>NW_015090810.1:21439678-21469689 GCF_001431845.1 Calidris pugnax | reverse complement strand
TCCCGTCCTCCCTTCCTTCCTTCCTTCCTTCCTTCCTTCCTTCCTTCCTTCCTTCCTTCCTTCCTTCCTTCTTTTCTCCTTTTCCTTTCCCTTCCCTTCCCTTTCCCTTCCCTTTCCTTCAAAGATTAACTCTCTACCTTGCTCTAGGAATAAAAAATGACAGTTTCATGCACTGATGCACCTCAAACATTCAGTAAGCATTTGTTCTGTGTTCAATGTAGCCCAGAAGATAAACCTATATTGAAATCCTGATATTCAACTGACTTTATTATAATTAAGTAAATATATTCAAGGTGATGTTGCATGCAGACTAACAATGAAAATGAAAGTTGTAGCTGCAACAAGCAATTCTGAAGATGCTCATTTTAACTTGCTGCAATATGAGAATGTTTTGAGAATACTTCCTTTATGGTGTGACAGGTCAGCAGACTACATTTTTACCTACAGAACTGCTGAGAGTTACATAGCATGAGCTGAACTGTCTCTGAAATGTAAAATTTACAATTCCAAATAGAAGCCTCATAATCAAAAATATTTTACAAAGCAAAAGCAAAATTGAAAAAAATTAATATTTTATACATCTGAATAGTTCAATTAATTACCCTTCTTCTGAAGCATACCAAAAAATAATTGAGAGAGAAATAAAAGCTAGATCCTTCCATGTCAGGTGAGTCAATCACTGAATTTCCTTTCAAACTGCTGCTCCAGTTATTTTCAAAGTTAAGTGTAAATCTGGAGGATGTGCAAAAATCTTTTCCTCTTGATAGGACTGTGCTGTTTTTATTGTCTTCTCCTCTTCAAAGACAAAATGTACGTGTATCAACACCTTCAGGGGCACCCTTCAGGACAGACTACTGTCATAGTCTTTTGCTCAGAGATGTAAAGTTCCCCGACAGAAATAAACTTATGACGACATGTCTGTAAATGCTGAGCTTTCCAATACAAACATTCTCTTTCCACAAATACTGATTTCCCATTTCTGTAGCACTCAGACCAGTCTTTTCTTCATTGACATTTCATTGATGATGTTTTAATTACAAACAACAGTAGATGTCTACGGCCAAGCTTATCCTTCATGTAATTTCACAGAACCACTTAACCCGGAAATTAGTTTTTTCACTGATACCAGCTAAATCATACTAGGGATAAATCTAGACCATCATGGCTAAAGTATTTCTTTGCATTTTTTCCACAGAGGTTGTGAGGAGTCAATTTCCAACAACGTATTCGGAGAGCAGCGTGCCATGTATTACAAACTTTTAAATACTTCAACATGGCTTCTCCGACCTGCTAGGATGACTTATCACAGGTCAGAAAATTTGAAGCAGTCATGAATGGGCCAAAGGTAGCCAACAAAGAAGTCTTTATGATAAAAGGAAACTTGTTATCTGTCTGGCATCTCTGTAGCTTGTGATACCTGTCTGTTGTGACAGCTGTCCCTACACTTTGGTGTTTAAGCATGCCTGAGGGGGAGGAAGCAAATAAGGGACCTGAAAGTCACTTGGGGATCTCAGTAGCCTAAATTTGATTCCTGTTAATTGTATTTTCAGGTGTCATCATTCCCAGTGCCAAGCTTGCTGATGTGAGACCTGCTAATATCCAAATTAACACAGGTGTTTGGAATAGGATGATTTATAATCACCATAGAATATGTTTCCGGACATCAACAGTAAACCACTTAGACTACAAGGACCAAGCAGTTGAGCATGAAAAAAAGAGTGAACACAAAATTTAGTATCTTATAGCTTCTAGATGCTGTGAGGATGAACAACACTTTCTGGTCCTCTGTTTCTCTCTAAACCTTCACAAGTACACAAGAAGACACTATGTATATTACTTTAGTAGTTAAACTACAATGGAGAAAACAGCTATTCTTTTCCCCTTCAAGTTCTCCAAATGGAAAAGGTCAGTATTGACTGCATGCAAAACGATGATTGCTCTAAGTCGATATTTGAATCACCTCAGGATTTCCCTCTCTTCTTTTTGTTTGAATAGATGTCAGGCAGGGCTTAAATTACAGAGATTTGGGGAATAGAGTAGAACTAAACCATTAGTTGAATAAATAAAACCAGCAACTCCTGAAACCTTTATGTTTAACAGCAATGTAAGAAATGCACAGTAAGAAGTCAGGACTTTTTGTGAGGCAGCTGGTAGGGTAACACAACAGACACAGCTAATGGCTTCGACTTTTCTGCAATGTGCCAACATATATCTACACTGTTAGAAAAGAGGAAAAGCCCAGCCCTGAGAGTAAAAGCTCATTAAACTTTTCCAGGTTGTGTTCTTTTCCTTTTTCCTTTTTCCCTTTTCCTTTTCCTTTTCCTTTTCCTTTTCCTTTTCCTTTTCCTTTTCCTTTTCCTTTTCCTTTTCCTTTTCCTTTTCCTTTTCCCTTTCCCTTTCCTTCTCCTTCTCCTTCTCCTTCTCCTTCTCCTTCTCCTTCTCCTTCTCCTTCTCCTTCTCCTCCTTCTCCTCCTCTTTCCACGTTCACTTTCTTTCCAGAAAATAAAAAAAAGCAATGTTTTGTAGGGAACAAAAGCACCACCTTTGCAATCCATGAATGCTAAAGGATCTTAATACTTCTTTTCTTCAGAGTACTCACAATACTCACAATGTAGTCAGGAGGCATGATTACAGCACAGGGAAGAACACTAAATTAGACATCTGTCTGATTTACACTTGTTTTTCACTTTCCTAGGTGTGCTACAAAGTCACATCTCTGACTGCTGGAAGCCTGTGTCTTTTCATTCTTTAGTTCATTTACGTCTACTGCACAGATTTCCTCGTCTGCAATGTTTCCTGCCCAATTACCTTCTTTGCATCTCTTACTGTGTCTTTTTTTCTACTTTATCCACCGTATCTTTCTCTTTCCCTTCATCTTTTTTCCCTCTCCTTTACCCTTGCTTTCCAAACTGCATCTGGTTGTCTGTTACCTGATATGACAACAATATTTCATTCAGTGGGGTAGACTATGTAGAAATAACCTTATATGCAACACTGCAAATGGAAAAAAACCCCACTTTCTTAAAGTATTTTGTCTGTCAAGTTTGTAATCTAAAGTTTAAGAAAAAAAAATCAGAATCAGTTCTGTCTTGAAAAATATTTTTGCTCAAAAATTGATGCAATTCATCCTTTCTAAGTGTAAATTTTCAAAAGCTTGGACTGAAGTCATGTATTGCATTTGCAGTTACCTAAATACTTAATGGGTCAAGTTCACTTCTGTCAAGAGCCACGTAACAGCCCACAGACCCTAAAAAAAACAGACTTGAAGAATCTTCATAATGAGTCAGATTGGGTTTTTTAGGATTTTTAAAAATTATTCTATCTTATAAAGGGATGCATAGAAGTCAGTTCAAGATTTAGATCTTCCTGCAGAAGTCCAGTTCAAATGAACCTGGAGCAGAGGAACCTGGAAGCCAACAGTGAATAAAATACCTTCGTGTGGCAATTTCACACAATCCACCATGCCTATGATCAGTGACATCTGAAACAAACTGCAGCACTGTAGGTAAGTGTAGCAAGAAACAGAATAAGGTCAGTATTATGATGATAGGACCCATGAGACAAAGATGAAAAGGGCATGTTTGCTCATTGATAAGGTCTAGGCTTCCCAGAATAATACCTGCAACCAAGACTCTGAGATAAAGTAACTCTTTGAAACTCAACAGGTAAATGCCTTCCACTGGCAGCCAGTGACGACTTGTCAAGCTCTCTGTCACCATAGATTGTCTCACCATTTCCAACAGTATTCAATAAGAAAGGTAGTTTATATTTTCATATTTAATATGAGATCAGGTTTTGTGGCTTTACTCACTCTGGAATGCACCTCACCTGTATTTTTTCACAAATGTTCTCCAAATCCTCAGCCAGAAATTCATCCAGTTTAATAGCCATCCCATCCCACACTGCCTTACGAACACATTTATGTCCAGAGCTGTGAAAAAAAAGTTATTGCTGCATCAAAAATGAAAAAACAGTCATGTCATGAGTTGCAGGAGGTACAAGTGATTTCTAGCTTTCAGAAAGCAAAAAGCAGTTTTCAAAAGTGGAAAAGTGCCACCTTCCCATCTGAATAGTCTCAGAAACACCTTACATTCTGCCATATTCCTGTTTCGTAAAGCGGATAGCACTTTGCTACAACTTCTGCAATATCTGTGGGTCCAGCATTCACACAATGTTTCTACTACTGAGTGAGTTTCAAACAGGTCTGAGTGTCCCCCATTGTCTTCCAACATTGTTATTGCTGATGTTATGGCAGCTGTAGCAGCACGCTATAGCATTGCTCATGGTCTGGGATCCTGAGGTGCATAGTGGTATATTTTGACACACACAGCCAGCCAGCTGCATTGTAGCAAAGCTGTAATAGTGACTTTCCATCACTAAAATAATGTAATGCAATAATTAAGTATTTTGACATGCAGCTGTTTGAGTCGTTCCTTCTTTCAGATGATAACCTTGGTATGACAACCTTGGATATACCTCCAGACAATCTCTCTCCCTCTACTTTCACCTCTGACATGGATCTGTGCATGATGAGTGGACTCTCTCTCCTGAGATCTGATTGGAAATGGGCAGGAGACATGTACAGTACTACAGTACTGTCTCTTCATCTGTGTAGTATTAGATTTGCTACAGGTGTTCAAATGTCCTGTAGCTTGGCTATGAGAAAGGTCCATGGCACGCATGCTTTGGTGTCAACTAGAACATAAAGGTTAAGTGCCATGGCATGGTCACCTTCTTTGTTCCAACCTGGATTCACAACACCATGATCAGGTTCACAAGTGGACAAGGGGCAACAGACTCTATATGATCAAGCTGTTGCATTAGAGCATGATGGAAAAAGTGGGGCCATAGGTGAGGAAGGGTTTAGATGGGGTGTATGATATTGCTAAATGCCCTGACACACCAGAACCCTTTGGACAGCCTGAAGAGCAATAGGCACTCTCAACTTCCTTGTCACACACAAGTCTTTCCCTCAAGAAGCAAGGACTAAGAGCAGTGAAAAAAATCCAGTTAGACAATTTCTGTGCAATGGGATCAAAGAGTGAGAAGCAGATTAAACTGACTTCAGTATAAAATTAAAGCCCCAAAGCTGGCATTGTAGCAGAAAACCAAACAAAACCTTAATTAGGATTCACTAAAAAGGTATTGATAGAAGTGAATTCTGTGAATTATCAAACACAGAGTAAGACTTCAGCAAAATCTCTGGCAAAATGACACAGACATCTTTGTTTGCAATGTTTGCCACCCGTAACCACCACAATATATACCTCCATACAGGGGAAAAGAATAAAAAATAAATGCAAACCATAAATAATGTCTTGCAAAAACATACTTTGTTTGCCAGCTGTACTTTCACCTGTACATAAAAGCAGCATTGCCTTGCCAGCCCATGGCTCCAGTGGTGCCACACAGTCTCAGATGATGTTTTTCCACGGAATGTCTTTGAATGAAAATCTGGCCTTCCCCTGTGCAGAGGAAGGTGCAAATTTCACATCTGGCCATGTGTATTATGAAACAAGTCCAGCAGACTTTGCCTGAGCTTCTTCCTACTGTCGAATTTCCTGACAAAGACTAGAGGGATTGGTCTTAGTCTCTGTCATGATTCTTGGAGAACACCTGAGGTGAGAAAGAGTGAAAGAATGAAACTTCAAAGGAAAGACTTCCTAAGTCATTCCAAGTAGGCATCCTGTTTCTCTGTTGGGGTCATTATACTATCTACAGTCTCCACATGGAATATAACATTTCTGAATGACAACACCTCTGATAAATTTGTTTTACTCAAGAGTAATTGGGATTTATACACCAACTAATCACCCAGATAAAGTCACATTATATGCAACAAGAAGGAGGTTGCGTATCTTGCTGATAATTTCCAAGAAGAGAATGAATATTATTTTTGAACTCTCTCTTTTCCTCTCTGGGTTCATTTATAACCTTCATATATGGACTTATCTGAGGCATTCTTCAGAAAAGGAGAGAAGTTAGTGTACATTGATCTTTCTAGTTTTCTCCTTATTTATTTATGGGTGCAGCTGAGAACTAATTAGTCAATTTGGAGGAGTAGTGGGATTTTTTCCTTTATTTAATCTTTTGGTAGTGAACTAACTTATGGGACATCTTTATCTCTGAAAATTATTGTTGAGTTTACTTTTTAATTAATTTGTGGTCTTGGATTTATTTTCCAGTATTTTGCTTGGGATTTGTGCTATTCATAATGTGCTAGTCATCGATTCAGTGGTATTAACAGCCAACAGGGTGACAAATATTCCAGCTGAATCTTTCCTTTTGAATATTTTAACATTCAATTTTAAAATCCTGCTCAAAGTTGGGTGGCAAAAAGATGGATGCAAAAGATTTGTGAAAATGGATGATAGTGTATTTACACCATTTGCTTAATCCCTGTCACTGTTCAAGAAAAACTGGCAAAAATGGGTCTTTGATGAAGCACAAATGCATCCGTTAAAGGAAATTTACATTAAAATAGTAAAAGGAAGTAAAATTTCTCTTCATGCATAACAGCAAACCTGTTGTTTTCTGCAGGTGTAGACACATCCTCATTGTGCCTCACCCCTCTTCAGAGTTATGCTTGTGAGATGTTTGCCAGGTAGCTATTTCCTAAGAGTACTCTGATAGACACATTACTCTGACCTGTGTTGATCCCCTTAGTCAAATGCTGTTTAAGCACTTCTCAGTACATTATAAAACGAAAATCATTACCATTTGACATATGCTGAGGGTCTCACACTGGCAGTACACAAACATTGTGGGGTTTCTTAAAGATTCCGGATGAAAAAGTTCAGCTTCAGGAGAAGTTGCATTCAACTTTATGGACCTTGTTATGACAGAGAAAAAGGAATTCATAAGAGATCTGATTAAATCAGTGGTTACATTTATTATATCACAAACAGAATAAAGTGTCAATCAGTAATGTATATGACTAGTTCTTTAAGAATGAGGTTCACAAAGTTAAGAATTGTTAGAAGCCTAATCAACTGGTATAAATAATATAAGTAAAAAACGACAACAACAAAAAAGAAATGTCAGAACAGCTGAAGAAAATTTTATTTAATGTTCCAAAAAGTCTATTTATTCATGATCTAAATCAAGAATCCAGAGGTAATGTTACGCTGGTTGAAAACAGAAACAAAACAAAACCTATTTTAAAGGAAAAATTAAAGCAACTATGAAAATATATGTATACAGGATGTATGACCAAAGACAACATTTTTAATAATACTATATTTAGAAGCTAAAAAATTAGGAGAAGCCAAGGATTGCATGGAGACCTACCTAACTCTCATAATTAAGACCAGTTGGATAAGATCTTGGACACTTGGGACAGTTCTTAGCTGTTTTCTCTTGATCTTTTAAATATATTTGAGAAAGAAAAAAAAAGTCTAGTATTGCAGTTCTTTGAGCAGCTGAGCTCATTGCCCCTGGGAGATAGTACAGGTCCATTAGTAGAAGAAAATTATAAAAGCAATCAATAACCACACAGAAAAGACGGGAATGTTCAGCAAACATTTCTCTTCTGTATGTATGAGGCAAAAAGGTGGTGACTTTAATGTCCGAGATCATGATGATGAAATAAAGTCCTTTTCAATAGTAACACATTAAAATGTTAAACACATAGTAAAACTACAATATTCTGAAGAGTTTTTTATTAGGTGGGCATAGGTAACTTGAAATGCTCTCTTTAAAATGCTGATCAAGCTCTCTCGGCCAGTAATGTTAATTTTCAAGGATTCTTGGAACTCAGTGGATGTCCCAGAAAACTGCAAGAAAGAAAACATGACAACATTTTTAAAAGGACAAATGGGATGATCTTTCTTGATGTTGATTACCAACTAAATATTGCAACAACCGATTGAGGAGAGTTAATGGCCGGTAATATCAACGCCTACAAGTATCTCAAGGGAGGGTTGAAGGAGGAGGGAGCCAGACTCTTTTCAGTGGTTCCCACCGAGAGGACGAGGGGCAACGGGCACAAGTTGGAACATAAGAGGTTCCACTCAAATATGAGGAGAAACTTCTTCACGGTGAGGGTGACGGAACCCTGGAACAGGCTGCCCAGGGAGGTTGTGGAGTCCCCTTCTTTGGAGATTTTCAAAACCCGCCTGGATGTAGTCCTGAGTAACATGCTCTAGCTCTAGGCAATCCTGCTTCAGCAGGGGAGTTGGACTAGATGATCTCTATGGTCCCTTCCAACTCTAGAAATTCAGTGAAATTCAGTGAAATATAATTAATATCAATCAATATGGCTTACAGAAAATAAATCTTGCCATATTAACTTCTTTTTTTTTAAATGAAATTAGGCAGTTGACCTAGCAGTACCTGCCATTTGATGGGGAATACAACGCCTTGAATGGATTAAAATCTGGCTAACTGCTCAGTCACAAAACATCATTATAAACAAGCAATTATCCCTGAGTGGCCATGTTGCTATCGGAGTCCAACAAGGATTCATCTAATCTAAATATGATTTACACTCTGGCATAGAAATTTTATTCCTCCACTACCTAGGTAGCACAAGCAAAACCCTGCAGTTTCTCTTCTCAGTACTCCAGTGACACATCCACACAGAAATTTGTTTCTGGCCCACAGGCTAGACCATGTACCATGCACAGCGCACTACACCGTGTGGTGCTAGCAGTGTGTACCAGACTTTCTTGTGGTGGCAGGAAGGGAGAGAATGGGGAGATGCTTTTCCAGCATTTCCAGAAGCGCATTCCAAATTATAAATTAGATAAAATATAACATTGTTTCACTTGACGAAATAAAAGGGCTGACATAGATAAAAGACATGGACAAGATAGTAATCAAGAAAGGAATAAACTTCCGTTTGTTGCTTGGGTGTGTATGATCCATTTCAGAAGAGAGTAATACAAGTAAAAGCATAAGTAATATGGAAGAGAGACATTAGGTTATATGAAGCAGGTGATGTATGTAGGAGCTCAAGGCCATTTAACAGAGACTACATTATTCCTATCTATAAGTGTGATTTTGGGAGTGAGTTGCAGTACTGCCATTGAAGCTTTCTCTCGAGAACAGAGATTTCAATCCTGAAAAGCAGGTTAGCCAGCGAGCACAGCATTTAAGTAGAATTGAAAAATATAACCCAAAAGGGCTTGTCTGTTAATTCTAAAACATTAAAGAATAGTATAAAACTCTTTTGAAAAAGTGTTTTCTAAATGAATGTTAAACTCCAAGGGGTTATCCAGGGAGCTATATATTACACTGACATTAACACCAAATGGGTTCATCTTGGCTAATGTTCTTACAGTGAATGCCAAAGTAATTCATCACGAGTGGCTACATTTCATCAGGAAAACATCCTTTGAATGTCATGGTTCCAGCACTTGGGACCTAAGAGGAGTTCAAGATGTGTGACACAAACCACTATCACATTTTCAAATGCTATTTTACAAGTGAGAGATTAATCTGGTGTCTTTTAAGTAGGTACGCAAATATTTGATTACTTGACAGAAGTTCATAGTGTATTGAGAGTGATCAGTCATATGAAAATTAAAGGTGAGCAAATTTTAATAAAAAGTTTTTTTAAAACTGAAAAGACCACCCTTCTCTCAGAAATCACATTTGGGACGAAGTTTGTTTACCCCCCACCAGATATTCCCAGATTGTCCAGATTTTGGCACTGTTGCCTAAAGTCAGAATTACACTCATTCCAGAAGCAATAAATGCAAAACTGAAATAGGCGACTGCAGCTGTCTAACCCAGAAGCAAGGGGATCATTCCAGTGCTGTTGAGGAGCTGTTCCCATACCTTCTGGAGCTGAGGTTAAGTCCTGAACGCCATGGCTGGCTATGGGAGGATGCAGAAGGTGAGCCTCAGAGTCACCACTGACAGTAGAAGCCTGTAAACATTCCTGTGAATACAGCTGATTGACCTCACATTGATCCTCTGGCTCAAATTATGGGCTTCTTATTGCACAGAAGCATATGTGTCAGGTCTGGCTGGTGGAGACTGTGGAAAGAAGCCAGGTTTGAAGTGCATGGAGAAAGGATGGAGGAACTACCGATGACCATCCTGTTTGCTCAAATTTTTCACTCTTCTACATTGTCAGTGTATATGGAAACCTTCTGGGAATTGTCTTCTATTCACAAATGTGTGGATGGAGCAATGGTAGATGGGGAGACCCTGAACCCCAGGAAGGAGATTAACCTCTTTAGCTCAGGTCCCTGACATTGACTGTTATGACATTACTCAAGAGCTCAGGGTGGTAAAAAGGTTTTTCAGATGTTACAGGTGCACCATTCTGTGATGTTTCTGTTTACTTACTGTATTTGAATTGTTATTTCACGGGGTTTGTCCCAAATCAATGCACAGATGATGTGAGTTTTATTTTCCCTGACAAGGGATCAGGTCAAGGGAGATACATGTCACAACCAGTACTTACAAGTACACCTTCAGATAATCAAGTTCTTATTGTTAACAGTATTAGGCTGCTGTTATTATTAACAGCAGAAAACTGTTCCCAACGTGCTCATTCTCTCACACAGTTCACAGACAGGCTCCTACTCTCACTCACAGCTGCCCAGCTGGAGCAGCATCTCAGGGGCCAGACCCAGCTGTTGACTCGGAAACAGAGGGACAGAAAATCCCTCAAGGCATCCCTTGTTTCATCAGGCATATATATAATCCCAGTCTTTCTTTGAATAGAGCACATAAAATCCTTCTTGGATGCAGTTGGATTTGTACATGCCATTATTGATGGTGATGTGTATTGGTGACCTTGTGCAGATCTGGCCAGTTTGTGGTGTCCTGAGTTTATCATCCCTGATGAATCCAACAGGATAACTAGTCTCTGAAGTTTATGAGTTCTTGGGAGGCTTTCATGTACTACCATTCAGCATGTATTTTTTCTCTCTTTAACCTGCTATTTTTTGGTAATTGTTTCTCTATCCACACCCTACACCTGTAGAGCTCAGCTACACAAATTCATGAAGAGGCTTTTATGACACAAAGCTCTCATTTCAGGCACATAAAAATCTTACAATCATCAGAATGCATAGCAAGTCATAGCAAGCACTCTCAAAAACCACCTTGTTGAATTATTTTTACTGATAAATGACTATTTCTACATACTTAAGATCACAGAAGCCAACTGATGTAAGCAATGAGTAACAAAATGCAGCCTGGCAGATTGCATCCATGCTGAAAGTGAAAATATTTCATTTTATATTCTTTTACCGTGTTTAGTTTGGGTCTGTTATGGTGATATTACCTGTATACAGAGAAGGGAGGGTGGGAGGTTAGAAGGGTAGAAGGAAGTGATGAAGACAGAAAGGGAGAAAGGAAGGAAACTTCTTAGAGATTTTCTGGCCTTTCTTGAGCTCAACTCATATTATTCCTTGTTTGTAGAACACTTGAGCTAGCCTTTTCTGCCCCAGAGAAGGAAAATCTAAGCCTCTAAACTCCCAAGCCCTAGATCTAGCTAGACAAGAAAGGCTAGACTCCTTTCAGAATTTTCTAGGGCAGTGTGCTGACCTTGGCAAAGCAGCAACACCATAATACTGAAGCCACAGTTATTTCTGAGCCTTCTCTTCCAGCTTAAGGACTCCATGAAATCTAAGTTTTGAGCTGGAATTGGGGCAAAGTCTTAGTATATGCTTCATGAGGGTTGCCTAAAGCCAGTGGTTCAACTATGTTTTAAACTGATCTCATAGAATCACAGAATGGTATGGGGGTGGAGGGGACCTCTGGAGATCATCTGGAGCATAACAAAGTGCCCATAACCTTGTTGGAGCAGAAGTTCACACATTTGTAACAGAAGCTCAACAGCAATGAAAAGTATAAATGGCACAATCAGCACAAATTCAGTATTTAGAAAGAGTCTCAACTAGCTACATCTGTGGGCAAATGGTCCCAGTGATTTTTCTGGTGTGGAAACTCTAGCCACAATCAGGCGTTACTTTCCTTTGCATTTAGTTTAAGCTGTAGTGGCAAAAAATTGGAAGGTTTCATAAAGTTCTTGACTTCTCATCTTGGGGCCTTGTAGCTATACCTGGAAAAAATAGCCACAGGGGAACATCAGTCACCACAACTATGCTGTGTACATTTCTGGGAAGAGCTAATACAGCAGTCTCATCTCCTTATTTTGTGGCCAACTTACCGCATTAGAATTGGTGTACATTTTGGCTAACAGGAACTGAGTGTTTACATCACGTGGAGGCACCAGAACTAGCTCTGTCCTGGTGTGTCTAGACAGAGCTGTGTCACAGTGGCGAATTAGCTCAGGACACAGAACTCTTACAACTGCTTCAGCCTGGCACTGTGCCTGAGGCAATTAATCTTGCTTTGTAGCGGGAATAATTAGTCTGGGGGAAGTGCAAGGCTGACCATTACTGTCAAGACCAGAGCTAGTTTATTCAAGGCTATTATAGGTGTCTCTGTATGGTGCAGTGCAGTGCAGCATAAACACACCTACAGTAAAATACAAGGCAAGTCCTTAAGGCTAGAGCCTGTGAGGTTGAATTTCATCTTCATTAAGGCCCTGGTGTAAGGCAGCCTTAGTGTAGGCATGATTGAATGTAATCATCTTTGGGAGAGGAAGAGGTTAACAGCCAGGAAGGTGAGGGGGAGCCTTGGGGCTGTGCCTAAGGCCCTGGGATCTTTGGATGTAACATTCACAGAGCTGAGCTCAGCTGAAGTTTTGGGGCAATATGGAGATAACAAACAGCCCAACAGAAAACCAGCTGTGCGCTTCCCATACTGGGCATTTTGCAAAAGCTCATCTTGCTGAAAATTCACCCCACATTAAAATAAAAAGAGTGAAATTCCAATATTAGTTTATCAGCCAGATGAACAATCTGACCCAGCTGGCTGTGCAACCACAGGATTGTTAATACCACCACAGGGGAATGAATAGGGGTGGGGAGGCAGAGCTGCCCTTTGGAGGCAGCCTGCAGTGAGACTGAGCGGTGGATTTACAGTCACGGTGATCTGCAAGGGATGGAAACAAACAGAAGTGAACAAACTGTGGGTGAACAACGTTATTTATAGGCCTCCTACAAGCTGATAGACAAGCGAGTCTTTCTGATAAAATTCACCATCTTGCCATTTAACAGTGACACTTAGGACTTTTCTGCTTTCTCATCTGAGTTTAATTTCCCTGTAAGTAAATATTGATGTGTTTATTTCAAAAATAGTGACCCTAAAGTCTTTTCCACTGAGACTTCCATGACTTTTCATTTTAAGTGGAGAAATACAAGAGTGCTTCTATTATTTTTTTTGTTTGTTTGTTTGCTTGTTTTGGAAGAAAAAAAAGAAAGAAAAGCAGAGTTGTACAAAGGATCAAGGAGGGCCACTGCATGTTACCTGAAAATAATGGATTCAGTTAATCCTGCTGAGGTAAATGAAAGCTGACTGCTAAAGAGAGCTGCTGTACCATATTAAAGTTGAATGAACCTGGGTTTCAAGTCCTATAGAGATTTTGAGGTAAAACCATGAGAGGCAAGAGGGTTTATTTGGAATATAGGAGCTGCAAAGTGAGTCTACATGGAAATAAATGGTATCTCTTCTCTTTTATGAATCATGCTTTAACTCATGTCTGGAAAAGTAATAGCTTAGAGGTAGCAGAGATACATGAAATTTTCCAGATGCTAAATAAGAGATGATGAAAACTTTTATAGAGTTGTCATCACATCATTATATTATTTGCATGCAGATAAGATAAATCAGTGTTCTAAGAAATAGGGCAGGGAAAATAAATACACTGTGTGATCTGCAGATAATATTTTCCAGTAGAGATCTATCAAAGTTTCTGGGGTTCTCATAAGCACCATATAGGTCACTATTCACAGCGGTGAGCTTAATTATGCTTCTTCTTACCTTTATGTAGATTTTACATGATTTCTAGAATTTTTTTCTTTATTTGCTTAACAATAGTGGAGAAAAACCACAGTGAAAACAGTAAACCGTAGATGTTAACCACATGCTTCTAATAACATAAACCTCTGCCAGGTGACTGTGTTGTCCACATAATCAGGGCTAAGCTGATGGCCAGATTTGGGAGCAGCAATATCAGAATAAAAGGAACAGCTAGAATTTTTTTGCCTTCCCCTCTTTCTTTTGCCATCTGGGAATTCCATGTCATAAAAGAAACTCTTTTAGTTGCAGGGACCTATGGCACTGGTAGTGATTG
Organism: Calidris pugnax; assembly: GCF_001431845.1. NCBI lineage: Eukaryota > Metazoa > Chordata > Aves > Charadriiformes > Scolopacidae > Calidris > Calidris pugnax. Next base: position 21,455,525 of record NW_015090810.1, on the reverse strand, counting down.
AGACTTTCCTGCCTTCCTGTGGTGCATCGTAGCTATGGCCTTCTGGGCCTTTCACAAAGCTGTAGTGTGTTACAGGGCATTTATGCTGTCGTGAATGAGGATTTGGTATTTTTAAGGCAATTCTGGATCAAGCATCTACCACATGATAGCCTGTGGTGCAGGAAGAGCAGACTCACTCTTCATCTGTCCCTTCAGGTCCTTGTGTTCACATGAAATGCAGTCAAAGATGACAAAATATTTTTTATCTTGTCTCTTCTTCTTTCTTTAATCAGCAAGCTCCTGCATCACCTTGTAGTTTCACAAGTTATTGAAGAAGAATTACAAACAAGGTGTTTAACAATACTGACATCAAAATCCATGCCGCAGCTGTGTCTGTGATGCAAAGGTATATCGAAGTCATTGCTGCCACTCTACCAGCCCTGCTGTTCTGTCGGGATCCTTGTGGACTCCCAGGACTGGTGCCGCAGACAAAATGAGCCAGCCTTTCTCATCTGTCATTGCTAAACATTTAAAACTGTCATTGCAGGATATGGAAAGATCCAGAAGCTATGGGTGCAATTACACTGCCGGGGAGGGGAGAAGGGTTTATTCTGGCAAATGGATGTTGTTCCATGCCACTTGTCCTTAGGGGTAGAGAATGACCCCTGCCCTTTCAGTTACTAGCCCTAGAACCCTGCCGACTACAAGGTTTCAGAAGGGATTTCCAAGCTCACCCATTCTCCAAACCCTTGGAGTTTGTTGGAAATCCCTTAGCCTGCCTGCATGAATGTGGAACTCCCATGGTTGTCCTCAAGCACTTAGATTGTATTGCTGTCTCCTCTGGGAAGGAGGGCCTGGATGGTCTTTTGCTGTGGAAAGAAGAGGCAGGAACACCACTACTTATCACGAAACTACAGCAGTAATGTTTTTACCAAAGATTTTTTTTTGGCAATTCAGGGAATTGCACCTTCAGAACTAAAGAAATTCTAAAAAGTAGCACCAGGAGATTAAGTTGCTGGGAGTGAGTTGCAATGGCAAGTGTAACCCATGAGGACATTTGCTTCTATGCACATGAATTCTCACATGGCACCAAAGAAGATTTATCTGTCATCTGAGTAGTTGCAGGGTGACTGCTGGAAGATTTAGAAGACTGATTGTGCAGCATGAATAGGCTGGGTGTCAGTAAACCAGTATTAATTGTCTCGTGACTTGCTATGCTTTGACTATTTGTGAAATAAAAAGAGAAGTATTACAGTCAAGGAGCTAGAAGAGGGCAGAAAGATGCTGGTTTTGTAACAGCAGATTTAGTAGTAATTACAGAAAAGCACGTTGGTGCTGTATGACTAAGGCAAGCCATTAAGAGCACGCTGTGACTACACAATTGTCAGAGAGTGTGCTGCTTTGTGTCAGCTCATGAGTAAACCGCACTTGGCTTCAGTATGAGTTTTAAATGAGTTGCTAATGCCCTTTCTGAATCTTAGGAAAGTAGTTTGATTTGGGCAGTACATGCTTGTTTTGCAAGACAAAGTAAATAATAAATAATGATTTTTTCATAAGATAGACTGGCACTGAGTAGTTGTAAGGAACAACAAAAATCTGGGTTTGCAAGTCCTATCAGCTGTTTCTACTGAAGAGGTATTATATCATGATATATTCATATCTTGCCACAGAGCCAGAGAAACAGCCTAGAAATTTCCACATAGCAAGACAGTTTGCTCCTGAACTGCTTCGAGCGTGTTTACTTATTTTTCTGACAATACAATTACCTGGTGTTCTTTCCAGTGCAGCTGTTGGTGCTTCTGCTTCTTTCAAGCTGTTGTTCCTTCCCCATAGCTTCTCAGCTTTGGGGAGCTGGGAAGATCTGAACACATACTCTCCCTTTTCCACTTATCCTCTTCATCAGCTTTTTAACAGTTATGAAGAAAATGCCTGTCAAATGCTCAGGACAGCACTAAAATTACTAAAGAAGCATTATTAGACTTAAAGGACTATAAGACAAAAATATATTAAAGCCCTAAATATATTTAAGGTTTCATCATAACCCAGGCATGGGTTCATAAGGCCAGATTTGCCTTTCAAATGACACTCAGGGAAATTCATCAGCTCCCAGCATGGTAAGGTGGTGAGGGCATTTATCTAAAGTTTGTTCCCATGGTGACTGTGCCAACGAAGGGAAAGAGAAATCAATCTTCAGGTAGTACCGCAATAAGCCATTCAGCAACACCTGCTAAAGTTGATATAGGAACAGGTAATTTTAGCTCACATAACATTTCTGAAGGGCCTGGATGCTTAAGGAAAGCAATTGCTGTGGGGAGGATCCTATTTGTCTGTGAGCTCATGTGTGGTTGGCTTCTCCAGAAGAGCCGCGAAGCTCTTAGGGGAAAATGTGCTTCCCATACAAGGAAAAAAAAGACATCTCTCCAAAGAACCAAAAGTCATCCTTCTTGGTAGTGTCAATCCTATGGGAAATGGGAAAACATGTCTGACTGCAACCAGCTCAGAGCAGAGATTCCTCAGTGAACCTAAGACCTAAGACTGGTAAAATATTGATCTCTTTTTCTTTTGAAATAGAAATGATTTTATCTGAATGACCACTTACTGGTTGTTAGTAAAGTTCATTACAATTCTTCATTCAACTGTTGTGTGACCTACGTCAGTGGAAGTCTCTTTCTACTCACATTGTGTTGGTCTAGAATATATGCTTACTGGCTTGTCAAGAACATGTCTTGGGTATGTTTCCATTGTTTAAACTCACTCTTCAGTTATTTCATCTAACTTCCAGAGAACATTTTTACCATTGGCCTTTGAGCAGCACGCTAATCTGAATGGCAGTCACTCAAAGTTATACCTCTCTGGACAAAAAAATGCATGCAAATGCATGCAAGAATGTGAACCTAGGTCAGATTTACAGGTAGATAGATGTGTTTAGCCTAGCTGAGATGCAAGCGGTTCTGGAGGCAGGTGATTTTATTAAATTGCAAGGCCTCCCGTGCTTTTCCAGTGAGAAACATAACATGACTACAAGTATACTTCAGTCTTAAAGATCAATTTTTTAAAAAAAAAGAAAACCGCTGCTCTGCAAATATTATGTTCCTGTCCATCTCTATGCCCTAGTAAGTTGAACACTTCTTGTGTGTTTTGCATGGAACCAACTTGCAACCATTTTAAAGAAGTAGGAAAAATCAGAAACAAATAATAGAATAATTTGCCAGTGATTGAAATTGATGGCATGGAATGAAGGTGTTAGCAAGATCCAACCATAATGATTTTGTAAGCATATTATCTACACTGGACAGCTGATTTCATGCATAAAGTGTGACTTTATCCATCATTTCCGTCTCTTGCTTATGGGTATGATCTTCCATAAAAGCTATGCTTAAATTGGCATTATTCTCGCATTGCATTTTAAATTCCCTAATCAATATTCAGACTTTGCCCTTTTTTTCCTCCTCTTTTTTCCTTTAGGACAAAACCGTCTGTTTCAGCCTATTATAAATTTAGCCTTGTAACACAGTTGCAAATCTGATCAATGGCTTGTGAATTACAAACCCTAATGATCTAATATATTGTTAAATATTCATGAAGGAAGCTTGGAGAATAAGCATTCCCCTCCTTTCTAATGGATGTAAAAGAACCAACTGTATTTCACTGATTGATCATGTGCTTTTTCTTATTACAGAAGGGTGTTACAAAAGCCTCTACATTTTGAAACTCTTATTCCAATCTGCAGCATTTATTCACCATTAAAGAAACCAGCAACACCATTCCTTTTATATATATATGTCACAATTATATTAATGTTAAAAATACCTATTCTTTATAGCAGCTTTTCAGGTGTAGTCGTCTGTGGGATACAAGTCATAGCAGACACAAGGATCCACAGAAATAAATCTCTGCCAGCCATGAACTCTGAAGCTCATGATCATTTCTGGGTAAAGGATCAAGGACAGCATATACATACAGAATTAATGTCAGTCCCTACTGTGCCAAAATGTTATGGGAAGTATACAAAGCTATAAGAAATTTCAGGTATTAGTTGATCTGAGTTAGGAATTTGTAAGGAAAGGCTCTATACTAAGATATGCTCTTTTGCCCACATCATTTTCTTTGCTCAGGCAAGTATATGTCCTTTAAAATTTCTTTACATTTACCAATGTAAAGAAGCTCAGATAACTTTAGTGACTCTTTTCATGAAACACTATTTGGGATATCAACATCCTTGTTATGCCAGGAGGCTTCTGATTCTCTGCAAACCATTGAGAAATGGAATTAAGTGAATAATCATCATCTTCTGCCTTAATTTCCTATACAATTTTTTTTTTACTTTTTTAAAGTTATCACTCTTTAAGCATCAGTTCGGGTGGAGGGGGCATCAAAAGCCACAAAGTTTGCAAACAATAAAAATATCTTCCCACACTTTCCAAACTAACTGTGTGATGAAATTAGTAAATTTGAGAGGCTTGGGCTGACTCAGCGCTCAAAACGGGCCTGATCCAGAAGTTGTTATGCAAGCAATGATCTACACTGAGATCAATGAAAGTATTGCCTGTGCATATCCTCCAACATCAGGACTCATCTATGACTCAGAGTCATTCTCACTTCCCCACTTTCTTCCCTTATCTCAAAAGATCCTAAATTTGTTCCAGCCATAATGTCATTAGATTTAGTCTATTTTGGAGCATTCAACCAAAATTTAACAGCTCCCCACGTATACTGCTGTGCTGTCCTGACTAAAAAAAGTTTTACTACAACGGCTTCCCTATTTTTGCTCTTTCATACTTATTTCGTAGGACAGAACAACACAAAAGGCTCACTCCTGAATTCCAGCCAAAGGATAGTTTCTAACAAGGTGACAGAAGAGTGTGTCCTTTGCTTTCCTGCAACCCACCAGGCAGCTGATTGTGACTGCTGCAGAAAATGGAGCAGGCATCTGGAGTGTTTTGCAGAGCATGCTCTGACCTGTTTGCCCCTTTTGATTTGCAAATGTCAGGCAGTTTAGGATTATGAAGCATAGCTAGTGAGATTTCACAGGAAGGAATTTGTCTCTATATACGCAGGTAGAATCTCCTCTGGATGTGTTGGTGGTGAACAAGAAGCTGCTGTTTTATAATCTAATAACATTGATATGCAATGATTTTATGAGTGTAATCTAGTCAGGGAAGTGACGTTACTGCATAAGAAGTTATTAGTCTTTCCTGCTAAAGTATGGACTAGCTAAATAAGGGATAACCAGAAAAAAATAAGTGAGGATAATTCCTTTCACCTTGGCAATAGCATAAATGCCATTGAAATAAACAGTCATGAAAAGAGTACTTGCATCAGAACAACCTACTTCCAAGCTGTGACACGGATGTTTTGCTGCTGGTATCACTGAACAACTCAGAAAGTGATTCGTGCTCCTGGAGGGAAGGAAAGGTTATAAAAGTCCTGCACAGCTGACAGACCTTTTCCTTGGCAGCAGGCAAGACAGAAATGGATGGTGAGTATGATCCTGCCATTTACATCCCAGCTGCTGTGCAAGTGCTTTAGGACACTGAGAACAGCCAGGGTCACCATATGGAAGACAGACATACGCTATACAGCCTAGACGTACTTACAGACAATTTATTGAATCTTTTCTTCTTAAAAGCTTTAGCTCTAAATGAGTTATGCTTTGCTTGTAGCAGGCTGTTTGTTCACATAGGGTCTGTGAACATCCCTCCTGCTTATTTAAAAATGCTTAGGCTTGTTTCAAACTCACCTGGTATAAATAGAATTAGATGGAGCTAAGTGAAGGCTAGGAAGCCTGGCTGAAAAAACAGGTCAGTTTGGAAGCTTCTAGCACTCTATAGGCTCCATGCTCCTGGAGATAGCCTGCTACATTTGACTGCAGACACATTCCCTGCTAGCCCCTCTGTACAGACTGGACACCACTCCAGGCACTGCACTCACTAAGTTAACCCCTGGGGCAACCCGCAGACCAGTTTTAAAATGCAGGGATAGCTGGAATTATCAGTAGCCAGGCCTAGTTAGCCCTGCTGAGGAAAAGGTTAATTTGATGAAGATGACTGTAGGAGCTGTTACAGATCCTTTTTTGGGTCAACTTTGTATGGCATCTTTAGCCAGGCACAAGTTTAGCCAGGATATATAAAATTTAAAAGTGGAAAACAGTTATCCATTGGTTATCTTACACAAAAGATAGCTAGGATTCACCAAGCAACTGAGCTAAGCTTTAGTGTGGTCACTATCCCTGACAATGCACCAGAGTCTTTCCCAGGCAGGCAGGAAGAGAAAGGGCAGCTGCCATAGGTCCCAGGGAAAGATCCCCAGCATTGCTGAGGTGCCATCTTCACCAGCTCCATCGATGCAGAGGGTACTGATGGCTTGACCTGACAACCTGATTCACCTTTTTTTTCTCTTTAGGATTTCATACCTTTTCATATAAATGCTTTCCCTTTTGAAGCCTTGAATTGCTAAAGAACCCATCCTTAAATCCTAAATTTTACCTTCCTTTTCTCTATACAGGCTCTCTTGCAGGTCTTTCAGGGTGGTCCTTCTCAGCAGTCTGGGTGAAGGTTGCACACTTGTCCCATGTTGTAGCTGGACCCTGGACACTTGGTCATCAGGCAACTAAAGCCTTTGGGCAGGTCAAAAGTTTTTCAGCAGGGGTTACAGACAGAAGCTGTGGAGGCTGAAGACCTGAAAGCAGATGTGTACCACTGAAGCCAGCAAAGGGTTACCCCAGTGACGGTAGCAGCATCCCCTGCGGCTTTGGCAGGAACATTTACAGATGCACACAGCTCTGCATTCTGTGCTGTCTGGGCAGGGATCTCTGTTTCTGCATCACCGGCAATCTATTAATACCGTAACCATTCCTTGCAATGAATTACACAGCTGGTGAGTGGGAGTGCACATAGAAGTTAGCATTCTTGCTAAGGTGTCATTTCCAAGGTGTTCTTGCCTTCAGGCTTCCAGTCTACAGCTGAATCTCAGGGATAATGAGGAAGTGAGGAAAGCAGAGCAGAAAGTCAGTGGTCACAGCACTCGCTCCTGAACATACTGGGTTTTTTATAATGTCCCTAGTATTTTACTAGATATTTGATTTTATTATAATTGTCATTGCTTTTGTAACAGAAGTTTCTGATGTCACTGCATTTTCATTTCAAGACGAGTCACGTCAGCCTTCAATGCTGTTGAATAGGTAAAAATAGCATAAAGGCTTTTCCACAACTGTTAGCACTGGACAGTCTTCTTTAAACTTCCCAAGAAATGAAGAACATATAAGAATTCATGTATCAGTTTTTATTAACTCCCCTCTTTCTACTTGCCAAAGTCATCACTGAGATCAGCCAAATGAACAAAAAAAGGGCTTTACTGTTTCATGACTTCTGCTGCTCTAATTTTAGCTGAAGAAGAACCATTCAGTAAAATAAGCACCTAAGACCATAATGGTCAGTGATAAATAGGCTGGATAATTTAATCAGGAATTGTCAAAACTCCTTACTTGAAGAAAAAGATGTATTTTCTGATACTTTAAATATGTGAAATGTTCAAGGGTTTCATATGTGAGTAGAAAACCCCAAATAGCAATGTTGGATTGCATAGACACAGATCTTGTCTATACCTGTGCACAGACAAGAGTATGTCATTATATATTTTATAGTATATTGCTAAATCCTGTGGATTTAACCATGACAGTAAGATGAAGTTGTAAAACATCTCCAGTCACCTTCAAAATGGACACAATCTAAATTTGCCTTCATCAATGAAAAGTTATTCCCATTTAGGCACAAAGAATATCTAGTTCTGCTTTCTCACTTGAAAAGAATAATTTTTAATGAAAGTTATGTGTGAAATAGGCTCAAATCCCAAACTTTACTCATTTATCTCTTCTTTCATGTAGAACCAAGGTGATAATTTTCTTTGTCCAGCTCAAAGGCTAAAGAACAAGGCCTTTGATACAGTCTCCCACAGTATCCTCCTGGAGAAACTGGCTGCTCATGGCTTAGATGGGTATACTCTCCACTGGATTAAAAACTGGCTGGAGGGCCCAGAGAGTGGTGGTGAATGGAGTCAAATCCAGTTGGTGGCCGGTCACGAGTGGTGTCCCAAAGGGCTTGGTACTGGGACCCATTCTCTTTAACATCTTTATCAATGATCTGGATGAGGGGATCGAGTGCACCCTCAGTAAGTTCGCAGACGACACCAAGCTGGGTGGCAGTGTCGACCTGCTGGAGGGCAGAGAGGCTTTGCAGAGGGATCTGGAAAGGCTGGATCAATGGGCCGAGACCAACAGGATGAGTTTCAATAAGGCCAAGTGTCGGGTCCTGCACTTGGGTCACAACAACCCCAGGCAGCGCTACAGGCTCGGGGATGAATGGCTGGAGAGCTGCCTGGCAGAAAAGGACCTGGGGGTGTTGGCCAGCTGTCGGCTGAACATGAGCCAGCAGTGTGCCCAGGTGGCCAAGAAGGCCAACAGCATCCTGGCCTGTATCAGGAACAGCGTGGTGAGTAGGGCCCGAGAGGTGATTGTCCACCTGTACTCGGCACTGGTGAGGCCTCACCTCGAGTGCTGCGTCCAGTTTTGGGCCCCTCACCACAAAAAAGACATTGAGGTGCTGGAGCGGGTCCAGAGAAGGGCAATGAAGCTGGTGAGGGGTCTGGAGAGTAAGTCATATGAGTAGAGGCTGAGGGAGCTGGGGTTGTTCAGTCTGGAGAAGAGGAGGCTGAGGGGAGGCCTTATCACACTCTATAACTACCTGAAGGGAGGGGTGTAGAGAAGCAGGGGTCAGTCTCGTCTCTCAAGTCACAGGAGATAGGACAAGAGGAAATGGCCTCAAGTTGCGCCAGGGGAGGTTTAGATTGGATATTAGGAAAAATTTCTTCACGGAAAGGGTTATCAAGCATTGGAATGAGCTGCCCAGGGAAGTGGTTGAGGTATCATCCCTGGAGGTGTTCAAAAGACGGGTTGACATGGTCCTCAGGCATATGGTTTAGTGATTTTTGTTTCTTATTTCTTATTTACTTTTTTGTCAGAGTTAGGTTGATGGTTGGACTAGATGATCTTTAAGGTCCCTTCCAACCTAGACGATTCTATGAAATTGGAAATATTTTTGATTATCATTTTATAATAAACAGAGAACCTAAATCAGACAGTATTTAATAGGTGCTGTAGTTTAACTCCAAGTAGCAACTAGAATCATGCAACTACTCACTCCCTACTTCTCAGCCTTCCCCCTGCCCCTGACCAGAAGAGTGGGGAAAAGAGGGAAATAAAGGAAGGAGAAGGGAGAAAAAAAAACACATGCAATGAGATAAAGGCAGTTTAATAGAAACAATAACAGAAAAGAAAAAATTAAAATAATAATAGCAATAATAATAATGACACAAATCACTCTCACTGCGTGGTGAATTGGCACCATCCTGAGCAGTGATCATGGATTCCCACCCCCTGGCTAGCCCCCATTTACATGCTGAGCGTGGCATCTATGGTATGAAATATTTCATTAGCAATTCCATCCTTCTGTCTGTGCTTCTATGGGAAGCTGAAAAAAGTCCTTGAATAGTGTAAACATCACTTAGCAACAACTGAAAAAAAAAAAGTATTGCTGACATTCCTTTCATAGCAATCACTAGAAAGAAAATTACCTTTTTTTCCAGCTGAAACCAGGACAGCAGGTTAAATTCTTATATTCATCTAAGCACTGAAAACACAGCCTAGATAAAGTATAAATTTAATTACACATCTATTTACTTTTAAAGCATGGCTGTACATTAGAAATTCTTTTATGTACTAAGGATTTTTTAAAAAAAAAGCCCCAGAACAGGTAACACAATTCTAATAATACACTTCGTTATGCAAAGATAATCTCAAATTAAAAAAAAAAAAAATCTATTTTTTAAAGCTACACTTTTTGCTTGCAGGAATTTTTCTTATTTGCCGTGTTAAGATAGCTATTTTAAGAATACCAAAATAGAAGACAATATTAAACACTCAGAACCATAATAAAGCAAAAGTTTCAATTATGCTTCCTTGGCCTGCTGGACTCGAATCATTGAAGAGCCCCATTGCAGTAGGTAAAGGTGTGTGAGGAGTCTCCAGTATCACATTTGGCCAAGGATGCTCCCAAGCCCGAAGAACTCCTTCACTCTCATTCATAGCTGCGTTAATGGAGAGATGGGGAGGGAATCTTTATGAGAGAGTGTAGCAATAGGACAATGGGAATGGTCTTAAACTGAAAGAGGGAGGATTTAGATCAGATGTTAGGAGGGAATTTTTTACTCTGAGGATGGTAAGACCCTGGAACAGGTGCCCAGAGAAGATGTGGATGCCCCATCCCTGGAAGTGTTCAAAACCAGGCTGGATGGGGCTTTGGACAACCTGGTCTAGTGGGAGGTGTCCCTGCCCGTGGCAGGGGTGTTGGAACAAGATGATCTTTAAGGTCTCTTCCAACCCAAACCATTCCATGATCCTACGATTTTGATTTGAGACTTTCTTTGGACCTATGAGATTTCTTAGCTCTCCCTTATTCCCCTCAAAAGAAGAATGCATATTTTAAGTCGAAAGAGCATTTTTAGGAAAAGACTTTCAACTCATATAAATATACATCTGTATGGCTCTATTAAAGACTGTGAGAAATCTGTTGGTTTACATGAGTTAATAAAATGCCTTCAATATGAGAAATGTGCTTATAATAAGCAAAAGGGAATAAGCACAATATTATGACTATAGCATATTAAAATATTTCCTTGCATGGCTTTCCTTTAATTTGATGGAAGTTATGATAACTGGAAAAAGCTGTAAGTTAAAATGTAAAGGCAGACTTGACTCCATACTGGTAATGCGATAGTCCAACAAGTTCCTCTAAGGCATTGTGGACATCAGGCATGAGTAAAAACGGTGAGGCCACCTGAGTTATTTGTTTCTCCTTTTATCTGTTTTTCATAAGTAGTGTAAGTAAATTACTGGCTGAGAAATCAATGAAAATCTTTATTTGTGTTAAAATTGTTTAACTGCCCATTTTCAAATTTATCTGTAGGCTTGGATTCATCCAGTCAGGTGAAGCAAATAACAGTGCAGTCAGGTGAAGCAAATAACATTTAAGTGGCCAACTGTCCAGTACAAGCAGCAAATGAGAAATAGTGAATAGTCAAAGCAATAATGCTTCTCCAACCTTAGTGAACAATTTAAATGCTGAAAATAATTCAGATAAATCATTTTTTTAATAATTTAAAATAAAAAGCTGATTTACAACGTACTGAAAGGTAGGCATATACAGCTAATGAAAACAGAAATAATTCTGCATGTAAAATGTTCACTGCAAAACCTAGGGCCTAGCTCATTTATTAACATTAACATCATTTTTAGTGACTGCATTATTATTAAAGAAATGTCTGTGAAACTCAGAGAGAGTTAACTAACATTGAAATAATTGCCAGCAAGATGGCCTAACGGGAAAGAGAGTATCTAAAATGGATGAAGCATCTAGAGTGGAGTTAAAGCAGCCATTAGACAGACTCTCAAGCGATTTTGATTAACAGTCTGGAGTGGGTGAAACTATTACAAAATAACTGACTTTGATATGTTTCTTTCTTTTAATCCCATTGCCTTAGTTTGACACAGATACAAGTCACGTAATTAAAAGCCTTGTTCCCCTAAGAAACCAGTGTCAAGTGACACTGGGCTCATTTATCATGTCGGAGTCAATAGGCCATGCAGGTGTTTTTTAATCATCTTTATCCTCATAAGAGTTAAAGCACAGCACAGTAACTGGTCTTTGACATTCAGACTGCTTGCAGGTTTTCAAAGTCATTTCTAAATAAAATACAGATGGGAATATATGGTTTAAAAAACATAAATTTAAAAAATATTTCCAAGCAATAATAAAAAGTTGAGATTTCTGCATCAGAGCTAGCATTGCTAAGACTTTCAATTTTACTTACATGCAGGTTCCTATACATATCTGACATAGGGAATAAGTGTGTGAGAACTCAAAGATCTATTTCTTTCTTAAAAATAGACATAATTTACTTTTCTTCATTATGTTTTAGGTGATCTGGGTCCGTAGTTCAACTATTTGCATGTATTTTTTCAGCTACCTTTTGAGAATGACTGTAGGAGAGGAGAGAAAAGAAAAGCTTTTTGGATAAAATGACATTGAAATTTCATCTGCACAGTTTTCCAGTAGACTGTTAAATGAATAATCCGTCTTCTGTCTTTCAGTGATATGAAGAATGTAACACTTTTTTAGATATGGGGAAGCAGCTGTAGGAAGGCCTCATGTTAGTTTACCTTGTACGCACTGGGCTTCATCCCATTTTCATGAAGGCTTCTGTTGAGCTGTGGGATCTAAGTGTGGGATCAGAGCCTAGAATTATAAATCTTTGGGAAATCATGGATTTATCATACATATAGTTAATCCCAGCAACTAACCAGTAGGTTTTGTTCTTAATAAATAATAAACATAGGAAATATTTTGCTAAATTGACTATAAAAGAACATGAGGAATAAAAGACAGTTTGCCTTTCATAGAAGGTTATACAGTTTATTTAGTCTTTTTATCTCATCAAATTTCCAAAATGCAATCAAGAGTAATGCAACAGAAAATTTAAGTGCTCAGTGGATAACAGGGCATATCCTAGATTATTTTAGCTAATTTTTTTACTAATTTTACTTTACCACATTGTTAGAGACTCTCCTGTTTCTTCCTGCATTAGTCTGAAAGAATGCCTAACATCATATTACACTTTTCTTAAAGACAATAACCAATATCACAGTGTAGATGAAAGAAAATATAAAATTTAAATTAACTTTCTGTGTGTTGAGGACTCCAAAGTCCTCAACTTCTATCCTCTTTGCTACACTGATAAATTGCCTTTCTGTTTTCAAATACAATACTCATGTCATTGGCTTTATCATTCAGACACTCCCTATTTTTCCTAAGTATAATGAACAAGTTAAATGTGGGTTTCACAACTCAGCAGCTGTTGATTAATACATAAGCAGTCTAACTTGCTAACTTTCATAAAGATTCAGAGACAAAATCAAGGAGAGTTTTAACCAAATAGACTGGGAAGCAGCAAGAAAAGACATTACAGATATACTGAGGTCCTCTATTTTGCTGTCAATCAATATAAGAGGAAACACTGATTTCAAAATATTAAGACTGAAACTCAAAGAATTCCCAAAACATATAGAACTACTATAAATGATCACGACTGACAGACTCTGACAATGTACTCATCTCTCTGTGCAATTTTCTGATTCTCAAGAAAAAAGAATCTAGAAAGTAAAAACAGAATTTTTATTATGAAAGTAAACTGTTATGTTAACAACCAAATAACAAGCAACAAGAACATTAGAAAATTCCTAATGGGAAGCTATCTCAGGATACCATTTTAAGTTCGGGGCTTTTTTCTAGAGAAAGGTAAAGTAAAACTGAACAAGAACAGGGAAAAAAGGCCAAAAGAAGGCCCAAAGCACAGCAGAATAAAATAGAAATCTCAAAGAAGATTGAGTCTGACAGGTTCTAAGAACCTGAGTGCACTGAGACTGAGCATAATTGTAGTTCAGCAAAATGAATGATCCTCTCAAAAGTACACGCCTATTGTCAGAGCAAAAATACTTAATTTGGGTTGTAGCTCTCACATTTTTGGAAGAGAGAGAAAATAAGAACGAAAAATAATCAGGTTCAAAAATAATAAATTGCTATTGCTGACAGAAAAAGATTAATTAGAGGTAAAGGCCCTTAAGTAGAACCTGAGGATAGAAGGTATTTAAAAAAAAAAAAAAATCACAAAGGGTCCAGCTAATCATTAGGTCTGAAATATATCACTTTAGAAAGCATTAGGTGGGTTGTTTTTTTTTTAATCACAGTGAAAGAAGAACCTGCTAGTTTATCCTGAATCTCAGTCTGCAGAAAACTAACTCTAGGACAGTCAGTCTTTGATAAAATAACAATTATTTGAGTTACAGCTAGCTCACAGCTCTGATTTTTGAGGTGTGTTTATGCCCTAGACTCAGTGCAGAGGAAACTGGTGAGTTAGGTATCTCAGCTGTACAAGATTCTTCTGCATTTCTGATACACCTGCAAATTTGCCCTGATTTCTAAACTTAATTCAGTATATCCTTTTTTTTTGATTAATTGAGATTTCCTTTCCTTTCTTATAAGTTTACATAATGATTAAAGACTTTGTCATGAGCTGGCAAATTCCTCTTCATTTTATGTTATGTTATGTGTACCAAACCAGAAATTTCTGTCTGTTCCTCAAAATTCTGTATTTTAGGAGAACATACGGATTTTTTTATTCAGTGTAGAGTTACTGGCCTGGCATTAGCCACACATAGTCTTTCCCTTTTGAGTGGTATTTAGATTTATTTGATTTACAACTGATATATTTTATGGTGCACTTATTCTCTGACCATTCAAAAACTAAAAAAAAAGTTGCAATGTGTGTGAATCTACCAATAACTGCTTCTTCTGTCAGGAAATAAGAAAAATCTCGAGTCATCACTTAGTCTTCTACAGCCATATCATTCACTCACAGCACTCGGTTTGGATAAGAAGAACTTTACTTTCAACAAGCAATGATATTTTTGATACAAAAGTAGACATTCAGCCCATGACCTGAAGGTACATTACATTCTTAGCTTTCATGGCACAGCTTGCTCAATCATTTAAAGGGTTTACAGTCTAATTCAAGATTTCTCCCAAGCCTTTCCTGCAGAAAAGAATTCATAAATCTTCTCAGCTGGTGGGAGGAGGGCTTATACAGAACCAGGTACTGCGTGGCGTCAGGAATGACAGCACTTGTCCTGTGGGCATATTACAATGGGCTGTAAACCATGGAAGATGATGTAGAAAAGAAGCAATACAGGAAAGAGGATGAAGAATCCTACATGCACCAAGGAACCTAGTGCCAGCTCCACTACTTGCCCTTTCCAGCAGGTACTGCTCCCAGTTTTGTCCAAGACTCCACTGCTTGATCCACTCTCTGACACTTTCAGCTAGTGAAAATAGCCTTCTCCATTTAAACAAGGCCCTATTTCAAGCAGTCGGGGACAGAGGAATCAAGCTTTAAAGTTGCCATTGTATTTTCTAAGCATCTATTATATAGATTTATCTTATGTAATAAGATAAATGTCCTGTCCATCAGCAGAATTTTAACCATAACACATTAAAAAGTCATTTCACTGCAAACACTTTTTAAAAGAACATCACCACAGTACTCTGCTGCATATTGAGGTAAACATTCTGGGAACATAAAATATTCCTTTTAAGTGAATCAGCACTTGTTCTGGGATTCTGAAGAAATAAAAAATTAAGCATCAACCAAAGCACTGTCTTCAGTTCAGATAAGTTACTCTCACATTTGTTTTAAGTACAGGTGACAAGACAAGATGACGCTACCTCAGGCATTTTGCTTTTGACTTTTTTTTTCTATGTTACCTTCAATTGATTCACTGGACATTTGTCAAACACAATAATGGGGAGGAGGATATAGGTAAGAGCCAAAATCCTGGAACACCTTTCGATGGTGTTATTTTCTAGTTTACTCATGGGTTCACACAATATCCTATTAACTAATGCCTGAAGAAATTTTTTAAGTGCCACAGCCCACTGGGATTAAATATTCTTCTGAATGTACACTAAGCACAGAATGCAGTTAGAGCCAACAGCGGCAAAAGATTCAGTTGCCAAACACATTCAAACAGCTCCTCAGATAAAATGAGATCCAGACAACTGAGCAATTTCCAGTTATGCAGTCAAGAAGTATTCATGAAGGAGTAGCTTCGTTTGTGGAAGGTAAATCCACAAATTTAAAAAAAAAAAAAAAAAAAAAATTCCTTATTTTTGCTTTGTAAGTGAAAGGGGAGATTTTCCCCATC
>NW_015090810.1:21352163-21439598 GCF_001431845.1 Calidris pugnax | reverse complement strand
CCGCTCAGGATTGTGCACTCTGTCTCCTGAGAGCCATTAGCCAGCTATCTAGATAGACAGTCTTTTACGAGAATCCATCTAAAAACCAGATGTCTCGAAGGGTACTTCAAAATAATCTTTTGTAATTCTGTTCTGATTTCTCTGAGCTTAAAAAAAAAAAAAAAAAAAATTGCTTATATTTGCTTTGTAAGTGAAAGGGGAGATTTTCCCCATCGCTACAAACTGTGTGTTTCCTAACTGGGAAGAGCTAGAAAATAGTAAAAATATGGTGGGGAAAGATGCTTTCCCACATTTAAAAAAACTCTCATGAGGAAAACCTGCTCTTTCAGATCAAAATATTTGGAAGGACATTTTCTTATGAACCTGTCAGTCAGCTCTCTCTTTAACCTCCAACTTGTTTGCACATAGGTGTTTATTTAGGAGTAGCAATGTACTTTATCTATGTAAATAACTAATTATAAGTTTGTGTGGTGTTCATTTTCCTGCTTGCAGTGACCCGTGAAGACCACTGCCTCCCTGGAAACAGCTTCTCACTAGGAAAACCATGTTATAAGCTCATTCCAGCCCAGAGTCATCCAGAGCGCCAAACAGTTAGAACTGCTGACCTAGATGCATTCAGGGAAATCCTAATATATGTAAAAGAGTAGCCAGACAGAAGATATGTACCAATTTTCTGGTGTTTTCCAGCAAATACTGTGATCACTTAAATGGAGATGAAGAAACACAACTCTGAGAATATGCCACTCTTGGAAAATGACTGCTTGTTTCAGGTTGTTGAAAGGCTTCAAAAGGTGCTCAGACTTGCATATTAGGCTGTTCTTATCCTAAACAACCCTGGAGATATTCATGGTTCCTTGGGACACCATAGTAAACAGATGGTCAAATTCTTTCTTTGCACCCTGTTGAATGGACTTCCTTGGCAATCACAGTTAGAGATACGCAGGTACCATTGAAAGTGAAGTTGTCCTATATACCATAATATGATAAGGCATTTCAGGAGTGCAGGGAAGACAAAACAGCAACTGGCACAGCAGATTTTTTTTTCTGTTCTGTTAGCAAAGCATAAGCAGCAGCTGTTCTAACAATATTCGCTTCTTTGCTCCCAGCAAGTGTTTCCCAGCAGCGCGAGTAAAAGTGGTTCTGTGACTCAGGACTTCACAGCCATCAGCCTTAGGAGAAATCTTGCTTAGGTATCTTCAATGTCAATTTAACCATAGGCTTGATTGGCAATTCTTGTCACAGTGCTTCTCTTTTCTAGTAAATATCTCCCAGATACAACTTTTTTTTTTTTTTCCCCACTAAATAAAGAGAAGGGTGAGAAAGATCCTACTCCCTTGATTTTGGCAGTTTATGCTTTGCGCTGCAGAATGGATGTAATTCAAGGAAATTCCTTGGCTGACCAGTAATTAAGGCTGCAACCAAAGATGGCAGAACATATGCCATTTGCAGAAGTGAGCCTCACAGGAACTAATTATCCATGCAAGGGGAATCTTTAAAAAAGTATTGACATTTTGAATCTCACTGCAATCTCAGCCTGTTGCAGACAGTCGCTTTAGCTTGGTCCACTTCAGAGAGCTCCTTTAGGGTTACCTTTATGTCTTACTTTGTCATTTCTATCTTTGTTGCTGGCATTGTGCTATGAAAAAAAAAGAGTAAAGAGCAGAAAAACCCTTTTCATTAGCACCTCAAGCAACCTAGAGCAGCCTTTACGTGGCCATCTCTAACTGGCACAAAAAAACTGGGCCAAATCCGACCTGTACAATTACAAAGGCAGTTCACAAGGCAGGTTTGTGCCTTGATTTTTAACATTGCTTTGTATTCTCACTAGCTTCACCCTGAGAGTAAGAAGAGAAGTAGCATAACATGGCAGTGATCCTGATTCATGCTCCTCCCTTAGGGGCTTATGCCTTCTCTCTATGAGAGGTTTTTTTTGTAGAACAAAACAGGTTCTTGTCTTGAAATTGACAGCAGCATATACCGGCATGTCATATGGGGTATATAAGGGCTTTCTCACTCCCATCCACATCATGCTATACATCAGTTCTCTCATTAGAAACAACTAAACCACCAGGAATATCTGGGGTGTATGCATATAGCTCAAACTCTTACTCGGGACTTTGCCTGTCCACTGCCTCTATTAGCTTATTAGGAAAGTTATGTCCTCAACATGAGCCCTAAATCTTGCCTGGCTACTGCAGGAGGCTGGGTTCCCTGTGGGCTGGGAGCTTTGGGGTCTTCTGGGGTTCATCAGGACAGGGTCTGACAGCCATGGCCCATTCCCAGCCAGGATCAGGGCAGCTGAGGGACACCAGGGCAACCCCAGCCCTTAGGCATGTCCTTTGGGTCAGGGATGGGCCAAGTCTGGGCTGGGACATGGGCCCATAGGTGCTGTTCAGGAAGGACCATGGATGGACACTGTCACGTAGCAGGAGCTGTAGGTCTGGAAGGGGTCAAATAGCAAAGGGTTGTGTGGAAGTAACTCTTATGGGTCCTGGTGGCAGTCCCCTCGCAGCACATCAGGGAGCTTCTCCCCACATCACCGGTGGGATGGGGGCTGCCCTCACCCTCATGAGCACTAAGCTGGCTCCAAATCCCAGAAGCCAGCCCTCTGAGGGTATGGGTAGGATGCTCTCCAGACCCTTGGAGTGGTTGGGAGGGTCTTTGCAAGGAAAAGACACAAAGCAGAAGGTCTGCTTTCTCAGGAGAGATGTGGGCGAAAATGTTGATCTTGGACAGGACATTTGATGGAGAGAGATCATCACGTGTTTGCTGGAAGCCCTGAAAAGGGCAGAGACCATTTCCACAGCTGTGTGAGCCAGCCCCTCTGGCTGTCTGAAGTACAGCAGGGAGGACTCAGACCACCACATCCTCAGGCAATGCATGGAGTGTACGGAGGCATGGCAAGGGTGGACTGAGTTCGTCAGCTGCCACAGCTCCTTGCAGCATGGGTATCTGCCTACAGACAAATTAAATATGCACAATATGCCTCCAGCCTTAGAGAAAAAAACTCATGTCCCTGTATCCAAGCTCAATGAGCTAACATTGAAGCAGATCATGGTGTACTTCACCAACAGCACAGTGATGTCTGGTGCATTCAGACTACCACTCATTTTTTTATGCCAGGTCAATCACCTGAGTTGCTTTGTTTTTTTCTGAGTAGAAAAACTGTAGCAAACTAAAGAGTTTCTCAAATCATAAGAGTTTCTCAAATCTTTGCATAACTCAATCTTTACACATTGAAAAAGACCATTTCACTAAATCCTACTTGAAAATATATCAGCAAGCAGTCATCCACACAGCTCCACTGATTTCATTTTCAAAGATCTGGTTCCTTTTATTTAATTTATGAAATAAAAAGTATCATGAGGCTCCAGGTGTCTTGCAAATTTGCCAAGTGCTTGTGAAGCTCACAGAACTTTAAACTCCTCTGGATTTCCTAACTTATTAATGTTTATTTCAGATATGAAGAAAAATCATTGCTATTTTGTCTGGCTTATGCAAGCCTAGTTATCTTCAATGCTAAAAAAAAAAAAAAATGGAAAATATCCAGACAGTGGATTGTTGTTTGGGATTTTAATATAAACTGGATTAGTTATGGGACTAATAAATATAAGTATTTTGTAGCTGTATTGCATTTTAAGTAGGTGATTCTATGTCCCATGAGACTTATTCTGAAAATACAGAATTATTTGTTAAGATTTATGTCGAGGTTGGAAAGGCTTGAGGTTAAAATGAATTTAGAGATTGATTACACCAGCCATTGCTGCTACAAAACTTTAATCTTGATGGAAGTGCCAGCGAGTCTCATTAAACTGTCTTCCACCATTTCCAATGCTTTGTGCTTTTGTTGACTTCCACTCTTAACCGGTATCACAGAACTTCAGCAGGAGCTGATTTTAGGAATGTTAAGTTTTAGAATCCCAGAGGTACTCAGAAATTCGCCAAAAATGCGCGGACTAAAGAGAGCTGAGTCTTTGTCTGTAATCAGATTACAGAGTTAAACATGGAATGTTGGTGGTGTGTGAATATGTTGATAATTGCTCATGCTTTTAGGAAAATCTTCACTCTGAACTTGGTTTGGGGAAATAGTCTGGTATCTGGGAGAGAAGCAGAGTGAAGAAAACTTCAGCTTCTTTTTACTTCAGCAGTAAACTTCCTTCAGAGAAGACACAAGGCTGAAGTAGTCTTTTAACCCTGTGGGTTTGTATTTTTTGAGCTATACCGCTTCTACCTGCAATATCCTGAGCCTATCCCTGGAGGGCATACACCTTTTTTTGTGTAAGAGATCACCATAGCTTTGTCCCATTCAAAACTGCTGCTGCCATAGAGATGGGGAAATGTGCCTTGATACATATGGGAAAAGTCACCACAAAGTGACTTCTGGGGATATGCAGAACTAGAATGTCCTCTCTAGTTGAAATAGTAATTTGCCTTTCTCACATTCATCAGAAATTCTGGCCACATACGAAAATTTTTCAGACAGTTTGTGCATGTTTAAGCAAAATAAAGGCCTAAAATTAAAGTAATAACTCAACCATCACCTGAGAACAACTGCTACCACTGTCATGGATCAGCCCTGATTATCACTTCCATCCCTTGCAAATGGTGAATGGGTGTTTCTTTGGATTGTCTCAGCCCTCCCACACCACTTTCCACTGAGGCTTGGGATGAGGTGGTTATTTGCATTACTACACAGAGAAAGAGGCAGATATACGGCCAGTTACTTACCCCTGGATACTCAAACCTGCTGTCCAGAGAATAAAAGTCCTAAAATCTTACATGGCTAACCTAGTTTTGCAGCAGCAGATCTTCTTCATCCCCATCTGCCAGTCTCTAGTCTTGCATGATCTGCTAAGGGAAAAATAATGGCATTTATGGAGAACGGGCAGGCAAGGCCAGATTTCCAGCCAATATTCAAGGGTGTTTTGCATGCAGTTCCCATTCCCAAAGCACCATAGAACTCCTTGCTGGATAATAGCTTTTAAACATGTTGGTGAAGTAAATGCAGCTTGTCCCTAACTGTCATGTGAAGCTCCCTTCTCAAGGTAAACTGCCAAGTAGTATTCTGTATATTTTCTTCTGACAAGAAGTACACACACGGAGAACTTATTTGAAATAAATGGTCCTACTCCTGCAAGAGCTACTCAGCATGAGCAAGAGTGATGAAATTTGCTACATTCAGAATCAAAATGAACCAGCCTATATACAGTATATTCCATGAGGATCCCTGAACACATGTGTGTTTTTTTCTCAAGGTTTATAATTTTCACCAGCTTCACATGGAAATGGGTAGACCATTCAAGAGCTCTACAGCCTGCGTTCTGCATCTGCCATTGTAATGCCATTTGGCTATTCCACCTCCAGGGGTTCACATTTAATGAGAAAATCTACACCTCAAGACAGGAAAAAATGGAAGACAGGCGCGTCTCCTCTCTTTCAGCAGCGGTATAATTTAATACCCTCAGCTGGCACCATTAGGCATTTGTTGTGCTGACATTCAGAAGGACCTCAACAGGATGGCAAAATGGACAAACATGAATCTTGTGAAGTTAAACATAGGGAAATAACAAGTCCTTTCCCTGGGGAGAAATAAGCCCAGGCACCGATATAGGATGGAGGTCAACCAGCTGGAAAGCAGCTCTGTAAAAAAGGACCTGAAGGTCTTGGTAGACAACAAGATGGACAACTTGAGCTGACAACATGAGCTAACAACCTGATCCTGGGCTGCATTAGGAGTAGTGTTGCCAGAGGTCTGGGAGGTGGTTCTTCCTCTCCGCTCAGCACAGGTGAGACACATCTAGAGTGTTGGGTCCAGTTCTGGGCTCCCCAGTACAAAAGGACATGGATTTACTGTTGTGAATCCAGTGAAAGGCTGTGAAGATAATTAAAGGACTGGACCATTTTACATATGAGGAAAGGTTGAGAGACCTGGGACTGTTCAGCCTGAAGAAGAGAAGACTGAAGGAGATGTTATCAATGTATATAAATACCTGATGTGGAGGAAAAGAAGACAGAGCCAGGCTTTTCTCAGCATACCCAGCAAAAGGAAAAGAGACAGCTGGCATGAATTGAAATACAGGAAATTCTATCTAACCATAGAAATAAAATTCTTTTATTTTAAGAGTGACTGAGCACTGGTACAGGTTGTCCTGAGAGTTTGTGGAGTCCCCATTCTTGGAGATACTCTAAACCCAGCTGGACACAGCCCCAAGCAACCTGCTCTAAAAAATAATGCTTCAGGAATTAAGCAGGCTCCAAAAGTGTGAAACCAAGAATGTTAAACAAGTACAGAAAAAAAAGAAGTTCACTATGTGTCAATATTCTGCTTCACATTCAGACAAGAGCTATAAGTTGTCAAGGCTTCAGTGAAGCCAAAGTTGTGCATTTTTCTTGTTTACAGGCAAGTAAGAAAATGCGCAGTGGCATGTGTGGGTGCAAGGGTTACGAAAGCCAAATTTGGTCTAGTAAGACATCAAAACCAAAATGCCAGTGAAGGTCAAGGGAGAAGAGAATAAGATTAAAGGTTAAGAAAAGAAGGAAGTGCAGGAAAAGGAGTTTAAGACAGATAATTTGGTTTGCAATTGCCGAACTTTCTGCTGGTGAATACTCATACTCATTTACTACCTGTTTGAAATTCCTTTGGTACTTCAGCACAATGTTACACTTATTTTATTTGCATTATTTCTATCTTGCTAATTTTCGCATATTCATCTTGTTTTCTGCTTTCCTTGGTAGAGGTAATGTCTATCTACTGCCAGTTTAGATGCCTCAGGGAAGTAAACTCACTATAGATTTAATGTTCTGTGTTTATGGCAGACTACTTCATGATTTAAGATATTCACTTCTGGTAGAATAAGGGGTTTCAGTTTCTAAGAGTACTGCAATCCTCAAGGAATTCAGGTACAACAAGCCCACTGAACATTAAGCATCTTTGCCATATTCATTGCGATTTATTACTATCTTTCACTCTTCTACAAAATTAAATCAGCCATAAAAATTTCTCTGTGCACTTGGCAATTGATTAGAAGTGCACTGATAAATAACCAGACTCATTATCCCTCCAAGTAACCACATATATATAGATAGATAGATATAAAACCACAAACTTATAGCAGTGTACGAAATCCTCATGAGGCTTTACACATTCCACTGCTCAACCTTGCTCAGGATCTCCCAGGAAAAGGAGCCACCCTTAAAACTGCCAGGCTCCAGCCAAAGAAAGAAACTAGTCCCAAGAGGACGTTAGTATGAATTTGCTGTAGTGCTAAGCCATGGACTGATCAGCTAGAACATAAATGAAGATGAAGTAGAATAATTATTTTTCCTAAAGATGATGCATTATTTAAATTATCAGCATCTTAAGATTGAAATCACTAAGTGCTTAAAATTAAAAAAGAACGCTTCTGAATCCATTACCCACATTGAGGGAAAACAGTACTTGATTTCTGCCAAGTCACTGACCTAAGTTTTTATTTAAGAAAACATTTATTGATTTATTTTTGTGTTCCTAACAGCCTCTGATATGTACACAATTTCAAAAAAAAGAACATTTCAAAAGATGGCTGGAGGGGACAAATCCTACATTTCCTTGTAGAACAGAGACTTTCCCTCCCAAACCCCCTGCAACTGTGTAATTTCCTTTATTGTTAATGAAAGCAGCTGCACACACCAGAGAATACAGCCATGAAAGCCTACCAAAGCCTCGTGGAAATATTTCTTTTCTGCCAACGTCATAATTACTGAGAGGAAGAAACACTTTCCGCCTTTTTTAAAATCTGTTATCATCAGAGACACTTGCATGTAAACAGGATCTTAGTATCTTGAGAGATTATCTGCTCCTACTGCTGGTACTTGACTTTCACAATCCTTTCTCTGTGACCTCCAACTCATAGCTGCAGCCAGAGCTCATAGCTACAGCTAAGTTATTTTAATGTCAATAACAAATAGTTACTTCACTAAAGGAAGAAGCAGCAACAGGAAGGATACCCTTAGAAACGAGATCTATTTTTCTTATTGATGGTCTTCAGTTCCTGGTGTAATGTAGATAACCTCATTGAAAGGCTGACCTCATTGAGTCTTGAAATGTCCAACATGTAAGCTTCATCAGTGCTTTATATGGTCACATTTGAAAAGCAATGTGTGTTAACATTTCAAACCCCAGCATCCTGTTGAATCCTGCGAGTCCTTCCCCACCATTGCCATCCCTCTTGGACCTTCCCATCCACCCCACCACAGGGCGACTCAGCCTTTAACTCAGAGGTGAGAATGTGGTGCTGCCCCAACTGGTGCCACAGCAACATCTGAAATGGGTTGTTTCAGTTTGGAAAAAATAGACTATGTGGAACAACAGTGGGGCTGTAAGGCTGTTTGAGAGGGGCTTTTCAAGAAGCACATGTTGTGGTCACAGCCAGTCAACTGAATGTCTAATACTTTGACACTTTTAGTGTAGCTTCATGCTTTTGATTAATTTATATGTTTAGGGGTTGCTGATGGCTAATTTGACATTTTTTATTTTAAATTTTACGTATTAGTGTGTTTAGAAAGGTGCTTCTTGCTTTACGCTTTCAGAGAAATAAGTGTACTCAAGATTTATGTTACATGCCATCTTATATTAAAAAACCACAAATTCTTCAAAAGACTCATCCCATCACCAATGTCCTTTTCACCATTACGTTTTCATTTGCCTGTCAACACATTTGCATCCTCTTCTTCCTCCTTATATTCCACTTTCATGATGCTCCACACTGTTTTGCCACGTGGACTGCAGCAATAGCCTCCTTCCTTTGCATCTTAATAGAGAAATAAATCCAAAGCATAAAAAGGCTGTTTTGAGGTCTGGCCTAGCCCAGACAATTTAATCAAAGTCATGAATTAGCATTTTCTAGTTGCTAGGAAATGGCACCTCAGAACATCTGACAGGCAGATGCACTTAGGCTTGCTCTCCTCGACAGGAGAGGTTAATTTGATTCCAACCACTTTCCAATAAAAGGTGAATCTATTTGTACTCCTATGGTCAGCAACAGCAACACAGACTTTTCTCATGGCATTTCTTCTCAGGCACAGGGCTTTATTTTCATGAATTGCCTATTAAATATATGTATTACTTAGTAACCAAAATGCAAAACCATCATTTTAAAAATCAAGAGCAAGGCACCCTCAGATTGAATCACCATTAGTCTGTTTGTCAAAGGAAATAACTGTTCTACACCTATAAGCACTAACCAGGTTTACCTGGTATGTTCTTAAAATGAAATTTTTTAGAACGCCTTAAAAATAATTACCAGACTGATCAGGATGCATTTCTCCTGTTAAATCGTATTTAATAATTGTTAGTCTGTTACAAAACTGCTTCAGAATATATCTTTCCTTTTATTAGAGTATTAAGGAAAATAAAGTCTGAGGCTTTTGAGAAATGAAAGTCTGTCTAGGACCATCTAATGAATTTACCTGAGGCAGTACAACTTCCTGATGAATTATTAGTCTTATTTTTAAAAAATGAGTCTAGGTGTTATTAAATCAAGAACTGATGTAATAAAGTCACCTGCTATATTTCCTCTAGGGGAAAACTGTATATAACCTGTGTGAAAAATATTCTAAGAGTTGGCTAAATGTGTGCTAAATATGTTTGCTGAAATCCAAAAAAGTCCATAATTTCCCTATATAAAATGGTCTAGTCATTGAGGGCTAGCACTAAAAATATCTCAGAAAAAATAATTAAAATTCATGAAGTGAATTGCTCAGAACTCAAGCTAACAGGCTGACTAGGGAAAAATAGTGTATTTCAGACCTAAAGGATGAAATGCAGATTTACAAATATCAGATAGAAAGCTTTTAAGGCAAAGATTTATTGGTAGGATGATTGGATTTTTTCTTTCTACATCTCTGCTTGAAAATAACCTTTTTTGCAAATGAGAGGTGACCTATAAATAATGTCCTTTGGCTGCATTTTTATGTCCTTTTCATGGTTTAATTATACTGTCTGTCCTTTACCAATTACACATCAGCACCAAAACACTGCTTTCTCATAAACATGAAGTACAATGTCACAAGTGTGACTTTCGATGCAAAAAACAACTCAAACTTCAGCTATCTTTTGCCAATGAATTAGTTTATCATTTAAAAGTCGGGAACAGATGGGGTCCAGTCCTGCTGTAGTTAGTCAACACCTTTGACTGTTGACCTTACTAAATGCCAGTTCTGCCCATTAATTAATTTTTCAGCATCTGGGGGGGAAATACCAGGTTTTGTTTCCACTGAGAAGAAAGAAACAGAGAAAAAGATAGGGAGCAAGTGAAAGGGACAGAGGTAGGGAGAGAAGGAGGGTGAAAGAGTCTGGAATGAACTTCTGGTGGCATCTAAAGTAGCCTCCTGTTGAGAGCAGGGCCAACTGCAAATCCAGACTCGGTCGCTCACGGCTTTGTCCTGATGAGTTTTGACTATATCTCCAGCAAAATGGATCTCACAGCTTGGAGCCTGCCACAGTGCTTGACCACTCTTAACAATCCCCAGGGAGAAGTACCCCACAGGTCGCCAAACGGGGAGACCATATGCAGAGTGAATGTGAGTTTCTTGGGGTGTTCCCTCTCATGCAGGCTCTTCAGGTGTCAGAACATACACCAGTGCCTCATGCCTCCACAGCAATCTGTACCCCCTGGTAAAAGCAGATGAAAGTGCAAGGGAATGCCTTGGGAAAAAGCTAGAGATGAGTTTATAGGCAATCAAGTGTATTGGGTTTGCATGTCAAGGCTTTGGTATGGGAGTGGCCCAGGGGTGGCTTCTGTGAGAAGCTGCAAGATTCCCCTATGTCTGATAGAGCCAATGCCAGCTGGCTCCAAGGCAGACTCACCACTGGCAAAGGCTGAAGCCATCAGCAATGGTGGTAGTGCCTTTGTGAGAACATATTTAAGAAGAGGAGAGAAAAAACAACTGAGCTACTCCAGCCAAAGACAGGAGTGAGAATATGTGAGAGAAACAACTCCGCAGACACCAAGGTCAGTGAAAAAGGAGGTGGAGGAAGTGCTCCAGGCCCCGAAGTAAAGATTCCACCTTAGTCCATGGTGAAGACCATGGTGAGGCAGGCTGTCCCCCAGCAGCCCATGAAGGTTAATGGTGGAGCAGATATCCACCTGCAGCTTGTGGAGGAACCCACACAGGAGCAGATGGGTGCTCAAAGGACAATGTGACTCCACGGGAAGCCCACATTGGTGCAGGCTCCTGGACGGACCTGTGGACCCATAGAAAGAGGAACCCATGCTGGAGCAGGTTTGTTGGCAGGACTTGTGGCCCCACGGGAGACCCGCGCTGGAGAGCCTCTTCCTGAAGGATGGCACCTCATGGAAGGGACCTACACTGGAGCAGTTCATGAAGAACTGTAGCCTGTGGGAAAGACTCAACATCGCAGAAGTTCATGGAGGACTGTCTCCCGTGGGAGGGACCGCATGCTGGAGCAGGGGAAGAATGTGAGGAGTCCTCTCCTGAGGAGGAAGGAGCAACAGAGACAACATGTGATGAACTGACCAAAGCCCCTATTTCCTGTCCCCCTGTGCTGCTCGAGGGGAGGAGGTAGAGAATTCGGGAGTGAGGTTAAACCTGGGAAGAAGGGAGGGGTGGGAAGTGTTTTAAGATTTGTTTTTTATCTCTCATTATGCTAGTCTGATTTGATTGGTAATAAATTAAACTAACTTCCACAAGTCGAGGCTGCTTTGACCATGACAGTAATTAGTGAATGATAGCTCCCTGTCCTTATCTCAACCCAGACGGCCTTTGTTATATTTCTCTTTCCTGCACAGCTGAGGAGGGGAATGATAGAGTGGCTTTGGTGGGCACCTGGCATCCAACCAGCATCAACCCACCACATAAAGAATACAGAATAGGATAAAGAAAGTTACATTTAAGGGGAAAATTAGAACATATTCAGAGGAAAACAATGTGGCAGGGTTCATGTCCATACCTAAGAAACAGAGCGCAGCCTCACCCAGCACCTGCTGATTCACCAGTAGAGGAAACGGGAGCTCATTCAGCTGCAATGGTGACACCATCCCAGGTCCTGGGATATCTTTTAGCTTTGGCCTAATTTTAAAACATCGGTTGGCCAGGATTCATGACCAAAAGTCTGGCAAACCAGAAGGGAATGATCTTCAGCCAATATAACCTGGTATAATTGCACTGACACCAGAGAACAGGCAAGGAACAAAAATGGTGGTTAAAAATGACCTGATGGAGATCATCCAAACACAGTGTGAATGTTTTTGCATATTTCACTGGTAGAAAATGACAAAAGCCAAAAAGGCTCTGGAAGAAGATACCACTTTGAACCTGTTGGTCTTCCTCATTCAGACAAACATATTACATAGGAAGGAGACTGTAAAGATTTTATTAGTTTTAAGTGTCAGTTTTGTCTGTCCAGGATAGTTGTTCAATAGGGACAAAAAGTGTCTGGTATGAATAGTTTTGGCTATCCAGGGAAATTTCAGTTTGTCTTTTAGTATGACAATTGGATTATACCCAAGAGGTTTGGGAGAAAGATATTAATTTTGCATATTTTCCCAAGGAATAGCTGGTTTATGGTCCTGTGAAATAATTCCCTGCTGTCTGTCAACCCAGCGAAGTCTTTCTGAGCCTATTAAGGCAGGTGGTGAATGGGCATCTAGAATGTCTATTACAAATAATTAAAGCCATGTTTTTTACTACCCGCAGGTTCTTTAGCATTAATCATTTGCAGTGCCAATCCATTTATCTGAAAAATTATTCCTAAAGTAATCGTCTGCCATAAATCAAAACATAAATGGTCACATTACACAAGCAGATATATGATAACACAAGAGGGAGCAGACCAAATAAGAACAGTGAAAATGTTTCCTGCTTTTCTGCAAGTCCTATGAACTCTTGAAAAATCCAAATTGAATGTTAAAAAAAATGGACATTTGCCAATCTGCAAAGTATAACTGGACCAAATTTAAAATTTTGATGGGAAGACAAATCAAACACATTATCTAATGCTGTAGTAAATAAAGGTGGTCAAATAAAGACAAAACGTAAACCAAGAGTGTTACTTCCAAAGCGAAGTCTACTGAAGGCAAACGGAGTGACTTTGCCCCATGCCTGGAAATAAACTGAGAATTAAGCAGCATTTAGCCTTTGTTTCCTGACATATTTTCAGGAAACAGAATAGGTTTATGAAAAAAAAAAAAGAGACAGATAATAAACCTATAAAAGAGCAGTGCTTTTTTAGTCTTCTCTAGAAAGCACTGAAGGAGCAAGGAAAAGAATTCTAGCAATCCACCTGTCAGAAAAAAATTCAGATTATATCCAGACACTGGAACAGCAGGCTGAACACTGACAGTTACTAATTATCAGCTGGACATGGACCAGTTAAATGCAGTACTCAAAGTTACCATGAGAAAAAGAAAAGCTGGAATGAGAAAATCTCAAAGAGAAAATCTGGAATACAATGAGCTAATCTTTAAATGAGGGCCTGAAAAAACATTTATGCTGGATATATGTGATGAGAGGCAGAGGTAAAGCAAAATCTGAAATGATACAGTTTGCCAATGTTACAAGGAAAAGAGCATCTCTGAAGGAATAAAAACATACCCTAAAAAGAGCGAGCAAAAATAAGCTATGGAAAGAGCAAGGGGAAAAAAAAATACATATTCCAGCAATTAAAAATTGGTAGCAATGTTTAAACTTATTTGAAAAGATGAACCAAATGATAAGCCGATGCTTACTAAAACAAGAACCAAGACCAGAACCTAATAATGTTAATGTAAATATTCTTCAGAAAACTTAGAGCCCTAATACAAATTCAACAGTTGTTGTTTATCCTGGGGAAAAAAAAAATATATTGGTTTTCCACTGTTAGAGAAGAGAGTAATACAGAGTATTTTATTTATATAAGTTTATATGAAAGTATTTATTTATATGAGTTATTTATTATTTATACATATATAGCCATAATTTCTAGCACAGAACAAAAATATAAGCATTTAGAAGTAATACAATAATCTTGGTGACATTCTCCATGTGTAGAACAGAATAATATGCCAACCCTAAACTTCCTTTTTGACAGAATGGGCAAATTTTCTACTATTGTCAGTTGATAAAAACCATAAAAATGTAAAAAAGTATAATGAGACAAATTCTTCTTTTCCTATATTCTTGAGGGAAAGAATACCCATATCTGACATACCTACGTTTCCAAGAGACACTGGTAGTTTAGCTCACGCGGTCGCCACTTGAACTATTGGTGTGTTTGGGTTAGCTGCTGGCAGTTCTCTGTTCCCTGGTGTTGGAGTGAGTGGTGTGCCTGAGACGACCAGGGCATGGTGATGGTCTTGGTACATCACTTGCAGACAAACCTCTGCACAGGGCTGCTAAGGGCTGTGGTGTCACTCTTTATGACACCCAGTTTCTTTATTAATTAGATCAAATGATTCAGTTATGCAACCAATCACACCACAAATAAGCTCATAACAAACAGAAATCTTTACAACAGATTTTATTTTTTTTTAAATACAGTCCTTGAAGATACCTTGGTTTGATTTTATTTCCACCTCTACTTGGCCACCACCTAGATTCAGCCATTCAGACACTCACAGACATTGATAGGAGTTTTGTAGTTAGAAGGACTCTGATAATGTATTGATACCTGGCATCAGCAGATTCATGTGCTTGGCTGTCCTGGCTCAGTGCACTTTCCCAGATCCAGAAAGCACTGGCATCCTGAAAGTACTTTTATCATTGTTTTTACTAACCTATTACAGACTATATGGGACCTCTGCAGACAGTTGTGTTGGAGTATCTTAAAATAAAAGTCAAGAAATATTTTCTCCATTCAGCACTCTGAAACACCATGAACTGTCAGATCTGTGATTCTGTTTGCTTCCTGGTGAACCTGAAAGGTTTTGATTGCTTGCAAAAGCACATTTTGTAACTTAGAATCATAGAATCATATGGGGTTGGAAGGGACCTCTGGAGATCATCTAGTCCAACCCCCCCACTAGAGCGGGTCTACCTAGACCACGTTGCACAGGAACTTGTCCAGATGGGTTTTGAATGTCTCCAGAGTAGGAGACTCCACCACCTCTTTGGGCAGCCTGTTCCAGCGCTCCCCCTCTCTCACAGTAAAGAAGTTCCTCCTCATGTGTAGGTGGAACTTCCTATACTCAAGTTTGTGTCCCTTTAAGTATTTGTGCACATTAATTAGATCTCCCTTAAGCCTTCTCTTCTCAAGACGAAAAGACCCAAGTCCCTCAGCCTCTTCTCATAAGAGAGATGCTCCAGGCCCTTAATCATCTTTGTGGCCCTTTTCTGTACCCTCTCCAGCAGTTCCCTGTCCTTCTTGAACTGCTGGGCACAGATCTGGACACAGTACTCCAGATGGGGTCTCACCAGGGCAGAGTAGATGGGCAGGATGACTTCCCTCGACCTGCTGGCCACGCTCCTCTTGATTCACCCCAGGATGCCATTGGCGTTCTTGGCCACAAGGGCACACTGCTGGCTCATGGTCATCCTGTTGTCCACAAGAACTCCCAGGTCTTCTTTTTGCAGCAAGGAAACTGAAGCTTTTCTTATTATTTCTACCTAACTTTTGCAGCTCATAGTTCATGATCTCATTCAATCTCCTTCCCTGATTTGTTTTGCAATTACTTTACCTTGCTATGTAGAGTACTGATTACTAACATGTTTCTGTATAATAGATTTCTATTTCTATGGGCTACCATATCTATAGATTATTAACTTCAGTACTATCAAACTAAATGGATCAAATTAGGTATGGCAGTCAGGTGTTTTTTGTTCTTACAACAAGTTATTTTCTGTTTTGCTGCTAGTAAAGAGTCATAATTCAAAATTATTGCTGCTTTTAGGATGTTCCTCAGTCATGAAAGGAGAGTCAAGATGCCTTCACATTTTAGTCACTGCCACAAGCCAACTGGCAGAGTCACTTCGGAGAGCTGGGGTGCTGCCTTTCCACAGAGGGCCAAGTTGTAGACCCAGCTTGCCACCTGTGAGCGTGGGACTTCTTCCTGTACAAATAACATGGGATTCCTTCAAACCCCATGACCTTCCCCCTCTGTCCTTCCTCTCTCAGCCATCCCTCTGCCATTCCCCCTGATGCCCCTGATACGTCAATCTGCTACGGTTTCACAGCAGCTGTCACCTGCAGTAGCATCCCTCCCAAATAAAGCCAATAGAAGACATCTATCACAGAGACATGTTTCTGTTTTTTAGTGTAGTATATTCATCTGAGCGTTGACATTCAGGAAACCCAAATGCAGATGTCATCACCTCGGCTTCTAATGCCTTTCCCCATTTCCCATGCAGACTCCCTCCAAGCTTATCAGCCCAGCCTGAGACAGAGCGAGGAGCTGTACTGAGGCCAACGCAAACCTAACTTAATTAGCCATACTAAAGCCACCTCAAATCTCCTGCCTTGCAGCCTTTGGCCTGAGCTCTGGAAAGCAGATAAGCAAAGAAAACAGGAAAGGAAGAGACAACATTTATCCTTAAAAATAGAACCCAGGAGGTTTGCCCCCACAAGAGTGTCTTCCTCTAAGCTGTGCTCCTTCTTCTGCCATTCCTCATTAACACAGTTACCAGGGGACAGAGTCCTGCTGGTAAAAGCAAGGGCTTCTGCTCAGTGGCCTAGAGGAGCCCGCCGGGAGGTAAGGCATCAAAATCAATGTTCACTCAGACATACACGGCAGCGGAAAGTCCTGTTCTGTCAATATATGCTGGAGGAGGTAAGACTCACAGAGTTTAACTCCTAGCTTTTCTTATTCGTGTTTGGTCCTGAACATCTGGGATTTAAGAAATATATGTGGAAGCACAGCACTGACATATAGAAGAAGAAAACAATCAATACTGTGCTTAACCTGATCTGAAGAATATATGGCTTGTTCACTTTTAGTCTCTTGGTTTAGCTCACACTGTAGGAAAAGTAGTATTTCATACTAATCTAACACTAGGTCAAGTGTTGAGATCAAAACAGTTTCACTCGGAGCTTTTGAAGTAGATGGGGTATTACCTGAGTTACAGATGAAAAACTTTTAGTTCCCCCTGTTCTAATAACAGGCACGATGCCAGAAAGTGGGTGGTGTGTTTGTAACATGTATCTCCTGACTTTAAGCATATTCTGATATGATCGCAAATTGTCAGTGCAACAGCCATACCTTTTGGAGTACAAAGTGACCTGGATGTATTCAACAGAAATGTAGGATTTAAAGTCACTGATAAAAATCCTTGAACAATGGGCAATGCCCATCTGGGCTACCAACCAATAGAAACGTCTAAAATTATGGAGCAAATGTTTTTCGTCATAAAATAAAATTTAATTTTTAAATTAGGAAGAAAATGTGGATTCTCAGTTTCTTTTATGCATTGATGTGGAGTGTGCTAAAGGAAGAACAAGCTGAAAAAGAGGAATTCTTCAGACTGGAGGGGAATTAAAATTTTTAAACAGAATCAAGTTTAAATTAATTCTAAAGATTCAAAAATTTTGGAAAATCAAGGTGACAATATATGAAATATTTTTCCTCCTAGTTACCTGATAGAAATAATTGTATTTGGACAATTTGCCTGAGAATAGTGTTTCATATACTAAAAAATGCACCGTAACTGAATGCTCAAATTTTCAATAAAACAGTGTTGTTACAGGTAATTTTCACTCAGCACCAATTACTGTATGTTAAACAAGTGTTTAAAGTCAGTGGAACTAACCTCAAGTATTTTAACTGCGTGTATACTGCTGCAAATAACACATTAAACTTCTATAAGAACATAATGACTGACTGACTGACTGATGAAAGACTTCATGTCTTATTAATGAATCCATTCCCATGAGTGTGTCCAATCAATTTTCTAAGTATTTCAAAGCTAGATATTTTGTTCGTTTCTTCATTACTTTTCAAGGTTCCTGATTGCTATCGATCACTGGAGGTACTTCCTAAGATTTCAACTGGACATTTTCCACAAAATCAAAACAGTGAAAAGTCAGCAATGACTGAGATTTTTTAAATTATTTAAATTCTTCCCCACTCCATCATGTCAGAAGGTAAATCTTATTAACATAGCATCCTTTGAAGAAATGCAATTATGTCATTAATCAAAAACAAAGCTTGAAGGCAAAACAGCTCAGTAAAATATCCTTTTTTATCCTTCATATTTATAGCTCTCAAGAGAGACCATGTTGCCCAGGAATATAGTGGACTGATTAAAAAAAAAAAGTCAAGGAGCAAGTTATCATGTTGCAATGGGACTGTGGTTCATTTTAACGTGTAGGACATTCCCTTTACAATACATGCCCCTGTAATGAATCTGTTTTCTAGGATGTTCTGTTCTCCTCCCTTTCATTGTGCAGTAACTGTGTCTGACACACAGTGAGTAATTTGAGGTCTGATCCACTGTTGGGCTGTAGTGTACGCTTCTGTTATTAATGTTGCAATTAAAGAGGCCATATGATAATTTAGTGACTGTGATACAATTCCATTTCTGTCATTTTGGGGTCTAACAGCTGCTAGAAAAACAATACACTGGACATATTGTTATTTGTAATATTCATATGATAGAAGCTTCTCAAATCTTCCTATACCTGCTTCTGTTGATTATTTAGAAACAATTCTATAACAAAGGATCCAGACATACAAACTCTGCTTCTGCAGAAGGACAAGCAGCAAGAGGTAACAGAAGATTTCTCACTGGTGTTGTAGAGTAAATAAAAACACTTGGATTGTTTTTGAGGAACCGAAGGACATGACGGATACACTCGTATCCATTGCTATGGTAACTAATTTTGGTGAAGTGGCTTTACTTTTGCTTTCTTCATCAAACTAGCAAAAGTAAAATATTGAACTAAAGTTTACACAGTCTTCTGCAACATTATTTTTTTTTAATACTACAGGACTAATGAGAGTTTGCCTAGAACAGATGCATATAATGTACAGAAATTCCAGTCTGGTTTCTCCCTCTTTTCCTGCTTTTTAATGGATTCATAACAATGAAGTCATATGAAATACAATATGAGAAACATTAATTCAATCAACTCCTTTTCTCATTATAACAGTATTTTTCAATCATTTTTGTTCAGTTTTACAGCCAAAATGCAGGCTGGCTGAAAGTAGCCATGAAGAAAGCATTTACTAAAGTGGACTTTGACTCTTCCAGTGCAAGTTAAATTGCATTCAGCAAACCTTTGGGAAAAGTGAGATGGTGGATGCTCTGGCATTGCCTAAGCTTTGCACTGTGCTTATAACAAGTTTCAGTTCTTTGGACAGGAATTTGCTTTTGTCCAGTGCTTATAATAGCAAACAGTACAACATCATACTGCTCTACAAAATGAGGATCATAAACAGGATAATAATAGTAATGTGCCCCCTCTGCAGAGGTCTAGCACAAGGCTGACACAACACTTATGATCTCCATTCCCTGGCAGCGCCTCCAGGGGGAAAGGAATATCAAGGTTGCCCTTTGCTAGTTTTTTGTGATCCTAATGTTTGCTGGATGCCATTTCTTGGAGATTTCAAGAAGCAGCTGCAAGCAAAAGCAATTCTCTCTGCTTCTTGAGATCCTGAGGGTACTACACAGGTACAAAGCTTATATGAACAGGTAGTTATAGAAATTTTCCAGGTTTTAGACATCTTGAGGACTGAAAGACCAACTTTCCACTGTTTCCCTGAGAATGTCTATCCTTTTTCACCTGCTACTCATTACAAGGTGACTGGCAAGAAAATAATAAAGAACTTCATTAAGTTATCCATATCTGCCTGTGAAAGTTATTTTGGCTATGCACACAGATCCTCCTTCCTCCACAGATACAAATGTGGGGGAGCATGTGTACATCTCTGTGTGTGCATGAGATGATGATGATAATGATGACGATGAAGGATGAGTAGTAGTACTAGGAGGAGGAGGAGAAGAAGAAGAAGAAGAAAAAGAAGAAGAAAGAGGAGGAGGCCATAGCTCCCCAACACAGACTGCCCATGTAAAAGCTTACTTGGTTTAAGGCTCCCTATTGAGCATGCAGCAGTAATTTGCAGAGTGCTTCAGGACCTCTACATTATGAGTAATTCAATTTCTCATAATATAACTCTACCAGCTCAATGTGTCCCCTGTAGGGTGATAATGAGGCCTGACACTGTCCGAGAGGGCATAAGACTTTCAGCTGTATCATCAGAGCCGAACACAGGCCTTCAACCAGAACAGCTAGTTCTGGCCTCTCATGCAGTCCCAACTCCCCGCTGTGTTGGCTTTCAGCAGGGCACAACAGAAAGAGGCAACTGAGGGCTATTAGCCTTCTCAATCTCTTTTTTAATATCAGGCTACATTTACAGATAGCTGCTAGGTCTTTTTGAGTAGATATTGTGTTTTCCACTGACATACCCAGTATTTGACAGAGCTGTTGAAATTGAAAACACACCACAAGCGTTTTGTTTTTTCTCAGGTCTGAAGCACATTTGTAATACACAGCCCACCTCTGTTAAGGTAACAGCTTGGAAATGCAATAAAAATGCATTATTCTTCCAGACTGTTTTTCTGTGGATTTCTGTCGCTCATGGATGCCTGCAAGTAGCATTTCAATAGACTGTAGGTGACAAGAGCACAGCATCTTTTCACAAAATTGAAATGACAAGTGTGCACTTTGAACTCAGAACTGAGACAGCTGTGGCTAATGAAAGACCCTGTGCTTAGGCTTGACTATCATGACAGCATTTTCACCAGCCAGGTTCTTCTTGCAGTGATACTACCTCATTTTCATTATAGTAGTGGGTAGTTGTACAGCACCACAATGTCCTTCAGGCATCCTATACTGCCACCTCACTCTGTGTGCCAGGACGTGAAATCACTGTGAGAAATCAAAATGGAAGTCAGAAGACCAGTGCTATTCTAGTAATTCTTAGTTCTGACAGCAATGCTTTGCTTTGAAATGAGGTTCAAATGAATGTCCATAACTTTGTGCTCTCTGTTTCTCAGATAGTGCCATCAACCAAGGTACCCAATGTTTACATCCTAAGTTAGCAGTGGCAGTTCCTGTAAATTAACCTTTATTTTGATGGGAATTTTAAAATCTGGTTTTACCAGACCCTCATTCCCCATATAAAACATATTCATCACTTTTAGATGTGTAACAGAATCCCACTATTTTCACCAAGCCCACATTTTGGTTTTGCCTCTTTGCTCTTAGAATTTTATTTTTTTCTTTTTTTTTTTTTTGTGCTCATCTGTTTTTGACAGTGATATTGCCAGTTGCTTAGCAAAAATCCTTGGGCACTATTAGAGGCCATACTATGTGATACAGGCAGCAGTGGTGATCTCACTCTCTCAGCTCTAGCAGATCTTCTATGAGGAAACTTTGCAGCTTGGTAAAGGCTGCCTGCATACCATATACAAACTCCTTGGTGAAGTTCAGACACAGTTCTTTTAATGCTAATCTCTACTGACTTTATTTTACCTTCTTTTTGTGCTTCAGGAACCTGAAGCTGCATTTCCTGTTTGTCAGACCTTTCCTTTCTCATTTGCAAAGTAGCCATGATGTCCAGGCCCAGTGCAGGCCACCAGGCTGAACAGACCAATACCTCCACCTTGTTCATTCTTCAGTCTGACACAAGGGAAGAAAACAAAGTGGGACACCTCTGATAAGTAAATTCACTGCATCTTCGAAGGACTTTTCCCAGAAAGCAGTGCTGTGTCTAAGAGAAGTGAAGCAGGATGTGGGAAGATATTGGTAGCCTTCATTAAATTGGAGCAGGAGAAACTTCTCCTTGTTAGCAGATTGCCAGTGTTTCTATGACTAAGCTGCACGGAAGATTTCACCTACAGGTCTTACGCATCAAGAAACAGAGATAAGATATGTAGTGCATGACAGTTGTGTTCAGCTTTAGTGCTTTGGAAGCACATTTATCAGGAATGTTTGTCTGGTTTACAAAAGAAACGCTCCAGTGAATAAAGCACCAGCCAAGTCAAAAACAAAACAGGTTAGGAACCTAAAGTAAAAAATATCATTAGTGAGGTGTTTAAGGAATGAGTGATAACTATGTTTGAAACATAATGACTATGTTTGGTCCAATGAGAAATACACAAAATGTTAGAAAATTTTTGTATGAGTTAATACTACCAGATTAGAAAATTTCTTCTAAAAGGCAAAGTGCTGTGTGAATAAACATATAATTATCTTGTCAAGTGAGGGAAAGACTAAATAGCTCTATGTAAAAAGAGAAACAAAATAGAGTAAAATAAGCACCGTTGCCCTAATTCTTGTTTATACACATTCATATATCTTCTTATGTTTCCATCTGAAAATAATTTTGAATCGTATTGCATCCCTTGCAATAATCCGTTATGAAAACACACTCCTTTTGAGAGCTAAATTTGTAATTTTATCCAAAAAAAAAAAACCTGCAGTGACAGATTTGTTAAAGAAAGCTATTTTCCTGGAAAGCACATTGACCTGTTTTCACCAAACAGATGTCCTTTAATTACCTACTACTGGTATGGCCATATCTCTGTATTCCCTGCTTTACACTTTTGCATGAGATCTGTGTGAGTCTCATGTACAGACTGTGAGTCTGTGTATCCTACTTGCCAGCTTTGGTGAGGCTGGCTGGGGGGAGACACTGTGCCTTTCTGTTAAAAGCCAGCTCATCCTGCAAAAGGTGTGGTCCCAAGAAGAGAGAGTAGCTGACAAGGCTGCTGTGGATTTGGACACTAGGCTTGGAACAGGAATCGGGTGCCTGCTCCCAGGATTCTTTCTCCATGCTAGTACAAGGAATTATTAGTGCAAAATATGTAAAGAATGATGGGAAAAAAATGATCAGTGCACCAGCAAGGTTATTTTGTCAAGTGCATTACAGAATTGCTTGGTGTCCTAGAACTCTGTTTGGACTCAGAGTTTCTGAGTTTCTTCTCTCCAGGGAGCAGCATTTGCTGCAGAAGTGAATCCATGTGGAAGGAGAAGCAAAGTATCTGTTTTATCAGCCAGTCACTAGGATGTTTCTTCATCTGCCTTGAAAAGTAATCCAAGAAAGTAGGTGCTGATCATACTATACATTTTCAGTTGTGATTTTTGCTGTGAAAGGACTAGTTTTCAGAATAAACTGTGCTTGGGTAATAAGTATGAGATTCGCAACAGCAGACAGCCCCAAGTACTATCGATAAATTTCTGAGAAATTCTGATTTTGCTAAAGGCCAGTTTAA
The DNA here is from genome assembly GCF_001431845.1 of Calidris pugnax. Lineage (NCBI taxonomy): Eukaryota > Metazoa > Chordata > Aves > Charadriiformes > Scolopacidae > Calidris > Calidris pugnax. The sequence continues at coordinate 21,416,411 of NW_015090810.1, read as the reverse complement.
AAAAACCCAAAAACCTCAGCTCTTGACTTTAAGTAATCTGGATTTATGCACCAATTTTGGAATAGTGGGGGTAAAAAAATGTTTTCTGCTGAATGGTATTGGTCTTAATGTCTCTGTTTAGTTAAGATGTCCCACCAGGCACTGTGTGGAAGTGGAATTACATCAACTACTTTCAAAGGAAACAAAATGGAGCATGAAACAAGCATGTAGAGTTAGCTGGTGATTTCAGCTTGGAACAAAATGACAGGGGTGGTAATTTGTGTAAAGGAAGCTGCCACTACAGCTGGAATTTAGTGGTCAGAAGCCACAGGGACCCAAGCAGCACGAGGGCATGGAGCTTTAGGGAACATATTCATTGGAGCTAAAATTATCACTCTATTTTCTGGGGCTCTGCTCTCAAATAGCCATGTTCTCAGATATGTAGTAAATAAGCAATATTCACATTCATGCTTGTCTTTGTACCTGTTTATAGGTGCATGTGGGCTACAGCAGCTAAAACTGTTTCTTTCTGAATATTACATTAGCCTTTTGCCTGAGTATGTGAAATGTCTTGTTTTCCTTAAATTCAACCTGCCTTTCATTGAATTTGTGTATTAAATTTAAAAGTTGTTTTTATGGTGTTGTGTAATTTATTGTGGTACCAAGTACAATGAAATATCAAAGATATGTGACTGTGTATTTATTGATCTGTCTACTGTTCAGGTCTCAAATAGGATTAGGTCCCATGGCATTTCCAAATATTAGGCAAACTATCAAATTTAGACTTTCAGAACATTCTTAATACTGTAATATGTTTAGCAGCTCAAAGATCTCAAATCTTTCAGTAAGGCCACATCAACACAATAACAAATTCTGAAGAAAAAGTCAAGAGTATATTTTTCATGCTGATAAAATATAAAAGTGATAAATGTAACCTTTTCTAGGCAAAATATTACTCTGAAAAATTATCAGTAAAAGAAAAATGATCTATAGATTTTAAGTATCCACATTTTGGAACAATGTGCTTTCTTACAAAAATAGTGCTTTATATTGTAATAGGAAGAGCACATCATTGATCAACATTATCATAAGCTGTTACATTAACATTATCACTGAGTAGTGGGATCACTAATTCATCTTCGCACTTTTTAGTCTTGCCACAGGTTCATTTTTTACTAAATTAGAATGTGGAGGAATACAATGCTGTATGAAGGCAGAAGCAGAAAAAACCAAGGCAAACCAAAGGAAGGCCAAAATCAATGCCCAGGAGGGAAATGAATGAAATCAGTTTACCTGGAACAGGTCTGTAACATGGAAATACATTCCTTTTCTTTAGGGTGGGGAAAAGGAAAGAAATGCAAAGAAAGTATTAATGAACTTAATCACCCAGGGACACATCCAGATTAAAAAAGGTAGACTTCTCCTGGGAGTTTTAATTAACAAGGCACTGACATTTTACCTTCAAATCAACAAGCTTAGGTTTTCATACTGGAGCTTGACAATCCTTTTATATTTTCTCACTGCTACACTCATTTGAAGGATCTACCCTTTCTTCAAATAGTTCATGTGGGGGGAAAAAAAGGCCTACAATGTAAAGAAGGATATGCACCTTATTAAACCTCCTGTCTCACAAGCTAAGCTAATAAATATCCCACAGAATGAGGAGTCTGCTCTGGATTTTGGATTAGGTAGTTCTGCAGTGTCAGATTTTTTAAATGGAGTCCGCCAATGTAGAGGCCACACCAGGTCACTGCACTAGGACGTTCACAGCTAGAAGGATGCTTCAATCAAGCACAAGCCCAAATGACTAAAGGGAAAAATCTGAATTGATAGTTCTAAAGGTCATGAGAAATAAATTCAGGACAGAAAGTCGGAAAGGAAAGTAATCAAAAAGGCTCAGTACGGAAACGTTGTCATTCCTCAGCTTAATGAGTCCTTTACAAGAGTAAATAAGGGGAGAAGGATGAAAGTAATTGCTAGTTATGTGTTGAGATAGCTGTGGTTTTGGTGCCTCCTGGGTTGACAGTTTGTAGCATGGCTAGCTCTGATTTGGAGGAAGTTGATATTGGCGATTTTTATTTTGAATAATCTTTCCCGGGCTTCAGCTACAGAACATGGCCTCTTTGGGGATGTATAACATCAGCATAAATTATTTTGCTCCAGTCAAAAAGAGGAAAAGTACCCTTTTATCCTCCCCTCCCCTGCCTCCTTTTTCTTTTTTTTTTTTTTTTTCTTGGGTAGTCATGTGGCTTAAAAAAGGTAGAAAATACAAAAGAGCATGGAAATAACCCCATGTGAACCTCATTCAGATAAGTAGCAGTGACTTACTATATTTCTTGGGTTTAGCCCAGCTGTCTTTAGAAAAAAAGAAATTGCTTGTCCCTACATATAAATAAATACCCTCTGGCCCTTCTCATTTGGGTTGGTATTATGCTGTTCTTACTCTGACAGACAGTCGCTTTTTCCCCCCCCTCCCCCCCCTCCTTTTTTTTTTTTTTTTTTTTTTGCTTGGGTAGTCATGTGGCTTAAAAAAGGTAGAAAATACAAAAGAGCATGGAAATAACCCCATGTGAACCTCATTCAGATAAGTAGCAGTGACTTACTATATTTCTTGGGTTTAGCCCAGCTGTCTTTAGAAAAAAAGAAATTGCTTGTCCCTACATATAAATAAATACCCTCTGGCCCTTCTCATTTGGGTTGGTATTATGCTGTTCTTACTCTGACAGACAGTCTTTTCAAGGCTGGGAATAAAATGAGCCAAGAAAACCACAAACTATTTCAGCTTCCTGAGAAAAGTGAAAATACCAAACACTGAGGTGCATGGGTATTTCTTTTTCTCATGCTTCAATTGACAGACAAGATTTATTTGGTTTAGCTCTTTTCATTTATTCCTAGGAATGGCTAATGTGGAAAGTGACTGCTGAGAAATGTTTGACAGCACTGAAATGCTTGGTTGGGAGTAAATCTTCAGCTGGTATAACCTGGCAAAGCATTAACAAGACAGTGGAGCAAGACCAGCTTTTGCCAGCAGAAAGACCATCATTTCAACAGACAGGAAAGCTTTAAAGTCAGTTGACTCAGGTTTTTCTCTTGAAGGTGGTACCACCTCTCTATACTCTGTAGGTTCAGAGGGCTGCAGCTTCATCTGCAGAGTACAGAAAATTTGCCTGGAAGCAACTTCAAGTCCCTCACGAAGAGTTTTTAGTGGACACTTTCCAATCTAAGGGACATAAGTGACAATCTAAATAATGAAAAGTGCTTTCAATGAGGGTCACATCTGCCCTGTTTCTGGATTAAACTCTGGTGGAGAGCAATATAGTATTTCTTCTGCATTAATTACAAGTTGCACCATCTTCTTTCTAAGCAGGCATACACAGATGAACCCTCTCCAATGGCATCATAAATTTTTTGACGTGTAACTATGACCTTTAAAAGTGAAAAAAAGATAAACTTGACAAGCCCTGCAAGCTGCACACCATTTACACAAGAACTCTGTAGAATTTACTCTACCTATGCCATCTGCTTATGCTAGTATCTAGAGGGCTATGTTCATCGGAGAAAGGGCAGAGTTGACAGAAAATGGTTTTCTTTATTTCAGAAGAAGATTCATAGAAAATAGCTGGGACCTTTTCAGTCTAGTGTCTCACACCTTTTCTTCCTGGATAAGGTCAGAATGAGACCTTATGGAGAAAAAGATGTGACATTTCATGAGATTCCAACAGTTGAAAAGTCCCTCTCCATGTCAATTTTCAATGACAATTCAAACACTACTGTGAAGCCTGATTTCTGAAATGTTTCAGTGCAAGCTCATCAAAAGAAATTTGGTTAACAATGCTTTTACTTATTGTCTTGAATGTCACGAAAAAAATTCAGAGATACTTGATTGCCATGACATAAACATTGACATAACAATGTCCAAATGGAAAAGGGGCAGACCATTTTTGGACATTACCAAATCAGACATTTTGACACTGTTGAAAAGAAATGTCAGAATGGTTTGATAACTCCCCATCACTAATGGTACACTCTTCCCAAATGGATCTGTTTCCTGAAGCTCTCCAGGAGAAACCCTCATCCTCATAAGTGCTTCTTAGCTGAACCTCCCATGGGATATCTACAGTGTATAGCACAGTGGTAGGTAGTCAAAACTCATAGTGCTTCAGAAGCATGTAAGATTTATGGCCATGGGAGCAGAGTTCTCTGTCTGGGTTGGTTAGCTCAAAGATGGGGTTGTTTTACACACGTAAAGCACCATACAACCCCTTAGCTTGTTGGCCGTGTGTCAGACAGCTCCACCAGCTTACCCAGCACAAGTGTGGATCCGTCATCGGTCATTCCCCTGCACTGCTCAGACCTGCACAGCATGCTCTCTTTCCTAGCACTTGTTTACTCTGGCACTCAAAAAGCCATCTGATTACCCTGCAGAAAAGAGCTTCCTCACCTCAGCTGTATTAATATCCCTAGTGCATTAATTTCCTTTCTTGCCCAAGTTTTTTGTGTTACCCATCTTGCTTTCATTTTCAGAGAGACAGTACAATCTTTTTATTCAGATCCCTCCTAACACTCACTGTTTTCCATGACTGCAATGATCACAAAACCACCACTGAATATCAGCACGCTTGCTTTCCATGTCACTTCTGAAAGTGGGATTAAGAGAGTGGAAAACAAACAAAGGGAAAATAAAGCTACAGAAAACTCTGTATTTGTTCCTTCCTCAAGCTTTCACAGGTTATCTTATTTTGTCTGTGTATTTTTTTTTATTATTAATTCTTCCCATCGCAAGAAATGTCTTTACTTGTGTTGAATGCAGCCCTGAATATCTCACCCAAGCTTAACAATATATAATAGTAAGTCTGTAAACAAAGACAGCAGGAATTTTGAAATATCAGCAAGCTTACTGACTCCCAGGATTTTGTTGTCCTCAGATATTTCAAGACTGGAATGACTTTTTCAAACTAAAAAAAAAAAAAAAAAAAAAAAAAAATAAAATAAGAATTTTGGCTTGCCAGCCCCTGAATATACAGATCAGAAGGCAGCACAGACCACTTTTGTTTCCTGTCAGTACAGCACATTCCTTTAACAGAATGTCTGCATTAAAAAAAAAAAAAAAAAAAAAAAAAAAAGTTACAATTAGGAATTGCTGATTTAGTTGTTTGTCATTCCAACACATTGCAAGTATCATCATCTATAAAAAAATATTGTAAAGATGATGAGGAAAGATGACGATATAACTTTGGAAGACCAATCCCAAGTAAATTTAAGAAGATTTGAAACTTCTTGTATAAGTTCCTAGAGGACATCAGTAACAATTTCCTAATACAAATGCTGGCAGAGCCAGAAGTGTTAAGGTTGTACTTGACCTGCTGTTCACAGACAAGGAAGAACTGATGGCAAATGTGGCTATAGACAACAGTTTGCGTTGCAGTCACCACGAAATTATTGACTTTAAGATCCAGGGGTTGGCTGGGAAGGGGAGCTGCAGAGTTAGGAGTCTGGTCTTGCAAGTATTGAATTCATTAGAGAATTTCTAAACAGAATTCCATGGAAAGTAGCCATGAAGAAGACAGATGCCTTGAAGAGTTTGTCTGATTTTATAAAGAAAACTACTGAGACCTCAAGTGAAAACTATCCTGTTGGACAGAAATACTGGGAATTTCAGTGAAAAGTCCACTTGTCTGAGTACAAGGCCCCTCAGTGAATTAAAATGCAAAAAAAAGTCCACAAGAAGTGGAAACGAGGACAAGCAACAAAGGAGCATGTAAAAGCATTGTTCCAGCACTTAAGGACAAGATCAGAAAAGCCAGTGCTCAGATGAAGTTAAAAATAGGTAGGGACATATTGGGTAACAGGCAGAGATTCCACAGGAGTGCTCAGAACAAAACTTTGGAGAAGATATTGATCCATTGACAAATGGGGAAAATAAAAGTCATGACTACCGACAAAGAGGCTAAAAAATGTCATGCCTTTTTTGCCTCATTCACAGACAAAGCCTGCTTCCAAATATCTCATATACCCAGTTCAGTCTGGGGCAAACAGGCATCCAGTAGTGGAGGGTGACATGGTTAGTGATAGTCAATGTATTCAAATCCATGGGGCCAAGTGAGATCCAGCCAAGGGTGCTGAAAGAGATGATTGGTACACTGTCTATCGTCTTGAAAAAGACATAGCTATTGGGTGAGCTCTCTGGTGATTGGAAAAAAAAAGTAACAATATACCCATCTTTAAGAAAAATGAGAATCCAGAACACTAAAGACTGATAAGCCTTTCCCCCTGCCGTGCAAACACATAGATGACAAAAAGGTAATTAAAAATGTTAAGGATGGGTCTACCAAAGGCAAATCACGGTTGGTCAGCCTGATTGCCTTCTAAAATGAAATGCCTGGCTCTGTGGGCACAGGGCGTGCTGCATGTCACATGTTTCAACTTTCATAGTGTTTTTGACATTGTCCCTGAGAGTCTCCTTAGCAGGAAGCCAAGTGATCTTGGGCTGGACAGACTGCTAGATAGGCTGCAAATTTGGCCAGACTATCAAGTACAAAGAAGGCAACATCCATTTGGTGGCTGGTGACAAGTAATCAACTTCAGACCTCAAAATTGTGACCAGTGTTGTTCAATATATTCGTTGATGATGTATATGATGAGACAGGAAGGAGGTCCCAAAAAATGCCATCCTAAATGAGAGGCAGTGGCTCCAAAGCAGATCTTCAGTCCAGAAGGACTTTGCAAGGCAACAGAACCTCACTAAGCTGTGCTGTCATTTTGTGAATGGACTCATACATTGATTTTTGTGATGGCAGGGATCTAATTTACTATAGGTATTATTTGAATTCAGCTGGAATTTGTTACCAGCTTTAATATAAGTGATCACTTCATTTATTGTTCTCTTTCTCTTTTAGCTGTTAATTTGGCTTTACTAAAACTCTGTGACCCTTTAACCATTTTTTGAACAAAATTAGACAGTCCTTTCTGAGTTTTCATGCATTTGCTTTTGCACCAAAATGTGTTTTGTGAGTACATTTTTTCTTTGTTGTAGTACCACAGTGTAAAGCGGCATTTTTAGATTCTACCCAACGAGTTTGCTCTTTTCAGAAACAACCAGTTTGGTCTGTCTCTTCATGTAGCTGTCTATTGCCTAGACATCTAATTGGCTCCCAGTTTGTCAAGGTGAACTTTTACAATGTCAAACTAATTTCTGAAAATGCGTATTGTTTCTTTTAACAGTCTCTGCAGCCTGAAGAGACTGGAGTGTATTCTGGATCAGCTGCCAGCATTAAAAGAATAATCAACAAGTCCAATAGTTTGAATGGATTGGTTTCCTGACCACATTAACTTGCATTGTGGCTTGAGGCCAGCAAAGCATTTAAGTGTGTATATAAATTTAAACGTATAAGAAGACTTATTCAGTAAGAGCTCTAATCACGTACTTATACATCTTGCCTTTATGCCTTTAATGCCTTTTAAGTATGCTCTGGGGACCAAAGAAAAAAGTCTAGGATTAAAAGTAATCAAATATATAGGAGACAAAAACATTATCAAACAAACATTGTACGGAGTTTTTAAGGGTTTTGTTATCAGCTGTGGACAGAGTTCCCTAATTTTCTTTCAGCACATCTCTATCTGAGAAGACTGACATTTTCTCTTAGAGTAGCATACCATGTCTGAAGCATTAATTTCAGTGTCAACATCCCAAAGTAACCCAAAGTGTTATGCTATCACTATTATGCTCTAATTAGGTTTCTCAATCCTCCTTCTTGTTTTTGTGTTATAAATTATAACAACCGACTCTTAATGGATTTTCAATGGTTTTATCGCAGATTTCTTGGAAAACATTAAAACCCAATCAAACCATTAAAGAATTTCTTTCATGTCAGTTTCAATCAATTCCTTTTCACCCTTGTTACAGGATGAAACCCACCTTGCCTGTACCTTATTTTACAACAGCTGTAACTGATGACATTTTTAGACTTCTGAGAGAAGCAGTCATAATTCCTCAGAGCTTTGTTTGTACTCTCAAAGAGTTTTCTCGGTTATGGTTTTTGTTATAAATGCCATTTCTACTTCCTCCCGGTGCTGGTTCAAATATTGTGAAATAAAGTTGCTCAAGAGGAGCCCAGCCTAACATTTGCAGTCAAGAGGAATTCATCAGATCATGAAATACCGGCATACAGAAACTGGTATAAGGAAAAAAAATGCCATTAAGTTTCTGCAATGGTATTCTGTATTCTGACAGATGAAGACTTTCTTTTTCATGTTTGAAATATCTGAGTTGTGTGAGTGTGTGCATGCGCACAGAGAAACATAGGCTGTGAGATTTAAACTCTTCTCACAACATAAGGATTTATGTCATTAATGAAAGTCTTCTACTGTTTCAAAATTTTAAGAAAGGAAAATCTTTATAGAAGATAATATATTTTACATAAAATATACAGACAACATATCAACCGCAATGTCAACTCATTTGAACTGCATACAATCTAAAGTCATCAAAAATGCAAAAAGGTACTAGGAGAGAACATGGACAGCCTTGTAGGGCAAGAACTTCTCTCCCCTTCTGAATAGAAGAAAATAAGGAAACTTCCCTAAAATAACCTTTGCTGCTCCCAGCATCAACCTTGGCAGCAACTCTCCAAAAAATTATGTACTGTTATAAAAATGGTAAGATGGTCTCTTTAGAAGTTTGTATTCATAATGTAAAAATACTTGTTAAGAACAAGAAGCAATAAATTAAAAATTCAGGAATAATGACTAACCATGACAATGAATTTGGTTACCTCCAGGAGAACCTAGGCTGTTTGATAGGATAACATTTCTGCAGTGGGAGTTCAGTCATATCTAGCAAATAGAGCTGGATTAAAAACCTTCTTTCCAGTATTCTGCTGCAGCATAACGTATATGAAACATGTCTGTCTTGTAGCTGCAAGACAAAACTGATCTGTACTTTTGCTGTTGCAGGAGCATGACACTGACATACAGTAAGTGAACTCAGGGGAGGTGTCTCAAAAATACCTACTGAGAGAGTTTACTTCTTAGACGTTACTGGGATTATAATAGGTATTATTATGTACTTGAAACAGTATAAAAATCAGGGCAGGTACATCTCCTGCCTTACACACTGGATAATCTCGGAAAAGGCCCAGGGCTCTACACATGTAAAGATACTGTCACATCAAGATGCCCTGCTTTACCTCTAGCTGTAAAAGTAGAGCTGGGTGGGAGATGAGAGTGGAGCCGTTTTAAAATGGACCCTTTTCTATCAATCCAGCCAGTTTTCAGAATAGTGCTGTACTGGTTGTTCGTCAACGATTATGGGATGTGTGCATTTCACCTGTCAGTTCCGCTAACAGGCTGTGAATGTGTGTTCAGTCCCCTTGTGTGCTCACTCTGCGTAGGACATAATAGCGGGACCACAAAAGCACTGGAAGATTATAAGTCTCAGGGCTTCTGCTGCCAGAGCGTACTTTGTGTTTTCAGCAGTAGGTTTGTCTCATCTTCTGGAAGTCCTGACATCTATTTTTACCAGTTAGTGGTGCAGCCCTGCTTCTGTAACTGTTGAACAACATGTATTTGTCAACCAGCTGTTACTGGTGCAGGCAATTAAACCTAGAAACTGAAAAATATTTCTGATATAATCAGAAGCAGCCAGAGAGAGGCTAGAGATTCATGATAGCAGAATGTAGCAGAAGAAGAGCTATTTAAGTTTTGCAGACACCTCAGCTGAAAAGGATGTACACATGGGTGTTCACTTCAAGGCATGGATTGATCTGTTTTGTGGCAGCATAACAAACCAGCACCACTCTCAAGCTGTTATCTTGTTCTCTGATTTCTCAGCTTTTGATGGTTTTTTTTTTTCTTTTTTTTTTCTCTCTATTTTTTTCCCAATGTATAGACCTAGTAGCTATGATTGTTAAAGAAAATGTTCAAAATTTTGCCAGTGCAAAGATTTCCATGTGAGTTTTCAGGTATCTCAGAAGATCACTGAAAGGCAAATCTGAATGAGCAGAGGACCCCATACCATCATTCCTTCACAGTTAGTCCCTCTGTTTCAAGGGATGCCTTACTGGGATAAAAAACAGTGTCTTCTGATTTAAGGTTGAGACCAACACTACTCTTCCTTGACTTGGCTTCTGGTTCACTGTGGGTCATATTCAACCCTGAATGGAGCCAAAGACAAAATTAGGTTCACTACTGACCTGGAGTCTTATTATCCTTATCCTGGAGATCGGATAAATCTTCTGCAGTCTGGTGGCTACTGATTTCTTTTTTCTGTGATCTCTTCACAGACTTTTTCTAGCAGCATACCAGGGCACATTAAGATGTATTCATAACTCTTACTTATTAGATGCTACAGCATTAGGTATACAAGTACTCTCCAGGTTCCCTGCTATAGGGCCACGCATCTGGATTTTAAAGACACTCTAGACCCCTGGAAACTCCATAGTTACCAGACCTGGAACCATCGTGTTAACAAAACAACCTTAGAGCCACAGAAATAAGAAGCCCAGGGCAAAAGCAACCGCTATTCTCACCAGGTTTGTCAAAAAAAGTGGACTTCCTTGAAACATCTCCTTTTTGATGAACCAATGCTTTCTAGGGAAAATTCCTGACCAGCTCTCCCCTCAGCCTTTGTTGGTGCTTTCACAATCAGTTTTAATACCAAAAATACCGCTACAAAAGGAATTTACTCATACCTATTCTGGCTGATTTTATAGTCACACGGAAATTATCGTTTAACAAAAAGAACAGAACATGCATCAGGCATGCATGAATCCAAGCCAGTAGGCACCTTTCCAATTTAAAACTGAATGAGTTCCCACTGTGTAGGATATACTATGTAGGATATAGAACTTGAATAGATGAAATATAAAATGTATCATCCACTGTTCTTGCTCAGAATTTGAGCTGTTAAGGAAACTAACTGTACTCTAGCTCTTTACTCTAGCTGTAAATCATATTTGCCTACTTCCAAGCATGTGTTTCTTTGAGGTACAGGCGATGAACGCAAATACATCGTTTATTTATTATGCACATTGTGCTGAAACATGACTGCATAGTACATTTTAATTAATGTGTTTAATTCTCTTTTTTAACCCTTCATGACATGCTGAGTTCCAGCAACTGAGAAAAGCAATTAAACTGAAGCTGAATGGATTTCCTCTTGATGAAGGTTGTCTTATTAACCATTGTTACAAAGTTGTTGAATAGGCGCCTGAATTTCCACATTGCAATGATAAGTTATTATTCTGTTCAGCAAATTAAGCGCATTTAGTGCATTGCTAACCAAGGTCAACAGTTTGTGCTCAGGATAATAAAGTCATAAGACATAAACATTAACATGTGAGTATTGTCATGCAAAGGGGAATTTAAGAAAGACCCTTGCTTTTCTATGCCTGTTGTGTTTTTCCTTGAATATTTGGAAAAACATGGAAATAACCAGAAAGACTAACTTCTGATTTGAATGGAAATTGGAAGAGCAGAGTCCTGGCTAAATGTCTTCTTAGTCAGGCTTTCCCCATCCCTGAGCTGCAGGTGATAGATGGAAAGTATTTAATGTAGCATTTCAAAATATGCTTTGTATATAACCTCAGATGCAGTGCAAACCGAAACTGGGTGTTCACAGAGATTTTTTTCTGTTCTCACAATATATACAGTATGAAGCCGTTCCCTAAAGTGAAAGGTAATAAACGTACATATATCACAAAGAAATACTACTGTTAAAAATACGTGACTGGACTGTCAAACTCATTTACCACAAAATTTTACTTAGCTCAGGCACAGCAGCCTTCTAAAAGATTTAGAAGGCACAGGCTATTTCAGTGATGTATACATACGCTGTTACAGTGAAAGAATAACAAATAATATAATGGAGAGAAACATTTTTATTTTCAGTGCATAATATAAGGAGTTTCAGGAAAGGTCCCCCGAACGACATTCCCTTATGATTCATTTTATATTGTCATGTGAAAAATTTGATGTTCAGCAGAGGTAGGATGAAGCCACTGAATTCAAGACCACTCCCTCAGATCAGGCTAGTGTTTCCTGTGTTGCTGATATCTGCCTTTTTATGTCTTTCTTACGAATTCATTCATCGCTGTTACTGGTATTTCTGTCTTTCTTTGTGGTTTTCAGCTTGTGGTAGGTGGACTTGTGGGGTCCATGTACTGCTTCTGAGGGACCTCAGAAGTTACCCACCACAAGAGGCTTACATTTCTTGTGCCTCCTGCAGCAAGTTCTTTGGAGGCTGCAAACAATCACAAAGCTAAAAATCACTGAATGAAATTAATAGATAACTATGATATGGTTTAAAATTCCCACATCTGTATGAAAAAGCCAAGGGAGCAGCAACTCTATTTTATCATCTGTGAAATAATATTGCTTACATAATGGCTAGGATATTAAAGGTCCTTGTTATACTGAAACATATTACAGTGGGGTTAAATTCTGCAGGTTTTATTCCTGTAAAATTCTAATGCCTGAAGCAGTTTTATCTGCTCATTTCTAGCAACACAGGTATTAACTTTGCATTAGCCAATTTAACTTACTTTTGAAAATAGGATAAAAGTTTAAGGATGTTCTATGAGCGAGAAAAAAAGAAAATATGTTTCCTTTTTTTTTCTTGCTTGTTGCTTTTTGATATATTTATATTATCACTGAAAATGTACACATTTGACTACTTGACAGATGGCAACCCATTCCAGAGCTGAGGAAGCCAGGAAACTGAAAACACTCTGTATTTCAGGAAATAATATAGTAGCAAGAAGCCTGGCAGCCTTGGAATGACATAATATGGAGAGGAAGGCCCTGGATAGATAAAATTGGCATAAGCATGTGTATTTAGTAATAGAGAGGGGGAAGTCTTGTGCATTTGGTTTTTGCCATTTGCTATGTTGTGTGAAAAACTGCTGGACTCGACTGTCTTCGGATGGAAGAATAAAATTCATGTGAGGAAAATAAATAACTATTGTCAATGAAGAACAGGCACAAGTGGCCTAGAAAGACATTTTGAATAATGACAGAATTGTAATTTTGAACCCAGTCACATCAAAGGCAGAGTGAATATTTACATCTTCTGTGGGCAGCAGACAGCCCTAGATAGACTGGTAGCAACTTCATCTGAGATTCAGAGCCTGCACTCCCTTCAAATGGGCATTTTAATTCATGAACTAGTGGCAGCTTAGGACTCAGAAAGAGACACACAGCCAGAAGAGAAAGGAAACAGAAAACCAAGAAGGCTCTGGGCAGACCTTATAGCAGCTTTCCAGCATCTGATAGGGGCCTACAAGAAAGCTGGAGAGGGACTTTTTACATGGGCATGTAGTGATAGGACAAGGGGTAATGGCTTCAAACTGGAAGAAGGGGAGATTTAAATTAGACACCTGGAAGAAATTTTTCACTATGAGAGTGGTGACACATTGGCACAGGTTGCCCAGAGAAGTTGTGGATGCCCCATCCCTGGAGGTGTTCAAGACCAGGCTGGATGGGGCTTTGAGCAATCTGCTCTAGTGGGAGGTGTCCCTGCCCATGGCTGGGGGGTTAGAACTAGATGATCTTTAAGGTCCCTTCCAACCTAAACTATTCTATGATTCCATGACCAGTTTGGAGTTCAGCTGCCCAGTGGAAGGATTCAGAAACTTCTTCTTTGTTTTTTTCCAGTGTTCAGAATTTTATTTTATTTTTTTGTCTTTTCTATGCTCTTCCTCTGATTTCTCTATGGAATAAAGGTCATCAGTCTGCAAGTAATCACAATTACTAAAAAGCGAAATATTACATGCAGGGTTATCAGTAAGCATGCCAAACTGATTTTCACCCCCTTTCACCATTGGTCATGTTATAACTGATTGATATTTCTCATTTGCAACAGTGGTTGTGAAAGAATAGTGAGGCCTGTGCAGTTCTTATGCCCAAAATCATTTCAGTGAATCTGATGGTTTTATGAACTATAATAACCATTGGAATGGTTATTCAGCACTCTATGCTGTGTAACTCAGCAAGGCTTAAATGAAATCATTGCAACTATATGCATTTACTTTAGGGGATTTGGTGGAAGATTATAGTTCTGACGTGCTAATACAAAGGTTTTAGAGCTTTTTCTCTAATCTGATCTTTATTCTAAACTGAATAAGGAAATTGTACACAGATTAAATAGCGCTGTGCACTGCGTTGCTGTCCTTCTTTAATGATTCTTGGTACTACCCCCAGCTGCAGAGAGTCAGTTCCTTCACAATCAAGGAGATGCTGTAGTGAAACTCCAAACTCACAGGGTCTTTCTCCTTTACCAGCAGCAGTGAGATACAGCACTGAAAATGAATGGCAATTAAATAGGTCTGTCTCTCCAGACACTGAGGACAGTAAGAAGAGAAAAACGAGGCTTTCCAAAGAATTTTGAGGGTAAAAAAGTTTTCCATTTTGAAAGGGAAATTACAGGGCAGTGTTGCTCAAGACATCTGGATTTAATGAAAAAGCCAGAGAAATCTGGTTTTCTGGAGCATCCTTTTCTGCTAGGCAATAAGTGTCTGTGTTTACAGACATGTCCATTAGCTTGATAATTGCTTGAGACCTATACTTGTTTCTACTTTCTTCACCTTTGATTGATCGTCAATGGCTGTAATAAGAAGGTATTGATGAATCTATATCATATGTATATAAACATAGTTGAAAAAATTTAATCTTATTACAATCTCAGAAAAGCTTATCATATTCACTCTGCTGTCAGAAAAGAAAGAAGTGCATGCGAGTATAAATATTTTATTCTTCTGGTGCACCTGTAATTAAAATACAGAATGCTAATGTGTGCTTTAAATTACCATCATTATGAAAACATGAGCTGGAGTTATGGGGAGGTTTTTTATTTGGTTTTGTGTTGGTTTTATGATGAGGATATTCGACTTGTTGGACTAAAAAGGAAGAAATTAGATTGTTAAGTAAATGAGATACTTTCCTACCAGACTGTGACTTCAAGTTCAAAGGATCATGAACTCACAGAAGCAACTCTAAATACAAGAAACAATCCCTGAAGGTGGGGGGGGAAGAGAGCAAATAGCTCATATTAGCCTTGGGATTTCACTAATGAGGTCCTCATTTGAAGCTGGTGATGACAGCCCCAGGTTCAAGTGGCTGGTCTGGATCACGTCCAGTGATGAACTAGCTGCTTCAGCTCAGAGGTTTTTTCCCCTAAGAAAAATATTGTGTTGAGAGGATCTAATAAATTTTACATTGTAGGATATCAACAGACTTCTACTCATTACAGGTGAGGTCTTCCCAACCAATACAAGTGTCTGCAGAGTGTCAGGGCGGGGGAGCTACAGAGGAGGGTGCTGGGAGCATTGTATTTTGATCTGTAGCAGAGATTCCTAGGATTCATGCCATATGTTATGAGGATGTGCCAACAGTGTACCCAAAACATGAGCTAATTGTGCCTACACTGTGCAGAGGGGAGGTCATGGTTTACTCTTCCTCAAAAGGATCTTTACTTCACTTTCCAGCCAGTCCCCTCTAAAGAATCAGAGACCTTCTGTGAAAGAAGAAATGTCCCTTAGGTTCTGTTTCTAAACTGCTCCAAAGAAATGTTTCTGAATCTACTACAGCTCAGTATGACACCCTGACGATATGAGGCTCAGGGTCAAACCAACAAGCCACCAAGCAGACAGATCCTCTATGCAACGTGTTTCAAGGAACAGCCTCAGCACCAGCACCTCAGGACATGATAGTGACCCTGCTGTGCTCGTCCCTGCACAGGTCTCTGCCTTCCTGCCCCATAGAAAAAGTACATGTTCTCATGACATTCAGGTTATGAGCCAAGAGAGACCCCTGCAAGCCAGAGAAGAGCCGTGAGACTCCTGGCGTGAGAGTAAGGGCTCAACTGATAGCAACCAGATTTACCAGAGACCTTGGTCACATTTGCATCTTCTGCTCAAACATTTTGTGGAGATACACAGTTTCTTCAGTCGACCCCTATTTAGAAATTTCTCCCTTAAAAATCCAGGAAAAAACAGCTGGCAGAAGGCTGTGCCATAATTACAAAATCAGAAGTAGAATATGTATTTTGAATAACTGCTGTGTCAGCTCTGATGTGTTCATATTTCCTTCACAAGAGAAAAGCCAGTGAGCTCTAGACTTTACGGCAGGACTGATGCATAGAACGTGTTCAGAAATACCACATAGGCAATGGTCACAGCCCGGAACAAGCCTAGGACTCAGCAGGAGCTCTCAGCGCTCACATATTCATCATCTTCTTGTCTTACGTAAGCGCCCAGACTGGCCTCTCCAAACGCCCCCAGACTGACCCTTCAAAAATTCCTTATTTAGCCTTGCTGAAATATTTGTCTGCCTGTAAAATGTTATAGCCTGATTCGCTAATGCCCATGAGATGCATTTTGATGGAGGGGATAATGGAACTGTGTAAGGGTTCTTGTCCTTTGTTAGCTGCTTTTACTCTCAGTCTTCAGCAACCCAGTCCTCCCCATAGCAAGCACTGCACTCTCAGCCTGCGTGGCTTTCAGGTTCACAGACAAATGGCTTGTACTATGGTTCATCTTAAGCAAGGGTAGGAAAGCAAAAGTTCTGCTACGACACAAAATCCTGACACAGAGGGATGGCTGGTTGTGTGCTTCATGTGACTGAGCAGCTTCATTGGCTCAGGCTGAAGGAGAAGCTGCTGCTGAGCAAAGACTTAGATGCAGCAATGACGTGTTTCAGCTTCAGCCAGGACCAGGAGGATTTTATCAGCTTGCACAATAATATTTTATGATGACTGCTGTTACACAACCCTGTCTAGAGGTTTTTTAGCAGCGTTTCCTCCTGGACATGCTGGAGACAAGTCTGGAGCAGCCATCAATTCCTGCCTGGCCTCGGCATCCCTTTGACATCAGGAGTGCTGAGGTAGTGGCTGCCGTACCGTGTGAGTTGAACTCAGATTTCCCACCACATCACTCTGCTCAACAAAGAGGATGACCCTCATCCCCACAAAGGAATTATAAAAATTGACTGCAGCCTCATAGCGTGTTTGAACTCAGAGATCTCAGCTTTGTGAGAGCTCAAACCTGCCTTGCCATAGATTTCAGTGGGCTTTGGAACTGGACCAAGAACAATAACCACAGGTTGGACTGGCTTTGAATTAGGAGCCCCACTGTGAAATAAATCTCCAGAGCAGTTTTTGCTCCATTTCTGTATGTCAGGCTACCAACGGATGTATTTCACTTTGTTTTATTTCTTTGCACTAAAGTTTCAGATTTACACCACCAAGGAAAAATTCTTAAGGAACATATGAAAGTAATTTGAATGAAAGCAGCATAAGGAGGAAACGACTTCCAGAGAACAACACAAGACTGCTTTAGTCCTTTTTCTTCGGAGTTTTTATGAATCTATAGTTTCATGATTTACTTTATATTCCAGAGTGACATTTTATGCTAGCATATTGTGTCCTTTTAACGGCCTCGGTATGACTCGCTGTGACTTTTGCACAGAGATTTTGCTGTTAGGAATTTGTTATTCACAACTCAGCAACAGTGACTTTAGTTATCTGATGTAGCACATGCTGATTCATGGCTAAATGCTTCTAAAACGAGGGCTCAGACAGATGCATCCACCCTGTGCAGCAGCACTTGAGATGGAAAGGTGAAAGACCACAGCAGCAAAAGTGACTTTGCTGCAGCCATGCAGCGCAATGCCCTGGCAGAAACCCTGCTTGGAGAATCCCACCAGCATGACTGCATCATGCTCAGGTACAAGCCAACATTGGTATGGGGTTGCCACGGGGCACTGCAGCCAAGAAGGATGGGGTTAGTGTTGGCCAGGGCAGCAGCTGTCATTGCATGGCCAAGCCATGCCTGGTGGCTGCTGGAACCTGCTTTCAGCTGTGGTACAAACTCCTCCAAGAGCTGTCTTCCTTAAACTGCCTTAACCCGCAGGTGCACGTCTCATGGGATGGTTATTTTTAATAAAGACTTCTACAACGTTAACATTGACTTTGATGCTGTCAAAACATGCTCATTTCTTATTCCAACAAACACTTTGAAGCACACTCACTGGAACAGTGCAGAAAGCTGTGCAGAAAAGTGCCTGTCAGCCCTCTTCATAATATAAATCCAAGTTTCATCAGAAAGCTGTTGACAAGGTTATGTTTAGCCATAAAGACAGGTAGTTGCCACTTTCCTGCACAGCAGTTACAAGACCACCATATTGTCATACCTGTGACCCAGAACAACATGAAGCATGCGCATAATGACCACAGCACCCACCACACACATCAGTTCTTCCACTCAGGGTCATTGGCAAGATGAGGCTCACTGCTATTCACAATAAGAAAGAAAAGTAAGCACACTACTCTTGTTATCATACTGAAGCCCTGAAAGGATATCAAAACCATCTGTATAAATCCCAGCAGCAGGAGGTGCTTTTCATGCAAGGGAAATAAATACTAATAGGGCCACAACCAGCCCAAAGGCTCCTGGTGAGGAACCGCTGTTCCCCAGCACCTGGATCCTCAACAGGCTTCACCTTTTGCTGGTGTCTTTTGAGAGGTGAGTCTTTTAAGGCCCAACTCTCCCAGGCTAGCCTGGAGTGTGAGAGGAAATGATAGTTTGATGTTATAGTACAGGCTTGCCTTAGGAAGATGAAATACGGCATGCTTTTCTCCAGGCCTTCATATATGAATTAGCTAAAGGCAACATTTTCCTTTCTCACCTTTCTTGCCTCTGGCTGACTGAATTTGATATTATTTCACTGTTAGCAGTTATATATATTTTATGTGGGCAGAAAGACAGAGATGAATGGAAAAGATTAGATTTATAGTATTTGTAGTCTGATAGCACATAGGCATCCAAACATGGGTTGTGAAACTGAGTTGCCCAAGGCAAACTTCTGTACCACTTGAGTTCTTTCAATTTACATTTCCCTTTTTTAAACAGGAATACTACACCTCTTTCCTAGAGCATGATCCATGTTACTGTCATTATTTAGTACGAACCATGACGACACTTGAAAAAGACCTGTGTTCAAAAAAGAAAAAGATTTTTTTTTCCCCAATATGGGTCTTCATTCACTATGACGTACAGAAAACACAGAGGAAAGAAACAATAAGTTAATTCTGCTTGTCCTCAGTCTCAGAGAGTTTCTCTTACTCACCCATACCTTCCAAAGTCTGTGGCACCATGTGGTATTTCCCAACAAACAGAGCTTTATGTCAGTAGGATAAATACCAGCCTTAAAACCTTTACATCAGAGGGATTTTGCATCCTGTTTGCTTCAAAGAGCACAGATGTACGAAACATTCAGACGCAAGCTTGGCCTCACGGGCAGGGGTAAAACTGAGCCAGAGCTGAGTTCAAACGATGTTGATGCTTGAGTCACGTACGCCATACAAACCTGCTCTTAATCAGGGGCTTCCTGCCCTTATGTTTGTCCCCTTGTACTTAATAACATAGCAGCAGGAATATTTTAAACAGCTGCAGCTCTCTCTTTATTTGCATTTGGGGGATCATTAAGTGCTACCGAAAGCAGAAGCATGGTTGTCACCATAATTAACTCTTCAGGTGAGCACTGGAAATGGAAAAGGCTTTTGTTAAAACCTGCAACAATGCACAGAGGGAACCCGCCTGCCCCCGCAGTGAGGGGAGCAGCCTGGCCCTCTGGCTGACTCACTAATGGCTTGCCCCTGATTAGAGGATGCCAGCTGGGGAAAAATGCCTCTCCTGGTTTTGTTTCTCCCTCCTGGTGGGTGAACACAGACCCCGCTTTACCTTTTATCCAGGACCGTGGCTTTCTGGAGTGATGTGAAAGAGCTCTTACTCACACTAGCCCACCCTAAGGGGACGTGCTGCCTTCCTCTTTCCATCCCACCCTCCACACTTGGCAACAAATAACTCGGGCCATCACCTGTATCAGCACAGGTCCCACCGCCCCCGGGAAGGTTAGCCTTGATGCAGAGCTCAGGTGACACTTGCAATTTGTGTGTATTTGTCACTGAAAATGGTTCCACAAGGACTTTTCTTTTCTTGTGCATTGCTCTGCATTTTCCTATTAATGGTGGCTTGAAAAAAATCTAGCAGAAACACCCATAAAACACAAAAGCCAAAAAATAAAAGGAAACCCCTTAAGGTGGCAGACTTATGTTTAAATTTGTGTAACACAACATACATGGGGCCATTGCCCCACAACAATGACAAACCCAAAATATCTGGACTTGTAAAAAGATTGATTCACTACTTAAAGATTACTTGTCTGTTAAAGTGTTGTGGGTTTTTTTGTGAGGATTATGTTATAGCCTTTATGTTATGGTAGAAGCAACCCTTAAGACTTACCTTGCTACCACTTTGCTTTTTTATATTTCTTCACCTCCTCTGTAACTGCAACATCTGTTATTACAAGAAAATTTTGCTGCTTCTCACTTTTGAGTTGAGGTCAAGTTGTTTTGGGCTGTTTGTTTTTGTGTCTGTGTGGCTATTTTTTTTCTTTTTGTTTTTTAAGTAGGCTACCTACCTGTCTCAGTATCCATGGCAACAAATCTCTGGTTAATGATTCTCTAGAAATGCACTGCAGAAGGTTTATTAGTTTTATTATTTTTCCCAAGAACTTGTGAAAGAAGCTTCCTTAAAATAAAAAATATCCACCTTAAACTTATGAGGCAAGTAACCAAAGGAAAGCCAACAACTAAACTTTTTGAAGTGGTGGTTCAGTGACGTTAGGTTTGGGCTTTGCTTCTGCTTCGTGGGAAGGAGGAGTACCCAAAATTCAGTGTCAAAAAAAGAAATATCAGTACTCGCTGGACTTGGTTTCGAATTTGACTCACTGGCCCAAAATAAAGAGTAATAAAAACCAGAGAACTCATCATAAGAAGACAGGAGTCTCTTAAGATTTTGTATTAATATTGGTTTTATTTAGTATATGTACAGTGTTTCACAAAAATAAGAGTATTCTTACAAGATTATTTAGATTCATCATGCCAAAGTACCTTATCTGCATTTTCCCCCCAGCACAGGCAGCTCCCTCTACAGGACCCAAGGGAGCTCAAGGGCCAGATAGTAAGAACACCAGAGAGTCTCTGCAACAATTAGTATTCACATCTTTTCCCTCAGAGAGCTATAATTTGTCCAAAACTGAGTAATGTTTGACCAATAAGAACTCGCCACCAAGAGAAGTTTAAATTACCAGTACCAAAGCATAAGACCTCTAGAACTTAACAAGAAAGAAGATGCTAGAGAAAGGAGGTGGTTTTTCTTTATCTCTTTTCACAGAAAAAAACACTAGAGTTAAAATTTTCCAGAATGATGTTGCCTCGGCTACATAACCAGCATGAAGAAATTCAGTTCAGAGAGGTAATGTTTCCCTGAGATAAAAACAACTGTACATATAGTTTGATAATTGAAAACATGGTAATTGCAAGTATTGCAAGGAATTACAGGACAGGCGTAATAAATTTCCCCAATGTAGCAGGGATGCAATGCAGTTATATTAGAGGAAGGAAGAAAGCTCCTTTAGCTGATACAAGTTTTTTCTCTTCTGGTTAGCGTTGACTGTATAATTATTGCTTTAGTTTTTCCCCAAAGGTTCCCTTGAATTTCAGAAACTCAGTAGGAAAACTTTACATCTCACCTTATGCATAATTAGTGTCTTTAATGACCTTTTATGAAAGCCTTTGCCCAAGGATTTTTAAAAGTTTAATTCTCTGTTCTTCATTATTTTGCTGAGCAATCCAAAGAATTAAAAGAGGTTAACCAGGCACAAATTTTTACCATGGAAATCCTACCAATATCCTCTAAGATATTGTGCTCTTTAGTTGTTTTATTCTTAATTATAATTTCTCCTTATTTAGTTGGTACTAACGTAAGACTCACCAACATATTATTCCAAGTATATTTTGAAAGGAAATATGACATTTGATTCCCTTGCCCTTTCTGGTAGTATTAGCTCATTTAATGACCATTTCCTTGGTCACTAAGACAGCTGCACAGTCTGACAGAGCACAACCTTCACAAAATAAATAATCCTTTGCATATAAGTCAGAATTTCAACTGTGGCATATTCCGGATTTAATTACTCCTTCAGTTCCAGAAGCTAGGGAGATACTGTTCTATGTTTATTAGAATTCATTAGAACTAATTACAGAAGCCTGTTTTCCCCCATTGCCAAACTAACCCTCAGTCCGGACTTCCCTCTGCTCACTTCCAAAGTCTTTTTTTTTAGAGCCTGTCTTAGCTCAGTTGCTGTAAAATCTGTTGTCCCAGTTATGATCACTGGAATTTATCCCACTTCTGTCCGGGGGCAGGTGAAGAATGAACACTAACGTGATAGGCACTGATTTATCACTAATGCAACCAAACAAGCTAGTGCTCAGACAACTTAACACTGATGGGCATGGGATGGGTGGAAAGGAAAACATGGCCAATCTGATGGCAGCGAGTGGGGGTAATGAGCACTGCCTGCTGACAGCACACATGGGTAAAGCAGGCCCTGCAAGGTGACCTGCATTTATAAATCAGGTTCAAGCACTTACTACCTCCTTCTGCTGGATGCAGCTCCTCCTGGAACCTCCTCCTCCATGCTGACATGTGAGTACTCCAAGGTCAAGTCAGTTCAGGGAAGTTTAAACCACTGCTGAATAGCACCATTCTCATTATTCACAGCACTGCAGCCACCGTTCAGACCTCTTCCTGATTTTGTTTTCTAAATCTTGTTTACTAAGAATTGAAGTGGGATGTTAGGAGCTTTGTTTTCATATCTATATGACATTCTCCTCCTTGGTGTTCTTTAGGTATGCACACACCTTGATTATATATTTTTTTCTTGTCAACCACAAGCCTTGCACAGATGTCTACAAATTAAAAATTAGCTTTAATATTTTTTTCTGTTACAACAACATGCATATTCAGGACAGTGTGAACTTGTTTTCTTCCTTACTCTGGTTTTAGTACTAAATCTTTCTGCTCTACTCTGAGAATATTTTTATGTTCTGTAAAGGTGCTGAAAACAGTAAACAAACCATTTCCCTGAGATTTTTGTTTGTGCAATGAATGTTACCTATCTTGTAATTGCTTTACTCCATGCAGCCAGCCAACTGAAGAAGCTGTTAAAAAATTGGCATTAGGATAATAAAGGCTACCACTATCAATTTACACTTTTAGTTTTCTCTCTTACTTTAATGCCATATTTCTATTGCTTCTTGATGCAGTGAAAAACCTCTCTGCTATTCAGCAAGGATCACTGTAACAGCCAATATTCACTTACCAGCAAAGCCAGACATATATCGTGTGGTAAAAGGAATAAAGTGGCCTAAAAGTTCTGGCCAGATATCCAAACCCAGCTACACCATCCCACTCCAAAGAAACCAAACTCCTGGGGTTTGATGGGGTGCAAAGCAGCTTCGAGGAGACAGAGGTGTTTGCTTCCCAGCACTTTCACAACTCCATGGAGTCACTGCTGGATCTGAAAACACAGGAAGATGGCAGAGACAGCTCTTCTACACTTAAAATTTCCACACCTCTGGTTTGGCACAGGAAGTTGCAGTAATGACCACATCATGGTGGGACACAATATACGTTCATAACCATAGAGCAGTCAAGGCCAGCACAAGGCTGCTGAAAAATTCTGATGGCTGCGCACTTCTAGAGATTTGTTAGTATAATATATTGAAATAACACCTCTTTCTCTAGATAGCTTTGTTTCAGCAGCAGAATGCAGGCATCTACTTCCTTGCCTGTAAAGCACAGGTTCTCTTTGAGACAAAAGAAATTTTTTATTCTGTACAACACAGAGCAGTTTCATCACACACAGCTGTGTCCATAGCTGGTTTTAGACCACTTGGGCCAGAGTGGAGCTAGTAAAATTTCTCTGGACTTAGATGGAAAGCCCTGCTAGCCCAGTCAGCAGCAATTTTTGCACAGGTTGTCCAGCTACAGGTGACTTCTTGAGGCAGGACACAACAGGGATCCACAAGCTTTTCCCAATGTCCACATCAGGGCAAAATCCCTCCAACTGTAAGTCAATATTGTCAAAGAAACATGAACCAATAAAGTTTGCCTTTCACAACACTGTTGATTCAGAAATACTATAGACTTACAAAGTAGTAGGAACTGTGATGTTGTAACATAATTCACAATGAACACAGTTTCAAAATTAATAATAGCAAAAACTGAGAGTCGCCGAGGTAGAAGCAAAGCTGCAGAGATGCCACCTGGGGACCTCACAGCAAGCGTTGTGTCCGTGAGCTGCTAAAGTGGTGTACAGCACCGCTCCGTGCTGCCCACGCTGCAGGGAAAGGCAGCCCCAGTGCAGTACGGCAAATTCTGGAGAGGGACAGGGCAAGGGCTGGGAAAGAGAGGAGATCTGGAAGAACAGCAAGGGCAAGTCCTGGAAAAATTTTAAAACTGTGAGGCTGTGTTGGATTTGCGCTGCTAATAAGCAGCATGGGAAGCATGACACCGGCTGTTAAACACTTCCCTGAAGTGCTCAGAAGGTTAGTTTCCCTAACGTCTCTCTGGGAAAGGAGAAAAGGCTTCTCCAGAAAGAAGGGACCCCTAGTAGGGACATGAGTCTCTGGGCTGCACTAAGGGAGAGCCTGTTTCCCTGCCGCTGTTGCCTTCAATGCGCAGAGACACTCATCTCAAAACTGGGGCACCCAGGTGTGAGTCTCAGTTAGTATAGATGCATAGTTCCCAAACAATCACACCTGTGGGAGGTTATTGGAATTTTCCTTTCTGGTGATCAAGTCAGAAAAATTAACCTTTGAGGTGTCCCTTTCTTCTGTTTTCAGACTAGTATTTACTGTGAGGTTTCTCCATCAAAAAGCTTTAAAAATTCAGGTCTTCAATCTAGGTCTCTTATCTTAAACCGTGCAAAATGACTTAGAAGCACAAGTATCAAAAAACCGCCTCATAAAGATTATGTTGGTCACTTTGTAAAATCTCTCCTGCCAGCCCCAGCCTCTTACCCCAGCTACTAAAGCTTAAATGAATGGATGTGATGTGTGTGAGCCACAAAAGTAGTTGTGAACAACTAATTTCCAACAGCATTTAGGATATCTATACTCATGTAGAAATAACTACTTCTCATACTGGCAATGCCTCTTTGTGTTTAATTACACTTTCAAAATCCACTTAAATATATTTGAGAAGCCTTTGTTGCAAACCTTATACAATAGCCCATACTTAAAGTTGCTATAATACTAACAACTTATACTCTGGCAGCACTGTGACCTAGAGGAACGCAGCAATCAAAGCCCTGGGTTTTGCCATAAGAGATACTGTGGATACATTGGAGCTGGTAAAGAATGACATGAGTACTGCTGAGGGCCACCCCAAAAGGCATGCCACCAGCAGCAAGCTTGTTGTGGATGCTGAGGGTTTGCAAGTATGGGTCATATGCTAGTACAGATTTACTAACATAGGTATAGCTAAAGAGAAATTCTCTGTCCCCAAAACCACAACATCTAAAGAGCTGGGGTGGGAGTATCTTAAACAGGAGACTTTAAAGAGTGTCACAACATGGAAACATCACATTGGCTCCAAATCTATCTTGTTTTGAATCTGTTGACTTTAAGAGTCTCCAGTCTGTGGCTCACAAGGTGATGCCCACTCTCCAACCACCTGGCATGGCTCAAACCAAAGAACTCACACAGCTGCAGCCGAAGTGGACAGGCAGCCAGAAGTATGATGCAACCACAGTCCCCCTTGGGTGTAGATGGCTGCAATCACTCTAATAGCTAAACGGCCAATGGCAATACTTCTGCATGAATAACAGTAACAGTGTAAAAAATATTCCATTGAAAAGAATATATCTCATTTTCAAAAAACTTAGCCTACAGAGAAGTGAGCAAAGTATTCAATACTGTGTTTGGGTTTTGGATCACTTCCTGCGTCCTTAAACAGATCAACCTCTTGAAAAGATGAGAAAGAAGGTTTTTTTCAGCTTGCTACACGAACTTTCATTTTCCTTCATTATCCCTTTTTGTTTATGTCCTTAATTTTCTCTAAAACTGCAGGACAGTTAACTCAGCCTTCTCTTGCTTTAATGCATGTTGATACCAGCTTTTTTCCACCAGCTTTTTTTTTATTTTTGGCTGAATTTCATGATGAAAGGTAAATTTTTCTTAAACTTTGGCAATAAGAACCATTTCATTTTAAAAGTCCATTTCAAATTTCTAAATATTAATTGATTTCCTTCATTTAACATTTCAGGAGGTTTTTCTACTTCTTTTTGTTTTTTTAAAAACGTAAGAGCATTTCTTTCAATCAAAGATAAGGAAATCTAGGAAATCTTTTTTCACCCCATTTTCTCTTACAGTTTGTAGGCTTTGCAAGGGAAGTAAATTAGAAACAATCCTGCTTTCACTCTGACTTTAAGCAATATGTCCTTTCCTCTGACTGATGGGAAATATGCTGTATTGGGAAATAATGAGGGTGAGATTGGAAGCAGAAAATAGCGTGAGGTTTTCCCTTTAGTAGGAACCTCCAGTAACAGAGGAAAATGAGCAAAAACTAAATTCCTCTGCTTTCTTATTTTGCTAGCCCCTCCCTGAACAGCTACAGAGCTGATGCTTCTTCATTCTCAGCTCATCCTTGTGTTACACTTTGTCTGAGTACCGTTATTAGTTGCCCCTCTGGGGCCAGCATTGGGTTGACTTGCATGAGGAGCTTCTAGACAATTCCCCCTTGTCATGACACTGCATATGTCTGATTGAAAGCTCATTGAGATCAATGAGACTCCTTCAAATAAAGTCAATAGACTTTGCATCAGGCCCAAAATGTTCCAGTCCAAAACATGACCAAAAATAGCCCCAAAAGCTTCTATATTTATTGTCTCTCAGTGGCTTCCACATGAAACATGTTCAAATTGTAAGTAAAACAATATCCTTCTTCCTTCCTTCCTGATTTAAAATCTCTGCCTGGTGTCTTAAGTCATCTTATGTAATTTCTATAACCATTCTGAAAGTTCAGGAGGTCAAATTCAGTCATGCCAGTAAAATTGTGAAGCTTCGTCATCAGCGTGGTATTCTACAATATTTAGCTCTTGAAAGAAAGAAAGAAAAAAGTACTCATTACAGTCCTCTGACATCTGTTGTCATAAGGTCTCCACACATATGACTGAACAAAAAACTTTGAGTTCTTATGTATGTGACATGAATAAATTGGGAAACTGTGTTATCAATAGAGCTGAGAAGGTCTCTGCTGGCTGCAGCAAAGAGTGACAGACAGACCATGCCCCTAGATCGTATGCAATGGCACATGATATACAATGGCCCATTCCATTACCATGTTTGTGCTTGCAAAATGAAGGCCCTGAAAACTGCAGCAGGGATCTGTGAGGCACTGTGAGTGGACTCCTTTCATCAAAGATTTATTGAAATTCCATAAGTCAAGTTACTTGGGAAAATTAGAAGAGGTGATGGTAAAGGAAAATTAAAGAAAGGAGATGGAAAGAAGTATGGTAAAAGAGAGGCGTTCAAAGAAGAAACTAATCTGTGTAATAAGTACCACTGGTATTAGTTGTCTGGGCATACTACATGAAAATCTCTCTTTAGCAAAGAATTATGAGTGACTTTAACTGAAGTAATGTTGTCTTTGACCGGTTGATGGCCTTGGTGTGCTACTCCTCTAGGCAATAGCATACATTAGCAGAGAATTTTTTTAGCAAGCCTCGAGTGACTTTTTTTCCCCTCCTGAAGTTTAGCTTGACGCCTCCAAAGCTTTTTGCAAGATTGTAAATTTTATCCTAACAGAGCTATATAAAGGACTTGTACCAGCCGGGTTTCACATGTGGCCAGCCTTTGTTGTCTAGAGGTTACACAGAAAAGTCAGTGAAAGATCTGTGGGTAGATAGTGTCAATCAATTATGTTACCATGATTGATTTCCACTTGCCTTTGATCCCGTGTATAAGTAGCTTACACTTATTCACATGGGTTTATGTGAAAGAAAAGCCAAGCGCTACTACCTCCTCCTCGGTATGATTATTGTTATACTAGGGATTTCACATTGCAAGTAGTCAGTGTTACTAACATTCCCTGTTTTGCCAAGCAGAGCGCTAGTGCATTCACCTCTCCCAGGGCTGAGTAACAAGTTCCAAACCTGGTGATGCTGAAGGATATACTGAAACAAAAGGCTTTTCTGTCTTTAGTGACTTTACTGTATTGCAGATAACTCACCGGAGGAAAGAAAAAAGTGATGTGGAATTAAGGGTATATGCTGAACGGACAGCAGTTTTGGTATTTGATAAACCTTGATCTTTGATAAATGCAGATATTTTTAATCCTGGAGCTCAAAACAGACCTAGAGCTCCTGTAGATTAAAGCATTCAATTGAAATGAATGCGCAGTAAGTAATGTATTTCCTTTTGCCTCAGATGAAAGGTCTCAGTCTATCCTTTGTACATGCTCAGGGTACTTCAGGGTCTTTGAAAGTTCTCCATCAATCTTCTCTGACAGGTCCCACTGCTGCTGGTGAATCATCCCTGTTAGATAAGACCAGAATCTTTAAATGAATTTTAATTACTACTTTTGGCATTTAGGCACTGCACAAATACCCAAAACAGGAATACAGTCAGACCCCCTACATGCTGCAGTACCAAACTCATTCTGTTAGGGCACAGACATTTCCATTTAACCTTGAAGGAATCTGGGGTTTTCCATTTCAATTATATTTCTATACCCTCTCTCCAAATACGTCGTGATCATTCACCCATCCCTCCCCTCTATTTCGCACCTCACCCTCAAGGCTTCACTGAAGTTCTCCCAGGCAGAAGTAGAGTGGCAAGTGCTACAGCGGTGAAAGAGGATGTTCTCTCAGTAGTTTACACTGCGATCACACACAGTGCAAAGGTATAATTTCTGGCAACTCTAAAGCAACTCATCAACTTTATTGAAAACTAATGCACTACTCTGGCTTGAAATATCTGTTTCTTTCTTTTGTTATTTTTCTTCCTGCAGAAAAATACCATAAAAATAGAGAGAGGTTTTCATTGTTGTTCATTTTGATTAATATCTCTAGAGGGGGGGAAGAATCATTTGTCTCACTTTATATTATTTTCAGACTGACTTCCTATGAAAGGAAGGCTTAAGCAGTCACACTTACTGTTCATCTGTCTGTTCATCTGTTTATCTGTCTGTCAGTCCCTCCTCCTCAATAGTTTTTTGAGCCCATTAGCCACTTTCAGTCAAATTTGACAAATGGCATCATAAAATCAGTAGCGGGTACCACATTAGAGCACCCACTGAAGGGATGGCAGGAGCCAGCTGATCAACCACCATATGAACACCATCTAGCCAGTCAGCATGCTCCAAACTAGCCAAGGCATGCCTTGCACAAGCAAGCAGGTAGGAGGGGCTGGGGACGTTGCACTGATGATGTGTAACACCTCTGTGCCACTTCAGCCACTAATGGAATAGCTAGTGCAACCTATCAAACCTGTAAATGATTGTTTACTTGATACATAGCTGTACACCAACATCTGTGCTGCTATGAGCATGAGATACTTGCTGCTGGATAGGATGGACACCATATGCTCGGCATCCATTCTGCTAAAATGCCATGCACGAGCAGCAGGGAGAAAAGCTGCCTTTGCCTTGCCAAAGAGGAGAGATTCCTCTTTTCCTGGAAGCATCCGAGCTCCCTTTCATGGAGAAACCCCCCATTATCAAACAAAGATGAGATAGGCAGGGAGAGCGAGCAGGAGAGACAGAGTCAGGGACTGGAAGACTCCTAGGCAGAGCAAGGAGACGGCACACATGCAAGTCCTGGGTATGGGGGGAAAGGCTTGTCCTTCTGACCCAGAGCAAGAGCTCTGTGGCATTTGTAGCCTCTAACAGCTGCTGCATTGCAGACCATCATGCGGTCACCAGCCTGGGAACAAACTGGAGGTAAGGTTCTCTCTCACAAAGGCATAGCAGTAGTTTTCTCTGCACCCCCCTCCTATTCATATTCTGATTCAATCTGAGTTTTTTCTGGTTTAAAATGTTCAGCATTCCAATGCATGTTCCAGTAAAACCATTTCGCTGTTGTTGAAAGGCCATCTGGTGCTGCTA
The DNA here is from genome assembly GCF_001431845.1 of Calidris pugnax. Classification (NCBI taxonomy): domain Eukaryota; kingdom Metazoa; phylum Chordata; class Aves; order Charadriiformes; family Scolopacidae; genus Calidris; species Calidris pugnax. The sequence goes on along the minus strand of NW_015090810.1, from coordinate 21,386,427 downwards.
ATATGTTTGTTTTAAATGAATTGTTTGGGGAGAGTCACCTCAGGGCTCTGGCTGGCTCTGGGTCCCATGACATCGGCCAATTTTTCCTGACGTTAGCTCCTACCTTCTGAACGCATCACCTTGACTGCTGGTCTGGGAATGAAAAATCAGATAAGGTCCTTGCTTGCTATTGGATGTAGCGGAATGTACGGGAGGAGGAATGTGTCAGGAGTAGTATTCAAGGATTGCTGGCATTGGTTTCTCTCAGTTTTGACATCATCTCCCCCTTTGCATCCCTCCTGAGGCTCCAACTACCTTCCAAGTCCAAAAATCCAATTCAAAATGCCAGTCTGCACAACAATTCCAACCTGGTCACCAAAACTCCCAGAAATATCCGAAAACATCTACAAAATAGATGCATATTGTCAGCAGAGACCCTTTTAGCACACAGGATTTTGAAGATGAAAGAAAAGAAAGTAAAATTTTATGGCAGAAATGACTGGGGGCAAAACTGTAGATTTATAGGTGTGGGGTTTTTTAGTAGGCTATTATAGTTCTTCGTGGAGAAAGAAGAACTTGTTTTTGTTGTTGCTACTCTTTTTACACAATATTTATTGACAAGCTGTTGCAAGCAGCTGGGGCAGGGGGGAGGATGTTGCTTTCTATCAAAAGGCTAAATGTAGGGAGAAGTCAGAATAGGAAACTAAAATTTCGGGCTTCCAAAAAAACAGACTTCAACAACTGAGGAAGCAGGAAGATATGGAAAGATAACCTGAAAGATATAACATGTCAGGAAAACTGAGAAATTGGAAAAAAAAATACAAGTATAAGGATAAATCATTCCATTGTGAAGAAAAGATGGAAATCGTCATAGGAGATCAAAATGTCTGTATGAAAAGCTTTCAAACAACCTACAGACCTTAATGGACTCATATAAAACAGGAAACGAGTAAATAACTTGCTGAAGAGCTTAAAGAAGCATACATCGTGTCTTCTTTGCTTCTGTATTCACAATAAATTTACAAAATCACAGAATCACAGAATTGTAGGGGTTGGAAAAGATCCTCGGAGATCATCTGGTCCAACCCCCCTGAATTGTGTATTCACTTAATTTTGATAAGGAATTGGGCATACAGACTAAAAATAATTTTGAAATGGTTTTGAAAGTATTAAAAAGCCCCAGACGTGTTCACCATGTCACAGGCTGTTGAAATTCACCCGTTTAAAATGCAATCCAAACTGTTAGCAAATATCATCAGGAGCTTGATTAGAACAGGGACTGATGAGAGAACTGGGGACAGGAAAGCACAACATACACCTAAAAAGAGGGGAAAAGAAGTAATACGCTAGTCAGCCTAACTCCAAGTTCCTAGATACAAAGTGCTAAAAACCATGAGGCCTGAAAGCGTCGGGACAATAATGAAGTTAAAGAAATCCACCAGTCAGGGGTTATCAAGAGCCAAATGGGTCAGACTGACCCAATTTCCTTCCTGAGACCAATTACCCAAGCACAGAGCATGGTGTGGCAAGGAGGGCAGCAGATCTGCCAAAGATGTGGGAGCTACTGTAAGCAACAACTTTGTCTCTTCTTCTGCAGCACAACAGTCCTACCAAAACATCAAATGCCCTGTTGTATTAACAAGGCTGGCACACCTGATACATGGTGGAAGTCATCATTTTGCCTAGTTGTTGGTGTTTAGGACCCAAGTCTAGGGCCTGTTATCTGGGACATAAGGAAGAATGATAACAGACTTGAAAAATAAAGCTCAGGAGAAAAGGCTGAAGGGGCTGAGCTTGCTCAGCCGAGGAAAGAGAAGGGGAAAGAAAGCACACTAATTTCCTTGCAATGTTTGAAGAGCTTATATAAAGAAAATTCTTGCAGTTTTTTCAAATTTACTGGGGATGTGTCAGAAAGAAACTAACTGGATTTAAAACAAAGGAGATTTAGGTTAGCTGCTGCAAAGCAGTTTTTAATGATGAATACAGTTATATACCTCACTACACACACACACACATATATATCTGAGAAACAGGACTGAGGAATTCTTTCCTTTGGAGATTTTAATAACAATTAGACTGACATTTGTCAGGGACATTCTCTGTATTTTTGATCATCCTTTTACGGGGGCATGGACCAAGTGACCTCTTGAAACCTTTCAGCCCCATGAGTTTTTTTTTATTTCTATACAATAGTTAAGCACAGAAATTTTCTTTATAAACAAACAGTGGCATTTCCACTGAGTTTATTTGAACTGGGATTGGTTTATACACTGTATGGCACCCACATTTCAAGGATTCCCTCAAGAGGTGAAATTAAGCCTGTTATCCTAACAAAGCATCAATCTGAATCACTGAGATTTTTTCTTTTATCAGAGAATCAACCTACAAGGTCTTTACATCTGCCAATACTCAGCAGAAAGAAAATAAATGTTTTGAAGAAGACTGGCTTAAAGGTGAGGTTCGGCTACTGAGAAGTACTTTGTGCCTTGACTCAGGCACACATCCCCTTGGAAATGAGACTTTAGACTCAGTTCACAAATTGCAAATATTTTAGTAAGAGAAGGCTCACAGCACTGTTTTATAGTGTTACTGTGACTATTATTTCTCTGAGGGAGTTCATTTATTCATTATCCTTGATACCGTTCTTCAGGTAAAGATAACTTAAAGATGATTGTTCCTGATTCAAAAACAAAAAAAAAATCCCTTGGATACAGAGAGTTAGCTCTAATGCCTTCTCTACTAACAGTTAAACAGAGTAACTGGTTCCTGAGATTCAGGGCTCCTAATTTCCCAGGCTGCAGCACACCACATCTAATTGTATTAGTCACGAGGTATGTGGTTCCCTGGTAGAACATAACTCAATGTGACTGATGTAAGCATCTTTGATGTAGGCATGCATCCCTCAAACGTGCCTCGCTATGAGGCACATCAACCATTTCAGACCAAGGCTGACGCAGTCCCAGTATCATCTTCTGTTCAACACTGGGAATTGAATTAGTGACTGCTGGAGGCTCAGGTTGCAACAATGCTTATACTCACAAAAGGAATCAACACTAGGGTTTCTCTTCTGCTATTTTTGGTTGAATCTCCTCTCTAACATTCCCTTCCAAGCTTTTGGCCTTGTTATAGGCTGATGGGTACACAGTACAGGTAATGTGAGTGTCAGAAATAAACCTGAAGTGCAATGCTTACCTTTCTTCCTCAAACAAGGAATGTGGTTGGGAAAGGAAGTGGGGGATTGCCTTAAAAAAAAAAAAAAAAGTTAATGGTAAAGTTGAGATCTCGGCTTCTTAAAATATTGAAATAGTTCTTAAATATTGCTCTGGCACAATCTCCAAATGACATAAAACACTGAAGAACTAAGAAACAAATTAAATTAAAGAGATTATGTTCTAAGAAATATATAGTCTATCCAATTCAATGTGCTGGGACAAATTGAATGAGCAGACAGAGCATAATTCTAAGCTGAAGGACATGTTCCACTTTTCCTTACTTTCTTGTGTATTTTTTCATTGTCTTGAATTATTCAAATTGTTGGCTTTTCGCATTTTGCTTTCTTAGAAAACTATAAATTAGACTAGCACATGCATTTTCTTCAACTTTAGTTTTGGTACATTAACCAGTGCAACTCTTTCAATGTTTTCTAATCTTCACAGTTAAATACAGCGAAGCCATGCACAGCAGTCCATAAAATATTGGATTGCATTCTCAACACAGTGAAGCAAAAACCACAGTCCCCAAAAGAATGGAATGAGTAATACAAGCAAGAAAAAAATTGTCCGTTATAAAACACAAGCTGCACGTTGCAGTAGTGTAGAGAAAACTGTGCAACAGGCTTCCATCATCAGCATCACTGCATCTTCAGTCAGCCATGTCTTTTGTGGGCTCAGTGTTCAGTGAATATTTAAGAGATATACTAAAACATTTAATAAATAATGCACTAAATATCTGATGATCTGTCAACTCCAACTGCACCGGAAAATGTTAAAAAACAGGCAAGTGCTTTTATCACAGATTGTGCTCTCCACCAGTTTGTTATTTGCACTGCATGAATAATTTGTGATTCTAAAAGTAATATTAAAATCCATTTCCCAATGGTATCTACATATTGCACTGTACTGTGAGGTCCTACAACATGAAATATTTAAATAATTTGAATATTTTTTGTGAGGCAGTAGAAGAGGCATTAGCAGTGGGGGAGAGGAAAGGAGAGGATGTGTAAAATATTTCATAGTACAAGCTTTCTCAGACTGTAAAAAGTACAGCAAATAAAACCATGTAATATTAATAGAGACGGAGAAAGGAAACTTACTGAAAAGCCATTTCCTTGTGCCCTCAGTGGATTTATTTTTTTTCTTTATCAAGTTTTGTTCTGTTTTTATTCTTCTGGATTCTTTCTGTCTACAGATCAAATTCCTTCAGATAATAGGCTGCACTCCTTAGGGCAAAAATGCACACAGTCAACAGACAAGTGACCACTGGTTTCAGTGGAGATGCTGTGTTCCACCTACTCTGCAGAAAGATTTACAAGGCTAATTACCTTCCAGCAGCACTGATTTTCCCTAAACAGCCAGCTCTAAGGAAGGGCACTGCTGCGTGGAACTGGGATCCAACAGAGTGATGGTGGCGTTTCCTGATCTCCTGCTTGGAAATCAAACAGCTTTTTGTATCATTCTGTGTGAAAATTCCCACAAATTTCAGAGCACCTTTTGGTTAAATAATTTTGCTCTAAAGGCCCTGGACCAACATAAGTCTTGCCCTGGTCAATCAAAAGTTGGCAATGTCACAAGGTCCCTTTAGCAGTTTTGATTGCTTCACATCGAAAGTTCCCTGTGGAATGATGAGACTCTCTGTTAGACTTTCAAGAGATTATTACAATACTTCCAGAGTTACAAAATGTTATAGTGCATGATATAGGTATGTTTTTCCAAGTGTTTCTCAGTCACCAAGATCAGGTCCAGTGTAGTGGAGGACTTCTGTCTTCCAATGCCCAGAAGCCAATTTACTGACCAGTCCTTGCCAGCATCACGTCAGAGGTTTGCCACATTGTAATAGGACATTTACTCACAGATGCAAAAGGAGAACCACCAAAATAGTTCATGTGGAAAATGAGAAAGACTGAGAAATTCACTAGCAAGTCAGAGAAAAGACTTAGATTGGAGAAATTTTGAACTACAGCTGTTGCCAAAGTCCTGTAATGGGAGTAGGATTCTAAGATTTCTCCCTTTGCTTCAGTTTGTATTTCTGCTTTTCTTTTTGAACACCGCATTTCCCTCCTGCAAGCCTTTGTTTGGCTCTGTAGGCAGTAAAGCTTCTCAGGGCAGAGCAGCAATTGCCTTTTATGATACATATTTACAATGCTTCACACAATGGGACCTTAATCTCCTAATAAATGACACTCAAATAGTAAATCTGTCCCCTTTCTAAAAATACTTTATTCATTGAAAATAATAGAGGAAAAAAGAAATCATTACATACATCATACATGCCTGACAGGTGAATTGAACTGGTGCTTGGGTCTATTCCTAATATTTGCTTGAGATGAGGGTTCTTCAATTTCTCCTTTCTTTCCCCTCCCTCATGAAAACGGACATATATTGTGATTATGGGAACAGTTTCCCTCCTAGACCTGCATTTGCTTTATGCATTTGCATATGCTTTATTGCATATTCTTTTGTGATTTTATTAATAATCTGTTGGGGGATATTTACAAAACCTGTAAGTACGTGTGTGTGTATGCATTCATGCAGCTACACATTAAAAAACGTGGCTCTGCTGAGTGATTTGTTCTGACAGCTGGGTTGTCAAGCTACTGCAGAAATGAGAAATAAAGATGTAAGCTGCATTGAATGAGTAAAATCTTGCTGTAAAATGTCTCCAGCAGCTTTTAAAGAACACAGCTGGTGGAACACATCAAAAGGTCTAACGAGCTAAAAAAAAAAAAAAAGAGAGTGAGACTACACAAAGCAGCAGCCATCCACAAGGATGAAGGCCCTCCTGAGTGGCCCTTGTCACCCAGTTTAGACAGGGAAACCTCCAGAAATGCTGCTCTGCCCATGGGGCTGGATTCAGGTGTGTTCAAGGCCAGGTCTTACACCCTTCCATTCTGCCCAGTGAGCTTTCCCATTGAAATTGCATTGTTCCAATGATCGTTTCCGCGTAAGGTCACGTATGGAGTCTTGTATTCCTCTTAGGTTTTTCAGCCTGAGTTTTTCTCCTTGCATAACATTACCAGTGACAGTGGTAATAAGACAAAAGATGCTCAAACTCAGAAAGAGTGGAGAATGAAAGGGAAACAGGAGATTAATTCTTTGTATAATGTACAAATATTTCTGGAGAAAAATCTGGGGTCGTTCTAAGACAAACAAGAACTGAAATCTACATAGTTTAATGTTTCCAAAACAATGAACATAGAGCACCTCTTAGGGAACAGAGAGGTTAAATGGCTGGCAGCTGACATGGCATCCCAGGAAATCCATGAGCATTTTAAAGAGCCAGCAGGACCCAGAGAGGTGACTCTGCCCCATGAGACAGGGATGTGACAGGGGAGGCAGCTGAAGCACCAGGCTCATCAGTCCCCTTGACAGATGAACCCTGAGGCCACTGCCACTGACAGGCGACCATGAGTTTCCAATGCAGATCAGCTTTGCTCCAGTCCCTAGCCCAGCCATTTTCTCTTCTGGAAAAGAGGGAGCAAATTGTAGCAAATGGTTTTTGGGGAGGCAGCATCCCCAGTACAGCACAGAGAATAAAGGCATTTTTGGGGCAGTGACATTTAAGGGTAGTGGAGATATCATGGCAGGAACAGCAAGTATATGTAGACTACTAAAGGAACATTGTCAGATTAAATATCATACTTTCTAACAAATTGGTTTGCCTGTGTTATAAAGAGATTATTAAAATCGAAAGAGTTTAAAGAATCTAATTTACTCTCCCATGTCTAAGGTGTTTACTTCCTGCATTGTTCCCAGCTTGCACTATTAAACTAGACTAGTCTGTTTCACTTTTACGGATAGTTTCTGGTTGATTTTATTTTTGGACTCTAATTCTATCTTATTACAAATTTCAATAAAGCCTTGAGGCTTCCCAACAGGTCATGGCACTCTTGTGCAGAGCACTATACAGATGTAACAAATAGCAGTCCACAAGCAGACAGAAACAGGCTTTTATGAATGAAACAAAGCAGTAAGAAAGAGATTGGGAATGCAACAAGACAAGGGTGATAACAGTATATAAATTATATTGTGTATAATCATATATATTGTATTTACCTCATATTATGAATATTGTATATTTGTTAGATATATATATTATGTATATCACAGCTAGCCTACCACTAGTTATAATCACAGTCCACTGTCTTCTTCATTTAGCAAAGTGAGAAGTCCTTCAGCAGAACACTGCTGAAAAATAGAGGTAAAAGAAAACAGTGTAAGATGGTGAGATGGTAGCCTTGGAAGAATTCACAAGTCTAAAATTAATATAATTTTCTGCTTGCCAGCTGCCAAATAGAAGATTTAACAATGTTGCTATGAGAAGGATAGCTCATTGGTGTGTCTTTGGTGTGCCATATTACTAGGTTTAGCAAGTTTAGCTAGAACTACAATGAAAGAAATCATAAAAGGATTGGGAAAATCAGAAAGATTAGGCATAAACTCTTTCCAGAGTTGGGAAACACTGGAAAATGCTACTTCCTAATAAAATGTTTAGTTAGGAGCAAATATATTGTTGGCAATAGAAAAGTGAGCTTGTTCACTTAGGTTAACAGTGATACATATCATTAGAGCAGGTTTGCTTGGCTAGCTCCACAAAATGTGTCATAAAGTAAAACTAATGATGTTACAGTTGTTCTCACAAGTAGATGCTTAATAAACTATGCCATGTAGGTAGTTTCAATCTATACACAGGAGAAAGATTCAAATACAAAATAGCTATTGTCAGCTACCAATGTTTCAACTGTTATTAAAATTCACAGCATCTACTCTGACTGCAGGTGCAACAACTACTTATTATAATTTGTCAAAGTATTTGGCTGGCAGCAAAAAAATCCTGGAAAAAGATACAGACCTGAAATATCTAATGCTGAAGCCACTTCATACTGAAGAGTTTTCAAATGCCTTTTTTTTTTTTTCCCCAGCTTCACCTCCATATGTTAGAGGAGTGAACTTAATCAGCAGTTGACTTTGTGTGGTGGATTAACTTTGGCTAAGGGGCAAATGCCCGCCGCTCACTCATCCCTGCCTCAGCAGGACAGGGAGGCAATTGGATGAGAAAATTCTGAGGTTTGAGACCAGAAGATTGCTTAGCAGTTACCAACAAAGACAAATATTAAAACATTAAACCAACATCTTTCCTCCCCCCATCCCCAGGCTCAGCTTCACTCCTCCGCTGTTAGAGCCTCCCCTCTGTTGAGCAGTGCAAGGGGATGGGGAATGGAGGTCGTGGTCAGTCCAAGAAGCCAGACCTCTCTGCCGCTTCTTCTTCATCACACTTTTCCCCTGCTCTGGTGTGGGCTCTCCACAGGCTGCAGTTTCTCTCAGGAAACACCCCCTGCTTCACCATGGTCTTTCATGGTCTGCAGGCGAACAGCCTGCTTCACCATGATCCCCCTCGAAGGCTACAGGGGAATCTCTGTTCCAGTGCCTAGAACACCTCCTCTCCCTTCTTCTCAGGCCTTGGTGCCTGAAGGGCTGTTTCTCACACTTTTTTCCTTTCCTCCTCTCCCTGTCCAGCAAGTTTGTCCTTTCTTAACTATGTTTTCTGAGAGGTACCATCACCTTGGCTGCAGGGCTCAGGCTGTACCCTGCTGCAGCTCGGTTGGAGTCACCTGGAACTGTGTCCAGCACGGGGCAACATCAGCCTTTCTTCACAGAGGCCACTCCTGCAGTCCCCGCTGCCAGCACCTTGCCACTGATACTCAATACTCTGTGCCATTGCAGTTTCTCTAGAAAGCATATCTGCGATCTCCAGTCTCTCCAACAATCAGTAAAATCAAAACTACTACGAGTAACTTTTTTTTCCAAAGATCTCGATTGTCTTCTGGATATTCAGCATTTAGATATTTCATGCAAGTCTTCTAAGATGGATGCAAAAGTGGTTAAAGAGATCATCTTGGATCCTCTGCTTGTTACCAGCTCTTCTTCACCATAACAAGTATTTACCTTTCAACAGTTCACACCTCCTCACCTTAGCTGTAGTTCATTGCCCCTCTTTCTCAATACTCTAAGGAAAACAAGTTATCCCCCTCTAGACCAAGATATTTTTACCGGGAACAGTATTATTTCCCCAGTCACACCTCTCCAAATCTGCAAAGGATAAGACAGTAATTATTTGAGTATCAATGTAAGAAAAATTCAGGCTCCGAAGTTCACCTCTTGAAGGTGTCATTTAAAGCATATACCCCATGTTCATCTGTAACATAACACAAGGCAGTTTCCTGCTGCCCTTAGATTCTTTTTTGTTCTTTGTTCTGTGTCAGAAGTCACCTGTCCAAATACTAATCATGGGATTTGGCAGCTATTGGGGAAGCACTGGAAGAGCTGCTTTTTTATCCAGCCTGTTATAGATATCGTTCTTACACCCATACAACCAAGTCAATGAAGGGCTTGATTTCATCAATACTGGTATATCATTGTTATTACTGGCATTACATATATTGCATGAAAGGTGTCAATAATGGATAGACTGTATCCTGTTACTCTGCTAAAATCAAAGTTGAACAATGTTTGCGTGTTGCAGATATGCCCCTAGTGTATAATACATACATATCAGCCAATAGCATTTTGAAAACATTATTGCACCAGGAGGAAAACCGATCAGATGGTACTTCTCTCAATAAAAAGATAATGCATGGATTATTCTGGTAATGAAGTAGATATGAAACAAAGCCACAGAGATGGTTGAAAAACAAGTTCTCTCTCCCACTGGTGCTACTATTTGTTCTCGCTACTGGCAGCATCTTTCCCAACTTCTGTGTATGTCAGAAGAGCATAAAGATAGTGCTTTTGCAATAAAGATAGTGCTTTTGCAGCTGTTCTCTTAAGCATAACTAGCACCAAAATAGGCTAGATTCAGTGGCCAAAAGGTTTCTTCTTAAATTTATAAAATAATCTCATACTCCCACCATCCCACCTACGGGGCAGGAAGAGCCCCAGAGCAGAAAAGCAGAGCCAAGACTGTTGCCCGGTTTCAATAACAAAGTGTTTTCATTTTACTTTTCTACATCCTCTCCTGATAGGAGATCAGCACCCACAGGCCTGTCTGGACCCTATAGCTCTCTCAGTTCTTGTTAGTCTGATGTCCTATGCCAGGTCTTGCTTCAACATTCAATCAGCATTACTACACTGCCTTGTTGTGTGCTCTTCCCTGAACCCATGCACTCATGGCAGAGACACATTTCTGGGCCTTTCCTCTCACAGTATCTCCAGACAGGAACCTGAGTTAAATCTCTTTGTATCTTCTGCTGCTGGTGAGATCATGGGATGGAAGGAAAGCTCCCCATTGTTGTCTTCCCAGAACCACCTCATCCCAAGAGCTTTGCCACCTGCTCTGGACCCTCCTGATTTCTTTTCTTTAAAGAGTCACTCAGCCCTATTTTTAAGCTCTGTGGTTTAGCAGAAAACCCCTCTATACAAGGAGTTTAAGAGCATCACAAGACCCTTGAGCATTAATGCTGACTGTTCAACAAAAGTACCGACACAGTTCACGCTCCTTCCTTTTACTTGCACAGGCAATTCACTACAATCAGCTTTAGATCACACATCCACAAGAATTTAAGAGACACAGGTGTTCGAGTTCACCCTTCATCTTTTCTTCATCAGCACAAAGAGTGTTTGCATTGCTTTTGCCATACCCAACTTCTTAAATAGCACCAGTCATACAGGGAGGATGGTTATTAAAGTGGTGGAGAGAATAAAAAGGAGGGAGGAAAGAGGCAAGCAGATCTGCTAATATCTTTTTAATGTACGTAAAATGCAAGGCTGAATGCCACTAATCTAAGTATCCAGACTACACAGACACAAACTGAGGCATCATGGCTGAAGAGTTGTCAATTACCAGGCTACAGAAAGCAGATGCATCAGATCGCATTCCAGCCTGTTGTTGCTACTGCAGTGATGTATATGGGAAGAGGAGAAAAGGATTACCTAATTGCTGACCTCAGTACTCGTGCAAGTTACAAAGCTGATTGGAAACTTACCCATTAAATGGTTTATCTTTTGAAAATGCACATCAGTTAACCCACAATTGCTAGGGACAGATTGACATCTCTGGATCCAAAAAAGATTTAGAAATAATAATAGGTTTTAATTTATTTTTTTCAGATTTGCAATTAGTATATTAAAATGTTTAGGTTTTACATTCAAATTGAAACAGTTCCAATTTATCAAATGAAATTTTTTCATTGCCTGATCTGCAAAATATAATTTTCTTTCACTTCAGGAACAAGTCAGTTGATTTCCACACAGGATGAATATGTTACTGAACAAAAATACTCTTTATTGAAGAAACAGGGGGGATTATATTTTAAGATTTTTTCCTAATATCCTCCTGTGTTTCTCTTTTACTTTTCTAATTCTCAATGCCCTTTCCAGAGTAAAATGCAAACAAATCTTCACTCATTTTGCTTTTCTCCCTCTGGATTGTCAGAGCCTGTTTGATTGTTTCTAAGCTGGTATTCTAGTTTTGTGGCAGAGGAAGGGAGGGCAGGACAAAATTTATAACAGCATTCTCTTTGGGGTGCTGTTCTCATAATGAACACAAATTGCTCTCATTTATCATCTTGTGATGTAATCATATAAAAGCGTTTCCCATCCTCATCCCTATAAGGTAACTGTTTTGCTGTATTGGATTAAAATGACAAATGACAAAATCTTTTGCGTGACTTCAACCATTACAAAATTCATAAGGGATTGTTACTCTATAGTACCGCTAAGGCTTTCCAGTAGAGGTACCCCATGCTGAAAGATGCAGAGGTATGCAGTATACCAATAACTTACCCACACAATGTTGGCTCTTAAGGGGAAAAAGAAAAACCAAACCAAACCAAAAAACTAACACCGCCCCCAGTTGTCTTTAAGACAACTCAAAACACCACAGGGAGTAAATTGTGGTTACACAATGTTACATCCAAATAGCAAATGGGAAATAAATCCAGGGGTTCCACTCTTGGGATATTTTATTCAATAAACAAAACCCAGTTGGACTTTTCAATATATCAGTGCTCACAAGTTACAAGAAACATGGAGTTATCTGCAGGATTCATTTGCTTTCTCTCTTTTGGAAGCTGATAAATCCATTCCATCAGGGCTGCCAAAATGTGCAGAGCTCCAGTAAGAGTGGATGGAAGAAAAGGGTGCTTAGCAATGCAGAGATGTGTTTACCTTTTCTCAGGAACAGACCGTGTTGCTATTTCGAGTAGAAGAAACAGAAATCCTCCCCAGGGTTCCAGGAGCAAACTTTACCATTCCATGTTTCCCCAGAGTATCCTCGCAATTTAAAACTTGTCATGGACTATTTGTGAAAAGGTAAGTACATAATTAATCCACACAGTGAACTTTGAACATTTAGTCTGTTGAGCACGAGATTTGCCACATAAATGAACTGCCCTTTTGGGAAAATTGACTCCAGCCATTTGCATAAACTGACAAGTGTCTGCACGAGTCCTGAGGTCAACAAGCACCCTTAAAGAAGTTGAGGTCTGATTTCCTTCTGTCTTCCACCAGTATTTTGCTGGAGATTTCCATCGAGTTCCATGGACTCTTGCCTCCTTACACATCAGTGTAAAAGAAATGAGTCAGCTCTCTGATATCATTGTTTACTTCATTTACTCTCCTTTCTGTAAATGATGAACTGCTCAAATGACTAAGAGACTACACTGTTTTCTTTATTAAAATGAATAGTGATACATTTGAAATGTACTTAATCTAAATCATATTGGAACTCATACCTCCCATTGAAATATGCTGCAAAAAATATACATTTCTGCTCTGCATTTTGCAAAAAAAAATAATTTTTCAGGCCTAATCAGCCTTGAATATACATTTGCTTCGGCTCTTCACAAGATTAAAATAAAATGGTTTTTTCTAATTATTACAAAGGTCTGAAATCAACCATTGGCTCTACCAAATTCAGTGAATCTAATGGTGAGAATATTGTGCATTTTTTTATATTGTTAGATGGAGAGAGAAGTAGTTGACACAAAGCAAGTTGATCCCTTATCGTGGGAGGAAGAACACCTCTGTTCTATATATTCTCCCCCTGAGTAAACATAACAACAAAACTCTTGCTTATAACTCACGTTTGTCTTTCAATAAAAGTTATTGAATTTTTTTTCCTCCTACAGTTTAAAGGTTCTGCTTTGTGAGGTGCCAAGCACTGAAACAACAGAAAATCGCAGGTCTTCCATGAAGTATCCCTTGTCCCATACTATTCTGGCATTTTTCTTTAGTGCTTTTAACACCATGGTAAGCAGCACATCAATGACACTAACAGTTGAAGATATTAAGAAATATGAATAGGAGTACCATAGTTGTTATCTGATGTTGGTCTGCTGCTACCAATGGGAGCTTCATCTCCACATTCCCTGGGTCCTTCAGTTCATTAATTGATATTGATAATACAAAACTGCTCAATGGACATCACAGGCACATAAACCTGGGGCTCAAAGTGACTCTGAGAAGTCACCCAGTCCATCTCCTACCCCATTCCGAATCATCCACAGAAGTCTTGACAACTGGTTGTCTAAATTGTTCCCTAAACCCCAAAAAATGGAGATTTTCCAATTCTGCTAAGCATTTTACTGTTGAGCTTAAATATCCTTAACAAATATAAATCTTATCAATGCCTAAACTGAATCACGATGGCTATAGTTTAAATTCAGTATTTAAAAAATGCTCCTTCTCTTAGTAGAGATCCTTTAGCTACTTGAAGACTGTTATAGTCTCTATCCAAGTCTTCTCTGTAAATGAACTGAGTTTATTCAATCTTTCCACAGAAGTCACATTTTCTAGAATTCCAGTTTCTCTGCTCAGGCTCTCTCCTGCAGCTCCACGGGAAGGCCATGTGACCACAATGGCAACCTGTTACAGACCGTCAACAAATATTTGTCATATATCAAAAAAGCATCAAAAATCACTGCAGAAGTAATATCTGGTCCAGCTGATTCTTCCCCATAAGGGACAGATACTAAAGCCTGCATAGAGGGCTATGTGAAGCACACCATCAACATTAAGTTTTAATTTATTTTTACAAATTCACTTTTACTACATATATTTAATTAGCTACTAGGAAGTAAAGAATAGTTGGGATCAAGGAAGCATGTTTTTGGATAATTTTCCTTTTTTGGAAATCCAAGTTCTGTTTACTGTAGCTGTTGTCACTGCCAGGTATTTGTCAGGGATCCCAGGCAGTTCTCAGTACTGTACAGGACTCTCAATGGGTACAAAGGGCTGGAAACAACTTAGACATAAACAGAACCCACAAATGCAAGTTATCTGATGACTGAAAATTACATACCTTCAGATGTTCAGCACACTAGAGTACCTGTGGTGACACCGTCATTCTACTCTCTTGAATCAGTGCATTTCTGTAAGAAATAAAAAAGTGTTTTGGCTATTACTCAAGGTTCCAATATTTGGAATCCAAGGCACTTGGAATTCATGCATACATTAATCACTTTGATTTTGCTACTTGAGTTACGAAGATACACTCATCTATGGATAAATTACCCTTTTTCTTTGGCTGAAAGCTCTGTAAAAAAATTATGCCCAAACTAATATTTTTTCATAAAATGCATCTACCTTTTCAACATTTGAATTTATAGCTGTCACACTTTTTTTCTAGTAAGTGATTACCTGACCTTTCTGTAGAGCTTTTGTTTTATCATAAATAGTTTTTATGGTCAGCTTTATGATGACAATGTATTCTTATCATGACATTCACCTAAAACATTGTCATTTTTGTAGCACAAGTACCCAATATTGAAATTAACTGGAGGTTGACAACATATGTCTTTTGCACATCTCTCTCTGGTGCATGTGCAAAGCCCCCTGCTTGTTTCCCGAGTTCTGGCCATCTTCCTTCTTGCTGCTGGGGGAAGGTGGAGGGATGGAGCCCTGTGATCCACTCTTGCCAGATTACAGACTTTTGGTGTTGGAACTAGCCTGGGAAGTGCAGCAGTGATCATTGCAAGAGCTCAGCCCTGGTCTGTTCTTTCAGTGTCAATTGCTATTCAGCCACCAGCCAGATCTGATGCAAACTGTACTACCAGTATTTTACAGAAAAGCTTTTCTTAAAACCAGATACTGCTAGTTCCTTCTCCTTGGTCCCCTGGGAGATACTTGTAGGCAAATCCTCATATCTGCTCAGGTCAGGTGCTTTCATTCCTTACATCTTTAATCCCTTTTGTCTTCTTAGCTCTCTGAAGAAGGTCAAAACAACCTGTATTGACCCCAGGCATGCAAAATTTCACAATCTTATTAGCTGCATTGTTTCAGCGCTTGGAGATTTTCATTAATTATCCTTCTGTGCCTCTAGTGTGAGCAAGAAGTGTCCTTTGGGTTGTCCACAGCTTCAGTAGCTGACAGATCATCAAAGATATGCTTATAAAGCTAATACCATAGTGTAATCCCAGCTTCCATACCACAAGTCACGTCTCAGTACAACAGTTTTCAAATGTTCCATTATTCCAGTGCACTGGCACTACCACAGCAACATTTTCAGCTTCAGAAAAAATGCTTCCTATGACAATTGACTTAGGTTTATATTTTATATTTTTATTTTCCTGATTCTTCATCAGTGCCTAATTGTTAGCTACTTTTCTCAGCACCTTTGAAAGTCAGTTCCTGTTCCTTTCACTAGAACATTACTTTGCACCTAGATCTGTTTTCACAGCTGCACCAGTGATGTGAGACAGCAGGTCTGTTCAGAGAAGTCAGAACGTCCTCACTGGGCACTGGGAAGAGCAGCTGCTGTGTGACTACCCACAACCCTTCACCAACCAGAAGTAAATTTACCACAAGGCAGTGGAGGAGAGAGTGTAAACTCTAAAAACTTACTGGTCAGAGTTTTTGATGGCCACTCTCTCTAAAACCAGTCTCTCTGATATTGCCTGTGCGATCACCTTGAACAAGTCACATGAAATCTTCATCATACACCATGCATTGTATATCTCTACATGCTGCCATTTTTGATCAAGATGAAAATGAACACTGAATCTTCCAGGGGTTGTGCCCCAGTATCATACTCAAACCAGCAATTTTTATTATTTTGAAGAAGTTTTAAAACATCAGCTCTTTGTTTTGCACAAGCATGGCTGGAAAAAAATAGATATAAATGGGACTTAAACTGCTGAGCAGGACTCACCAAGTATTTATGCAAACAGCAGTGAGCAACCACATGGCATTTTGTTAACAGAGGTGCTTGGGAGGACCTGTTCCTTGCTGGTGAGGTTTACTTTGATTTTTTGGAGAGAAACTTAACACAGAAGATGGAACACGGCAGTGCAAAGTGGAAATTGTTAGTCTACTATTAAGGAGGGCTTAGCACACTCAGTTACCACCCTTAAGTTGATGCGATGGTAGCTGGCACCAAAACGAGAAGTAAATGGGAGTCAGGATAATAATTTCTAAAACCACATAGATCATGTTACAAGAGCACATCTGGCTACCTTAAATGAAGCTGGTAGCTGTCACCAGCTGGGAAGAAGCATTATCCTCTAATCCAAGAAGGGGCTTGCAGATCAGGATTTATAGACATTCTCTCTCACTTTGCTACAAACTCATATTGCAGTTTCATCCAAATCATAATTCGCAGCACTTTAGGCTTTCCCAGTGTCATCACCAAAGTAAAGCTGATGTTTCACAGAAGAGCATTCACCCTTCCTCCAACAAAGTTTATAGAACGTTTGACCATCTTCCAAAGACAAATACTATTCCCGATTGCAATACTTGTGGTAGGAGGTTATATTTATGCAAAAGAAAAGATAGAAACTGGGCCTAGATACTTAATAAACATAAATCTGTTTTGAAACATTATGTATTTTTAGTTCTGTTCTTCATTATACTTAATACAAGTTATGGAAATCATCTGTTCTTAAAAAACACACAAATATGACTTTTGAGGCTTAGGTTTAGCTATATGTCAAAGGAAAAAAAAAAAAAAAAAAAAAAGGGGGTGTCTTATGTGAATAAATATAATGACAGCCAAAGGTGTAACAATACGTAGATTATTTTCATGACCACCTATCTCATCCTTAGGGCTGTGGCAGGTGTACACACTGAAGTCTAGTGTCATCATGCGCTTATATCTAAAATTCTTCATAAAAAAGAAACCATCCTGTTTTTTTTTTAAATGAGATTGGAGGTGTGAGTGCCGAATGTATGGATAGTTGCAAAAAAAGGCATGTTTGCACTGAATACACACCTCTGCACCTAAATAAATGTTTTTATACTCATATTGGAACAATGATTTTAATGGGCGACAATTTACCATTTTGGTATCTGTGTAACCCCAGGACATGGCATTCCTTATAAGTGGTAGCAGATTCTTAATGTTATTCTTCATTCTTGTCTTGTCATATTATATAGAGTTGAGACACATAAAGACATCTTCCACCTTCAAAAGTCAAAGGCAGCACTGAAAAAAAAAGTCTGAAAGCAATACAAGCAATGTAAGAAAACATTATTGCAAGCTTTCTCATAAAAAGTGATTATGCCTGGAAGTAGATTATCAAATCATTTGGTCTTGCTTCTGTAAGAGGTTAATTTGTGGTTGTTTAGGAAAAGCATATTAAAACTAAAGCTAATACTGAATATTTTGTCCTCTGATATGCTCATAACCTCTGGCCATCAGAGTTTTAGGGTCTTCCTGGAAAACTGATTGCACCTGGGCCATCTCGCTTAATAGAAATCTTCAGAAAATTATTCACAGGAACTCAAAGGTCTTGTTCCTGAGTGGTAGTAACTAATATATCCATCACTGCCTATGATTGTTCAGATTATTTTTCCCAGAGGCATTACTTCGTGACTATCAGTGTGGATTTTAATCTTCCTTTTCCCCAGCCAGTCATTTGCTACTGTAATATCCTCATGGGTTTACAGATTAAAATCTCCCTTTCATCTCCCTTTCACTTATACCTGTGCAAATACTAGTGACCAGGAGTCTCCAAGCACAAAGCTCTTTCAAGCAGAAAGAGCTTTTGAAATAAGAGGTTTCTGTAAAACATGTTAGCTCTACAGGTAAAATGTTACAGACAGTACGAATGGCAAGTCGCAGTACCTAAGCACCAGTACAGAAAACTTTAATTTTTCATCATTTGCCTGCAGGCTAAGAAATGAGACCGATAAATTATACAATTTGAAACAACTATTGAGGTTTTACTGTTTTTCAGGAACATGGATTTTTTTTTTTTTTTTTTTTTTTTTTTTGAGATTTGAAGTGTAGCATGTGTGAGAGATCACGTGCAGTTGGCTGACAGTATTTTGGGGCTACTCTGAAAAAGGGGTCTCAGGCAGGAGAAAAATACTTAAGAAGCAGGATTAGCATCAGAACTTTTAGGGCTATTATAACTTTTTAGAAAAATGAGACCATAGAAATGTTTTTCAGACTTTTGAAAAAGTTATTCTAAGATGGCATCTTTATTCTACTAATGAAAGAAGATTTTGAGAGCTAATTTTAGATTTTGCTACTTATGGTTTCAAAAAAGATAAACATAAAACCAGGATGTTATTGACCATAAAACACTGGGAATAGTGAACAAGTCAATTTTTACCTCTTTTGACACATAAATTAGATAAGAAACCTCTGTATGCACTTTTTTTATCGGGTAGCAGTATGAGCTGGATTTCCTGTTCACTGTAGAAGAACAGATATGTATCACCATCCTTAAACAGTCTCTTGCTAATATTTTCATAATGAGCAGCACTTGTTTTAATCTTTTCCACATGATCTTCATTGAAATGAATCAATATTTCCATAAAACCATGTACTTATATCACTACTACTCACAAAAAAAAATATTGAAAACAATATATATTAAGCTAGAAACAAAAGCTTTGCCATGCAAAATGAAAGTTATGGTCTGAATTTCCCAGGATCTTATTAAATACTAGGAGGTAATGGGGAAAAGAATAGAAAAGTGAAAAGAGAAAAAATATAGACAATAAACAGTATAGAGATACAAATCAAAGCAGAAAGATTTTTTTGCAGGTAAATACAAACACCAAGGTGAACTAGAATAAAGTACCTCTAGATATAATCAGAAAGATGGAGAGGAAAAACAGATAAAAGATAAACGCAAAAGGAGTGAAGAAAACTGAAACAGCTTTGGCCAGACAGAGGCACAGCTATGGCCACGCTGCCCTCCAAGAAAGGGCCAAGTCCTTGGGGATGGTTCTCGTCACACTCCCACCACATATGAGCAAACCTTTGCACTGGAAGGGAGTCTGTGGAAACTGTCACTTGATGCTAGCCCCACCTGGCAGATACCTTAAGGGGTTTCACTTACAGCCCAGGAAACGTGCAACCAGCTGCTCCTCTATAGCCTTCTGCCATCCTCTACAGTGGCAATATGTGACTGATGTCAAGCAGGCAAGCCAACACCTTGTTCTCACCCAGAGAGATCTCAGTGTCACACACACCACACGGACACCACCTGCACTTGCTGGGGCAGACATACATTTATCTCAGGGCATTAGCCTGCTCCTTGGCTCTAAAATGAGGAGATTGGCTGACTACTTTTGCAGTGCACCCCATTTCGCAGATTCCAAGGATGGTGACGGTGATGAAAAGTGTTTGTTCTGCTGCAAAAAGGTATCAGCATCTGGCCCTCCAGGTGCTGCAAGAGCTGTGTTGTTAATACCTGCCCGAAACATTGAAGAGCTACTTGACCAAGTAATGCTACTAAAATGGATGATGTGGAAGTGATTAACTGGTCACCAAAGAAAGCAAGTGAAGGGTTCACTTAATGATAGAGAGGACTGGCCCTCTCTGACAGACATTGACAATAAAATCGAAATAAGGTACTTCCACTCATCTGAAGGATTTTTCACAGCACATCTTCAGCACCCTAAAAGAAACTATTATTGCAGTTTATTGCATTCCAGCTGAGAATGGGATGGGAGGCAGTGTGTTTATGCATGCCTGGGCACAAAGAAAGGTGGAGTCTTGCTATTGGCCAACAACCACTTCCTTCATGTCCTCCATTAGGTAATCAAGGTGCTATAGTTTAAAGCTAATATGCCTGTATACTGGAATATTTTCTTCTAGTTATATTGCATCACCTTTTTGCAAAAGTGTTCGTGTCTTTGAATGAGCAAAATTTTTTCAAACAGCATTTTGTTGAAAAGTTCACTTACTTACCCAGTCTTTTGAAATATCAGCCACAGGATGTACTAGTTGTCTCTGAACACTTGCGAAAAAAAAGGAGGGTGGAAGAAAATGGAAACACACAGACTTACTTAGCACTGTACAGGGCATGATTGGCATTGCATTGTAAGTCAAAATAGCATGCTGCAATACTCATAGAAATCTGTAAAACAGAGCAGAAGAGGTTATCTGGGTTATTTCTTCACCCTAAGGATCAACTCTTTCCTGACAGATGTCTCTCCAACCTGTTCTCAAAGGGAATCTCACAGATTCCAGCATTTCTCCTGGCAAACTACTTCAGAGTTTCACTGCTTTGTTATAAGAATACTCCTCATCCTGTAGTCAATTTGACAACTTATTATTCCCTGTCTTAGAAAAATAGCAGATGTAGAAAAGAATTTAATCTTCCTTTTTGTAGCTACTTTTTGTATTTTTGAATTGGTGGGAAGATGGAAAAAATTAAAATTGTATTAAAGGAGAAATATTGAGTAACTTCCATGGTATTTATTTGGTCAGTTTTACACCTGCATGATTCTACAGTTTACGTGTATCACTTTTAAATTTGTTTGTCATTCATTTTCTTATTAAATTCAACAAGCCACAGCTCTGCAGCGGAGGCTGGGTCAGTACATTACAGGATGGTATTACTTAGTGTATCATCTTAAGGGTAGTGCATTAGTTTATTTACAACATAACACGCTGTTCGCTCTGCCACGACACCATGACTCATGTTGTGCTCGTGAGCCACTGTAACCAGTAGCCTTCTCTGCAGTATTTCAGCATAGCCATCACTCTCTGTTACGCATCTGTGCATGACTATCGCCAGCTATGTTTGTATCTCTCTTTGTTAAACTGTTAAATTCTATTTTTCTCTAAATCATTTCTCTAATTTAAAAAAACAAAACAAAACAACACAGAAGCAAAAAAGCCAAAAAAACGCCTCTAATCCTATCCTTCAACAAGTTTGAAATCCTTATGAGCTCCAGATTTAATAAGCTCTTATGTTTATGGAGTGCTCTTCCAAAGACAAACCTTTGCAGTCCTCCCAGGACTGTCTCATATTCTGAACAGTCCTTCTTCATCGAAAAAGCCTGAGAAGGTGAAAAAAAATCCAAAACTGAGGATGTCGCGTGTATCTATAATATGACATTTATATGTCTACCAAACAAAATAAGCAGACATGTTAGAATAATACTTATTGATTCAGTAGTGAGAACTAATTTAGAACAAGCCCTATCTAGGCAAGACATACTTTGTTCCACCCTCAAACTGTATATAAAGAAACATCTTTCCTGATATTTTTCAGTCAGTCAGATGGTTCCTTGAAGCCAATGAGAAAATGGTTATTTTCAAGCAACGTATGTGCTGATACAGTAGCTGTTTAAAAATACAAGGGAAGAAAAGGATCCCATAATAAAAATGTCATGGACACTTTTTTGATTCATATGATGATTGGTCTCAGGTTGTAAAAATAATCTTTTTCAGACACCAGTCATTCAGTTTAAGAGTAATGCTTTCCTTTAGGTGCCAAGAGGAGCCTGAGTACTGAGGATCACCTCTTTTTCAAATGGGAAAAAGAAAAAAAAGAAAAGCTAATTATCAGTGCTGGACAAAGCACGATCTACTTATTATCAAATTCTACATGAAAATGGCTTCTTTTTTTTTCATTGAAAGGTATTCAAAGAACAGATGGCCAAGGGCTTTTTTAACATTTAAAATGGTCTCTTAGGTGTTTAGAATCAATGATACATGGACACTTGTCAGCAAATGTCCTAAGGCATATCTCAGCAAGAATTTAAAGAAGCTTAACAGTTATAGAGGACCAAATATTATTTCAAATACTTTCAGGAATAAACAGCATATTTTGTTAGACTCACAAGATGTACAGAAAGCAAATCATGCACTGTATTTTTTTATAATTTAAGTTTGTAGCTTCCTTAACAGTGAGGGATGAATAAATTCTTCCTGAATCCAAATTCTGTTTTCTCTACATAGTTTTACAGATACTCACATTTGTGGTATTCCTCCACAACCCCTTTTTCTGGTATTAATAACATCAGTAGAAAGGAGAAATACTGAGCTGAAACACTCGTTCCTCAGGCTGCAAGTAGAGGATCCCTGCATTCAGTGCAGAGAAAACACACATGCTCCTACATGGAAATAGACTACGCCCCAGAATAGACAATAAAGTCTCAAAAATTGACTCCAGAAGTATCCCAACCATGGTTAGTTTTTTTGAAGTTACTACTCATGATTTCTCTTTAGTACAAAGCAAAGGAATGCAAAGGAATAAAATTGTCCTGGTTAGTAACAACAGCAGGATGACCTCCTCAAGTGGACACTTGGATGTGTTAGGGGCAACTGGGTCTAAAACAAGCCTAAAGGCTCAAGTATCTGGATATTTCTACTTAATACATGAGTAGTGACAAATGCAAGCTATGTGTGAACGTAATTCCTGTTCTCCTTCCATTGAAGAGGACAAAAATCCTTCTACTCTTCAAAAAAAAAAAAAATATCATCTGTCTTTGCACTCCTGCAGTATCCTCAGGATTTCTGGTGAGAGCAGTGGTCATGGTCAGAGCAAGTGCATGTGCACCACATCCTGGCAGGCTGCAGTGAGGAATACAGCTCAGATCAAATCTTTCCAGCAGGGATATATAGGAGAGTCACAAGGATCACTGAAGTCCATTGCTTTGAGAACTTCTCAGAAGCATCCCCAAAAAACACTACCTTCAAGCTTAACTAAAAGTTACTGGAGCAGCAACATTAATTCGGGGGAATACCTAGCAATCCTGCCAGCACTTTGGCTACACTTAAGACTGTATCACCGCAAGTGAGAGATGTATCTGCTTAAAACTTAATTATAAGTAATCACAGAGGTGATGGAAAAAGGAATACTCATGAGCCACAATGAAAGTTGTTCTTGGCTTAATGTATGCCCCTTCTTAAAGATCCTTTTTTTTGCATACTCAAGGAAAGCATGCAGATGATACCATGTAGTCATGAAACTATTTCAATATTTTCAAGGAGTCTATGGAATCAAAAACAAATCAGTTGTAACTTTAAATCCTGATAATTTAAAAGATGTTGCTCTGTCATTATTATAGCTCATTAAAAATGTATTGTTGCCATAACAACCGCCTCATCACATGAAGACTGCCTGAAAAACTCAAGCTTTCTTTAACCAGTGAGATACATGGGCCCAAACCTGAAAATAATCCAAAAATACATACATGATACTTTCTCTCTTTCTTGTAAAACTAACTTTAATTCCTTTTTGACAGTCATTATTTTTAAAAACATATAATCAAAAGAGTCTAATGGATTCTCTTTTTCCTCCTAGGCAATAGCAAAAGTGTCTGGAAATGACTGCATTTCTTCAGATGGAATAGGGTCGATGAATGCATTCAATGTACATTCTCTTCACTGCCATTATTTTCCTGAGGCTCCGCCATGTATCATTTGAATAACACTCAACATAAATCCCAGATGGTGGCAGGACTTGCAAATGATCTAGTGTGGCAGCCCCTGCATGCATGCAAGGACTCATTGAAGAGAATTGCATTTTAATGGCAGGAGAAGGCATGCCACCTGGCTCCATGTGATAAAAAGCCGACAGTAATGCAACCACATTTCCCAGCCCTGAGGGCCTGAGGCGGATGGCCGAGTACAGGACCTGCTGTGGAAGTTGCTTAGTCCACGCAGAAACACACAGCACAGCTGGTCACACAGAAGGATGGGCAGCATGTCCCTGTACCCCTTGCCAGGCCACCCCGCACCCTGCTGCAGGGCACAGAGGTCTGGTGAGACAGAGAGCCAGTGCAATCACGCCACTCTTGGCTGTCCAGAAGTCATCTCTGCAGCAATGACCATTTCATTCCTGTCCCAGACCTCCACAGAAGACAGTTTCTTTGGGCTGCAACACATTTGAGCAGAAGTCCCCAGCCCACAGAAGGCAGTAGAAGGGAAGGACTTGCACCTGAAGTTCTGATACCAGGTAGCCTAATCACCAAGCTAGTAGGTATGTGGGGACATCAGTTGAGTTTTACATAAAAATTTCAGGTTTGATGAAGCACAGGTTTAAGTTAGCCCCTCCAAATTTTAGTTTTCATAAATAGGCATTTTCCAGCAAACTGTTATTTTCTTGGATTTCAGTCTGCCAGCTCTTCTCTGCAACACAAATGATGTATAATGTGCTCCATTTGATAATAAATGTAATATATCCCTTCTTTCCATATGGGTGTTTTCTTCAAATTTTGCTCATTTTCAGGCTTAAGTCCTCTGAAGTGACACTCAACAAGTAATTAAATTTGTCTCTACCATATTTTCCTCTTATTTAAATATGGCTAAATCTTATTTTCAACTTTGGAAACGTGCTTTGAGTTCTACAGGTTTACCTCAAATCCCATAGTAATGTTACTTTCTGTGCTTCTTTTGCTTTGTGTTTCTGAATGACCTTGTGCTCATACACTCGCTGGTGGTAAGTGCCCAAACGAGCTTTATAACTGGAAGGAGTGTTGTACACTATTCATTATACAATTCAGGCTTCAACAGATATCCCATTTCATGCATTTATTAATGAAGATGGAACAGCCTAGAAATATGTTTCTCCTTCAGCTGAAATCCTGTTGTATTCTGCTACTACATCTTTGTTTCCGTACTTTGACAGACTATGCAAAATCTACCTCAAAAAAGAAGAAAAAAACAGCAAACAAGTAAAGAGAATTTATATGGTTCAGAGGAATATATATCTGAGGTCAGAGGATGGTGGATTAGAGAAATCACGGGTCTGATTCATTCTGGCAATTCCTGTATTTCCTTTATTATTCTACAGAAATGCACAGGCAATTGGTAAAAAAAATGGTCCTTGGCATACAACTGCCTCACTGATAGCTTCCACCCACGGGGGAGGTGGGGGTTAGAAATTACTTTGGAAAGTTTAATGAAAAAGAGGAATAGGGAAAAAAGGTGAGAGGACAAAACCACAAGTGAATGCAACCCACATGTCCAGCGAATGGCTAAGGACAGAGTAAGGAAGAAGGATGGCAGCCTAAGCCAGCAATGGATCATTTCTCTCACGACTCACTGCTAGAAAACACATGCTGAGTCACGGGCACTATGAGCAGTAGTGTTAGGAGAGATGATTGTTTGCTGGTTGAACTGATATGTGAAAGGTCCCTCAAAACATTAATTTGCTTTTGGAAATGTTTTAGCTCATTCAAGAAATACACAGAAAAAAGTCTCACCTAAACCTCATCTCCCTGTCCAGTCAGTTCTGGATCACAAAGAATTAACTGTTTATTTTCCTCATATTCCTTTTAAAAGATTATATGTTAAACTCAGTGTTAATAAGAGGAAAAACAATGATGTTCAGCCCCCACCCCCAAATGAATCCCTCCTAGAAATTTTTCATGTTAAATGTCGAGATCTTTAAGCAACTGTGTTTCAAATTCACAAACAGGCACACTGTTTGCATATTTAATTATGTTTTCCTATATAAAATCTGCTTTCTGTCTTACAGACTGAATCACTAGCTGAAATGTCCCTTCTGGCCACATTTAAAATCTTGATTGTAATCCTTGATGAAACAGGAAAGCGAACAATCCTTGTATTCAATCAGAATAAATTAAACTAATGAGCTTTCCTGGTAGATTTATTACTTTTCCTATGGATGAAGTTCCAGTACTGATCATATGCAAGGCAGAAAAGTCTTATATAAGGGGTGAGGGCCATAACGTTTTAATTGAAAATAGTATGTTCCTGATATGTTCCCAAGAAAAAATGTGTATGTGCTTTTTCTTCACTCTTGTATGAGGACCAGATAACAAGGGTCAAAGACAAAGTTCAGAGCTGAGACTCAGTAATGAGGTAGAGAGACGCAGGACAGTGCCAAGGGTAGTTTTAGCTCATAGCAGTCCTGCCCAGCACTAGGGCACAGACTTTACCTCTTTGCCATTGCATTCAGTGCCAGAGGCTGACTCTCTTGTCATCACTGAAAAATATATACCCAAAAAAATGTTAATTATGTGTATATATTTAGGACTGTACATGTAAAAAGGCAATATTCTCTATGCATATATATCCAAGAATCTGTTTCCTTTTTCACCAGTATTCTCTATGCATATATATCCAAGAATCTGGATATATATGAGAATAAGCTTAGGACAGAGTTTGGTATCACTGATGCAGTTTGTGAGACCAATTTGTTTGCAAATGCAATTTGTTTCTCTGTGAGAGAAAAGGAATGCCTTGTTCCTGAGCTGCACAAAGAATCAGACAGGAGAGCTTTCCTCCTCAAGCTCCCAGCCTCTCTCAAACTGTCTGAATAAAAAGCGTACCCTCTCTTCATGTTTGACTCAGGGCTGTGCCAATGAGGGTTTGTGAAGGGTCTACCTGGAGTCTCCTGTGCTGCTTCTCTTTTTTTCCTACCTCTGCAACCCCAGTGATGTCACCTTCACAGTGCTAATGCTCCCACAGATTGCAGTTTGGGCAATGTTTTCAGTTTAGTTTAATATTCTCTGTAACAATATCAGGAGGATCTTGGCAGTTGGGGCAAAGACTTTTTTCCATTTCACACTTACCACACTACCTGAGACACTTTTCAATAGCTGTCTGTGTCCTTGATTCCTGAGCTTCAGGTACCGAGACATAAAACTGCGGTTTTCTGCGCAAATTGCAAACCAGGCAGAAAGAATCCAATGTTTGCCTTATGAACTTCTGGAAAAGGCACAAAGATGCTGAAGAATGATTTTCAGTAACAATTCAGAGTTGGCTGATAGCAGAACAGGAGAAGGCATTTTCCAGCGTGAGGTGACAGACAGTCCAAGAGAGCTGTGACCATACATGAACTTTGATGGGCAGTAGTCATCAACAGGACCGCAGACACTGTAGCAATAAAGATAAAGAAAGTTAAGGGCATGAAAGGACACGGAAATCTCTATATCTGAGAAATATTAGTTTCCCCTTGCAATTCTTACTCCTTTAGTTTTTCTACTGACAGGGTGGGAGGCCAGTTCTCTGCAATGGGAAGGCATTCACCGCTCTGCTGTCCCAAGAGGAGGGTACTCATTCACTACTTAAGGAGAATCACAAATCTGAGCCAATTACTGCAGACTTTGTACACACCACACACTTATTTCTTTATCCTACTTAGATAGGAAATTTGTTAAATTTCCTAGCATCTTGTTAAAAGAAGCGAGCAATTTTGTCGTCTATTGCAGATAGATATTTCCAGACACTGTCCTCCAACAGCAAACCCAGGCATCAAAGGACTTCTGGTCCAGTGGTCCCCTCACAAGCCTGATGAATAAATCAACTGGATATTGCCGAGCAGGGCACTATCTCTAATCATTTTCTTCTGACTTTTTTTCTCCCCTCATGAAATAACAGGTAAGAAAAAACTTCCGTCCAAAAGCAAAGCATGACACAGAGATACATAGCAAAAGACATGGTGAGAAAGTTGGGAAACTTCTTCATTACAGAATAACAGGCTACCAACATTTGACCGACATTCCCACAGCAAAAACCAAAAAAACTCTGGCTACTAGCATTCATTTTTTCTTCCTCCTGCATACGACTTTCAGAAATGATAACTGCTGCTGGATTCTCCCTAGGAAACAGGTAAGATGGGGCTCCAGGCATGCTGTGCAAAGGAAAGCCCAATAGAAACAGGAGGAGTGATATTAAATTCCATGGAGTTCTTACTTCCCTTTTGTCTAGGTTTGCTCCTTCTGGGTGACTGCAGTTTCAGAGTAGCATACACAGAGAATTTAATTAAGGAGGACCAATGGAAGCAAACCTTCCTCTGCCCAGCACACATACTCCGATTTCAGTTTTAGAAGCTTGCGTGATTACTGCAGGAAGCAGTAATACAGAAAAGCAAATCTTGGTTGTTCTTCATTCTTAAACTCTTTTTGATTACATCTGGTAAATAGTGTGCCCTTAAGGCATTTAATAATTCAGCTTTTCCACTTTGAAATAATATTACTACGGTATGAAAGGTTACCTGGAGGGCCAATTTTAATTACTGAATACATCCTGCATAAAAATATACAAAATTATTTCCAAATGTTTACCAACCACATCTTCAGTAATATTCTTTTACAAAGATATTTTAATTGCAGTGCACCCATCTAACTTAATTTATTTTTCTGATTTAAATGCTAGGTTACTCCAGTTGTAGATTTCTGGATCTTTTGGAAACAGGTGGCTATTAAACTAAGTTCTGGTTGAGAGGGTAGTATTAATCAGTATATTGCAATTTGCAAGACACTTAAGACTTGAATCTCCCATTAAATCCAAATCTATCCTCACAAGACACTAATTATGGAAATGCATTCATATATTTCAATGATGTTACTTACACATCCACATCTGCCTCAGACAGACAAATGAAAAAATACTGTTGCAAGTTAAACAGGGAGCTGCCAGGCACATGAGAAGGTAGATGCAACATTGCAAACTACCACTTATTACAACAGAATTTCATGACTATATATCATTATAATTGTTCCATAGCTGATAAATAATTTTCAAATAAAATCGTGGAACAGAAACAGATAAAAATCAGAAGTTAGCTGTAACTTTTCGGGATTGAAATATCTGAATTTTACATTGATTATAGTCCCTGACTGAGCAAATATTCATTTGGAGTCACTAGACTATATCCTCCATCATTTTACATGCTGTTAATTTGTGTGACAAAAAGTATAGCAAGCACAGAAATATCTGTCAAGAATATTTGAAAAAATGAGACACTCAATTTCAACAATTTTGTTAGTTATAGTATAAAAAGTTGTCCTATTACCATACCTATAATAAATAATTAACCTTTGCAAGAATTCAAGAAAAATAACATGACAGTCCTGTGGATTAATAATTCTTGGAGTATCTAATGGGGGAATAATATCTTAGGCAAGCAAAGCCTTCTGGAGCCTTCCTTTGCAAACTACAGTCATACACTGAAGACAGTGCAAAGTTCAGCAAAGCCAGCTGGAAGGCTCCTGTGAACTTCAGGAAGGATTGATCAGACCATGACAAAAGCACTTCAGTCAAACATAAATAGAGCTCACACTCGTTCAATATTGGTGCATCACCAGTTTAAAAGATAAAGAGGTTTTCTGTCTTCTAAAAAGAACATCTGTGTTGAAAGCGTGATGCAAAAACCCTTACAAGTAGACAAATCAAAATGGATTTTCACCAGGCTGTTGGGTCACACACCTCTAACCCAAGCCCCTCGGTTCCCATCAGATTTACAGTGTCTGTTCCAAATCATGAGGCACTTTCCTGTTCAAATTGCTAAGGCTTTGCTTTTAGCACTGCAATAATACGGGTGGTTTAGGAGGACATCATTTCCCTCACAGGAAAGATCTGCTACAGCTCAAACCTCCTGACAAAAACAAAGTGACTTTGACTGACAAAGGGCGTGTGCTATTTCAAAGTGAAAGACAAATATTTGACAAGGTTGTAATAGACTCAAATAGACCTCTCCAAATTAACACCATGTGCAGCCTTAACAGCAGCGGGACTCTGCTGTAATGAATGTATCTACCCATTTTTCAGGCCCCACGAGCACGGTGCGCCTGGGGCAGGGAGGCTGGTCTCAAGCTGAGGTCTCACCTGAGGCTGAGGTTTGATTTACAAACAAGGGTGAGCATTGACACATGAGGTGTCTGTTACAAAGATACAGGGGGTTCTAACACAGACACAAGTATAGAATCTGACACTTCAACCTTATTTTTGTTTTTGTTACAATTTCTTAACAAAAAGAGATTATATGTGAGGACACTGTGTTGGTTTCTGCTGACCTCAACTGTACCAGTGCAATGAAGGAATCAGTCTCTCTCTGTTAACACCTTGTTAGACTGCAGAGCCCTCGGTCTTTCAGTCCACTGAAACCAGCAGTTGCAGGTCTTAAAACGTGCTATTAGAAAAGACTTAATTTGTTTCCCAAGGTTCACTCTATGATCACCTCACCAGCTGAGGCACATTTAAGCTTTCATTTAAAGGAAATAAAGAGAAAGAAATAATAATAATAAAAAAGCCACACAAAAAGGAAATGTCTGTATGTTCTGTCCCTGAAGTGAAATTCTCATAAATCATTTGACATTGTTGAGCTTCCTGGTCAAAGAATGGACTTTCCCTGAGGTATCCCTAGTGTCCATTCTGAGCACAAGAGATGCTAAGGGGGAGAAGGAAGTTCTCTAAACAAATCTTTGCAGAAGCCCCAGGTGACCAGAACACAACAGTCATAGCCTCTTCTTCTTGCACATACCTTTTTCATACAGTCCCTCTCCAAAGCAGGAAGAGAATCCTCAGCCACCAGGAACTTTTTGGTGGAAAGACCTTCTGATTCTGCAGGCATAAGAGGAGCCAAAATGTGGGCCTTCTGAGGCCAGTCATCATTTGAAAACTGCACCCCCAAGTCTTTACTACTTTAAGACTTCACCCAGGGAAATCAAAAGTAAATAGGGAATGAGGTTGAATGATGCACTTCACTGGCTAGGCAGTTTTGGAAGGCATTCCAAGCACTCCATATACTTGAGGGTGCTGCTGGCACTAAAATCTTCTTGTTTTATTCTGGTGTTGCTTTGCACCTAGAAGGGTGAACGTTCAGCTTCAGGACAAATATCATCTGACTTGTGAGGTTCTTTGTTTTCCAAACAAAGCTTTAGCTTTTTGTTCCTGAAGAATTTCAGCCTGATGGATATTGGCAGTGGAAGGCGTGTTAAATAATGCATTAAGAGAGGGATGGACACAAGAATTGTCAGTTTGCCTCTTTATACCCTTTTCCCCTTCAGCCTTTGAAACATATTTTATGCAGTTGCTTTATAATTCATACAAATATATAAAGGCTAACCCTGGACATTAAGGTCTGATAAATATACTGTGCAAATTCATATGCAAAGCAAATGTAACCCTCAGGCCACTGGCACATGCCCAGCTCCAAAAGAGGCACCACTGTGTCCTGCAGCATTTTGTTGTTTCTGGCAATCCCCCTGAATTTAAGTCAGGAATGAAACTAAATGGAATAAACAAAGGCCATATATTTTACACTCTTTTACACCAAAAGTACAAGCACAGATCAGCATCTTCTCTTAGCCTTGTGGGATTTTTAACTGTCTCCAGAGTAAATAAAGCTGCTGTTGCTATTGTTCCTTCTCTTAAAAAGTATCCATAGTTCTGTCAATGATCTGAAAGTAGTGCTGTAGGAATACATTATCTCAAAAAACTAATTGCACATGTACAACACCCTGTATTTCAAAGACATATACATTTGTATTTCTTGCTCAGAGCTACACTATGACTGAAACAAATGGATGATCACATTGAAGAAATCTTTCTAGTCATGCATCTTGGTATCATATACTTTGACAAAGAAAGTACCTTAGCTCACTAAGAACCTGCCATAACACTAGTGTCAATATGGAACTGAAGAGAAGTATCTTAAAATATTTGCTCCAGCATGATCCAAAGTCAACTGAAATCATTGGGAAGATTTTCACAGTCTTTCCTGAACTTAGTCCTTTAATCCCCTCCGGCAATCACAGTCTGTCATGTATTGATACACCCACCTAAATAAAGTTTAAATACTTGTGCATCAGAGAACAATTATTCTGAGAAAAGCAAGAACAAAGAAATACTTTCAAAGAACAGATTCTACTAAAATTTTAATATTAATATTTTACCACTAGGCTTAAAACACCAGAGAAAACAGCATATTATAACCCTGAATGGTGACATAAGAAATCCATTAAAATCCTAATTAAAGTGCATTCCGCATAACAGGAAGACTTGGCGGTGCAAGTCCTCTACCAAGCACTATGAAGTGCATTTGAGATTTGGAAAGACTATGTGCAATTACTTTTTAAAAAAGAACTATCAAATTCAGCTCAAGAGACAAGAAAGTTTAATAGCATTTGACTTGCCCAGCATTTTAAATTTGCCTGAAATTACACATTCATCATATAATCTGGTCCTTACAAATGTTATTATTTATCACACCCAAAGCTATTAGGCTATCGAGCTTGGGGTCCCAGTAAACTGGTGGTGTACAGACATAGAGAAGCCACAGCTTTTTCCAGAAAGGCTTAACACTTGTATCTCTGATCCAACAAATGCTCTCTACCATAATCTCTGTGGCATTAATAATTTATTATACTTAATGAGACTTCTAACATGCAGAAAATTAGACAAGCCGTTATGCCTTCAAAGGACCATTTCCTGCCAGGCGAAAGTAAGAAAGCACCAGACACAAGGTAGAGGAATGATTGTTCTGGCTTAGACAAACAGCTTACTAATTCTTTTTTGAAGGGTATAAATTAATCACCTCCAGTTGCCTCCTACAAAGCCATTGTTACTTATTTTTTACATATAACTATGTCTCAAATCTTTTTTTCAAGTGTTGTACATCTGTCAATTAGCATTAATGTGATTCAGGGCTCTGTTAAGGTCTGTTTGTTTGATAGGCTTTTTAAAATCTTAAAGTAGTTAATTTCCTCTGAGGTTGCTCCTCAGCACCAAGCCTAACTTCAAATAAGTAAAATCACTCTCCCCTCTTAAAACATCCTTCATTCATCTCTCTGTCAGCAGCAATTCAATTTCTTTTACACAAATATTTGTATTTCTTGACACCGTGACAACCAGTTCCCACAGTAGTAAAAATATGGTCCTTCTACTCTTCCGTTGCTTCTTCTCTCCCTTCTGATCTCATATGCACTAGACTGGACCTAGAGCTAAAGGATCTTCACCAAAAGAGACTACGCCAAACATCTTTCTTGGGTAAGGCTGACTGGTTCAGACTAAATCCTCAGTCAGACATGCTCAGAAAATTGCTCTGGCTTGAGCCAGCTCATCTCAGTCACACATCATCAGAAAAGGAAATGGTTCTTGCAATGTAAGAAGGGTTATTTCACCCTTGTGAAGAAATTTTAAGAACAAGGAGACTGAAGCATCCTACCAGAGTCAACACCTGTTCCTAAACCTTGAGCCTCTGTGGATATAAACATGAATACAAATTTTCCACTGGCTCCAAAAGCAGACGCTGCTAAAGGCTGGCAAAGCAGCAAGCAAGCGCTCTCTTGACTTCAGATCTCTCTTCCCCTGAAAATTTGCGAAGTGGAGACATTCAAGCTATTTACAAAGCTGAAACACAAAACCTTCCAGAACATCACCGAAAGGAGCAAACTACCCTTGCAAGAGAGATCTGAAAAAGATGTCAACAAAGGACACTGTGGGTGCTAACTTTAACGGTTTTGTAAATATATTCTCATATTCATCTACACAAAAGCTAAATCAGCCTCTGCACTCATTGTGTTTTCTGGCTTTGGTTTTATTTTTATTTTAGAGTGAAGCATAGTCAATGAACGAGACAACAGGAAGCCATGAGAAAAATGAAAGATGCTAAATCAGGGCTGAGGTCAGCAAAGTACAGATGCCAATGTAAGAGGGGAAGCCAGTCTTGAAAATAACAGGGTAGAGATTTACACTGGGGAAACTGAGTATGGTAGGGTTAAATAAAGCAGATGGCTATAAGACTCAAGTGCATGGATCTTGGATTTTTAGCCCTTTCTTATCTCCAAAATAGATTAATTTTCAGGGTCTGATCTGCTTTCTACTTTTCCACTCAAATATCACAGATCTTGTTCCCACCTCTTCTTTATGATGTGAAACCAGTCTATGCAAAGAAAGAAAATGGTCCCTACCCACAGTGAAGACTAAATACTGGCTTATAACCGGCCACTGTTTCCTTAAGGGACCTTGGAGGAAGAGGCTGAAACCAAGATACAAGATTCAGCTGGTTTGTTTCAGCATCTTACACTGCTCCAAGACAGCACAATTTAGAGCAGAATTAGGGCAGACCTAATCAGTCACCAAATTCTGCCATATTTAGGTTTTTGGGTTGGGCTTGGGGTTTTTTTTT
>NW_015090810.1:21289283-21351830 GCF_001431845.1 Calidris pugnax | reverse complement strand
GAGGGGGGGAAGGAGGGGGGGTAGCATCTGGGATGTTTTTCCTAGATTTTAGGTTTTTTCTTTGCTGCATTTGCAATGTACCAGAAAGAATGCAAGTGTCAGTGCTTCTTGTGGTGTCTTCTGCATTCACCTTTTCTCATTAGAATTTGTCTTAATAACCATACATTACTCTGGAGCAGCAAAAAACGTGTCCTTGTTTCTGTCAGAAATATTGCATTTAGTATGCAAAGTTGTTTTTAATCTTCAGATTGGTCTGCATACGTATAGATAGCGCCTTACAGCATTGTTTTTGCAGCCTTAATGGGGAAAATGTACGCACTGGGGCAAAGTAATTGGATTTCAGCTGAGAAGGAGCATTTGAATGAAATCAATAAAGATTCTGTCATCTAATATTTTAAGTTTGGTACAATGTGTATACTGCAGGTCAGTGTAAATTCATTAAAAAGATCAATGCGATGGAATTTGTCTTGGGTGCCTTGAAATAACCTAAGGTGACTTGAGAGGAAGTTGCCAAGGAAACAAGAGATGCAACTCAGAGAAGCATTTAGGTGTTTTAAGTTGATGGCTGAATTCTACTGAGTTTATAAGATACTATAATATAGGAAGTTGTCATGGAAACAAAATTCAATAATGGGTTAATGAATAGCCAAGCTGGGCAATTACTGCAGGTGGCTGTGTCAAAATAGTTTGGGCTAGAACATCCTTAAAAAATCTGAACTCTCCACAGGTTCTTGGTTGTTGTTTTTTTTAACCCCAGGTAAAAAGGTATGATGGTGCTTAGGTACCAAAATGGCAGATGTATTAGCAAAATTATTAACAGATAGACATCTTCACAGGTGAGTTAATTTTGGATATTATAAATCATAACTCCTTAACTAGCATCTACAAGCTCTGCTGTACGTAATAAACCTGCTTTGAATTTCAAATATACTTCTTTTGTATTATTGTTCATATTAAAGGAGACATTTTAATTAGAAATACTTTAAAAACTCAATTTGTGTCTTGATCGGTGCCTTCTCTCTGCCAAAGGCTTTTTATTTGCAGTGTTTCAGTTTTGCTTTTTTTCTGGGTTTTAGTCCCACATCTACTTTTCTTCAATAATAAATCCAAGCTGAAGTTATTTTAATTTCTGTAATGGAACATAACAGTCATAATATCGTGCAGGCATCAATGTTTTTCTTCCTTTATCATTCTGTTTCAAGTCCTCAATTTCCTCTCTTATTAGGTATGATGTATTTCTTAGCATCTGTACAGTGCTTTAGGGTCTCAACAATAATGTGAAAACTCTTAGAACTTTTTGTCAAATTCCAAGAAAAAGTCCAAGAACATATACAATAATATGCAATGCATTTTCTTTTTCAATATATTAGAGGAAACCATGACAGTGGCATTCTCAGGGGACATTAGCTGATACAGACACTGTAACTGAGGATGTAAAGGGCGTGCTTTCATCCTCTTAGCTACAGACAAACATCATCTGATGCATAGGTAAGATAGATAAGGTAACACTTCTGCATGGAAATTGCTTTCCCAAAGCTACTCATAATTTATAATAATTTTACTTCCCCAATGAAATCCCATTTTTAGCCCTCAAATACTCATTCCAGGAAAGTTTTTCCTATCTAACACTCATCCCAAGAACATAGTGCTATTTCATTTGCTTAAAAGCTGATAGCCATTATGGTCTAGGATCAGCCTGTCACTTGTTAAAAATAACAGCTTTTTGAGATCTTTCACAAACATTTTTGTCTCCCTGAAATAGAAGGAACTAAGGTGCCAAATACTGTATAACAGCACTTGCGGCTACCTCGTCATTTTAAGTTATAGCCACAGTTATAAATTTTATGTTGTCATTTCCCCCAGCTACACACACACACACAAATTGTACTTTTCCAAGTCCAGTGTGCTTGTACATTAGAAAGGGGTAAAGAAATGCTGTACGCTTTTAATGAGTAGTAGAACAACCTTCCCTTTGACCCTTTCAGCCCCTCCTCACCCTTGCACCCCAAGTGTTACAGGAGCATCTCTGAGCAGATGGGCTTTGCTCGGCACTGGATGGGAGGGACTGGGTACAGCCACTCACCTGCATTGGTGGCTCTCAAGGCCAGCAGACACAGGCTGGTGGAGCATCCACACACCCTGTGGTCCTCTCTGCCCTCTGCCCACTCCCCTGGGTTGCTCCTCATCCAGTGCCATATTGGCTGCCACTGCACTGATGACTGACAGAAAAAAAAAAAAAAATCAGAAACCCAGTCCAAAAATGCAAAATCTTCTAGCTCAGCAAGACCTATATGGTGTCATGTATTTGGACCTTAAAAAGAAAGTGTAAGATGGAGTGTTACTTTCACATCCATCTTCACACCAGCCTTGCACAGTCCAGATGGATGCTTGGGTAGCAATAAAAAGAGAATCTAGCTCACGTGATTTAATTAAATGTCTTGAAATTTCAGCACTTCCCCAGCCCTTTGAGTAATGTTTTCCAGGAGAATCTCGGCTTTTATATAAGTTTCTAGACTTCATGGTCACAAAGAAAAGGTGTTTAAAAGATTTAGAAAGGGAGGAGAAAGAAACTAACCTCTGTACAGGATTTTTTGTGTGTTTTTTCTAACATCTCTCTATTTTTGAGAGCCTTAAATCATAGTACGTGAATGTTTGGAACTGGTCAAGAATCAGAACTCTAAATGTGAACTGTTTTTAGCATGAATGGATGCCCTTGGAAACTACACACAATTTCATTTACTCTCATTCCTCCCAGTAGAAAAACTAAATAGAATGAGGATTTCACTGAGCAGCAGATGCCGTCCCTGAGCTGTGGAGGGTACAGTAAGATGAAACATGCAAAAAAATTCATTGTCATTTGCAACATCGTAGTTAAACCTACCTTGCCCATAAATGTATTTTGCAACCTGTATGATTTTGTAGTTGTGCAGCTTTGTGCTAAAGATAATAAAATAACCTTGAATTGTGCTTCTTAGCAACACAGTCAATTAACTACTTACATATGGACAAATACTTGAATATATTGTATTGCGTCTGGATGCTACGTTATACTTCTCTCGTGTACTGCATTCAATTAACTCAAGGCTGTTGCTAGTTCCTGAGCATGCTGCAGAATAAAGTCCTTTAGAGAAAGGGCATTTGCCTCTTGTGCGTCAACATATTCAAACTTTCAACTTGAATGAATCCTCTGAAAGTTTAATTTCAACACTATTAGTGCTAGAAAGTCTCTTTTTAAGGCCTGTTGCAGTTTGAGGCAGCTGAGGAAGCAGATCAGACCCTGGCTCATTGCTCATTGCCCAAGGATAGTGCAGTCAGCTGGATAAAGGTAAAAATGGTTCTTTTTGTTTTCCATGTTTGCTAAGAAGTCAAATACCAGATGTTCTCTGGGTTTTTATGGAATTTATTAGAAGTTATTAACTTCTTGAGATCATAATAAAAGGGGCGTGGGAATAAGAAACATTGAATTTTATCTTTTTTTGTTTTCTCGACTATTCGTGTTAACTAAGTAACAAAAAAAAATTTAAAAATATTTTTTAAAAAAAGATAAAAAAAGATAAAAAAACTCAGCTGTAACAGCAGTATTTGCCCAGCAACTGATTTTACTTGGTGCTATGCAAATACAAGCTAAAGCCCTGGAACTCACAGAATCATAGAACCACTTTGGTTGGAAAAGACAATTAAGATCATCAAGTCCAACCACTAACCTGGCATTGTGAAGTCCACCACTAAACCATGTCCCTAAGCATCACTTCTATATGTCTTTTAAATACCTCCAAGGATGGTGACCCAACCACTTCCCTGGGCAGCCTGTTCCAGTGCTTGACTACCCTGTTGGTGAAGAAATTTTTCCTAATATTCGATCTAAATCTCCCCTGGCAGAACTTGAGGCCATTTCCTCTTGTCCTTTCGCTTGTTACTTGGGAGAAGAGATAGACCCCCACCTCTCTACAACCTCCCTTTGGGTAGCTGTAGAGAGCAATAATATCTCCCCTCAGCCTCCTTTTCTCCAGGTTAAACAACCCCAGTTCCCAGATGCTGGGATACACAAAGTTATGTTTCTTTAAGAATTGTCTGTCCTTAAATGCTCATATGGGTTAGCACTTACTCACGCAAGAATTACTGGTGTCGCTGGGGCTTCCTGCATACTTTGTAATCACAAGTGCTACTAGATTCATTCAGGGATAACAAATTGTGCTTTATCTAAGTAATACAACAAGCATTTCAGATTTTGACTACTCACAAAAGGCTGTTTGCGTCCCTCTAAGAATACTCATGCTGAAATATGCACAAAAATTTAATGCACGTACCTGTGAAATTTGCAGCAGGTCTATAAAGGAAAAGGTGAAACTCCTCAAATGATTCCTTATGAATGATCTTTCCAACTGTAAATGTGAAAACTGAACCTTAAAAAAATCAACAGTCCTTTTTTGATTAACGTAACTTTCAAAATGAACAGGTTTGTGAGCTTTTTGTTCTTGAAAAACGCAGCTGAACCAACTAAAGAGTCCAGAGCTGTCTTCCCAGGAGAAGTCTGTTAAATAATAAATATAAAAACCAATAACTTCCAGGCACTTCAAACCAGGCACAAAATACAGAAAACCCACAGTAGTTAGTCAGTATATCGGAACCAGGGATTCAGGCCATTTTTATTCACTTGCGCAACGTGGAGCAGTTTGTGTCTCACTGAAGGGCTGTTCACACAAAGCATCCACAGCAGAGAAACACTTTAAACATCTTGTGTATGAACTCCCCCATTAGGAAACACAGTGTGTGACATGGCAATTAAACAAAAAGGAAATTAAAGCTATACATGACCCTCTCACAGGAGGAGCAAAGGCAGGTTTTGCCTTCTAGAGCTTGGAGGAAAATCCTCCCATTGCTTACAGGCTCCTTCAGAAGTTCTCAGCTCTCTTCCAGTCTGCAGACTTCCCTGTATCTTCTCAGTATGGACTCATGGGCAAATTTAACCCCGTGGCCAAAAGACCTAGCAGGGATTGAGCAAGAAAAGGCCCATAAAAGGGTGCAGGTTGGGACAGAGAATCCAATCAGTCCCTTGGTTAGCATCAAGATGATAGTCTTGCACAGTAGGATGTGAGCATGCACACCCATGAGCTAAGTGTGTAGGGAGGTGTGGTGGTCTGAACTCGGTGAAGAGCAGTTTGGGGGAATGCAGAGGAAAGGCTTTTAAACCCCTATTGACACCTGCAGAGGTGCTGCAGCTTCTGGGGTCAACAACTGCTGCAGAAGCACCAGCTTCTCCTCTGGTTGAAAGAACAGAGCACCTGGTCTCAAACCCATCTGATGCAGGGCCTGCCAACCCCACCGGTGGTGTCCTTCTCTCCCAGCACTTTGCAGCCATTCCTGAGCTGGACTGGGCACGGCACGGCTACATTGCTGAGTTGCATATTCAGAGACCGCCTTTCAGCAGCACCTTGGCTTTGGCCTGTGCCCCTTGACGGGCCAGCAGACATCTGTTCAGAGCTCAGATAAGTCCAGGTGAAAAGTTTAAGTGTGCTGCTGACAGAGAGATTTGTACTAAAATGTGAGTGGGAGCCTGAGTTAAGCCTGCGGTGGAGACATGTTCTCAGTCTGGATGATCCATCACAAGAGTGGCAGATCCAACATGCATCAATGCGCATTTACTGTCCTAAATCCTGCTAGTGTCAGGAAAGAAAAACGAATAAAGCAGAGAGAAAATACCAGGTAAAGACAGCAGGTGATGAGTGAAAACACATATTTACATCCGTAAGCACACGTGCACACCCCACACATACACTGTGTAAGGTAATTGCATTTCCCCTGATAACACCTTCAGTGAGATTGTTCAATTTCAGCCACAAAATATAGCTCCAGTTTCTTGGGTATGTCAAAGACTTCAAGGGCTGCAATTTCTAACTACCAGTTGATAGTTTGGGTTTGAAAGACTCACCTTTCACTGAGAGTAACCGTGGTGTGCAAAGCTGATGATTTAATTGACAACGTAAACCAGAGCCAGAAGTGAGAGAGAACCTCTCCGCTCCATCCTGCCTCTACTCGCTTCCCACTCCTCAGCGCTGGATTCCTTAACCTTTGCCACAACTTGCTGGTAAATAGTCTGGGCTAAAATTAGTTATACAGCAAAGGGTAGGTGTTACCATCTGCTGCATGTTGTTAATTCTTGATGGCCTGATAATATCTATTTTTGATGTTCTTTATTAGCTTTCTGGAGAGGAGAATAGAGGCATAGGCCTCTAGTGCCACCATCAGTGGTTTTCAGTATTTGCTTCTTTTCAATTGACAGCCAGCTTTGCCACAACAGAGGGTTTTTAGAAGAACGTGCTAGGTAAGACAGGAGGCCGTGGATACTCGTCTCGAGCACATAGTAAAAGAACTGGGAGTGGCATCTGAATCTGCTTTCAGCTCATTCGGTAACCAGCACGTCTTCTTTCATTCAACTGTGGACCGTTTTCTCTGCTATGATCTTTCTGTGATTGTTGTAAGCAATAGTCAGATTAGAACTGAGCAGTAATAGACTGTCCATCCGTCTGGGTTGTCTGGCAAAACAAAACCTCTCCCACATACTGAGCGCATTCAAAAACCTATACACACTGCAAATATAAGCTTAGACTGGTTATATTACCTGTTCAGCAAAACAAAGTTATCAAGCAAAATAATTATTATTCTCTTCTATTAATTGGCTGAGAAAGTACCAACTGTACCTGCTAAGCATTTATATTGTTTAGACCTAAAGAAATACAATATTCTTGTCTCAGATGGATTTTCAAGAGTCAGATGACCATGCTTTGTGACATTCAAAATCATATGAAAGCACAAATAAATCTCAAGCAAATCTAGGTCTAGCATGACATAAGACCAATTGCTGTGACTGCCACAACGTACCACAACGTCATCTAATAGAATGCCGTCCCTTTAAATTACATTATTTTAGACATTATCCTTCATTGCAGTGTTTTGAAACGATCACTTCTACTTTTTCTCATCTTGTTTCTGGACCCTCTATTTTCATTCTTCACTTACAATCATGCTCCCAAAGATGCACTAAGTAAACCAGAAAAGTGACTTAGCGTACATGATTCTGAGCCTCTGACTCAGTAATGAGCATGTAAAAGGTGGCTCTTTAAAAACAACAGCTGAAGGCTGGAGTTGCCGTTCCCATCTTTTCCATTGAACATGGTTAAGCACTTCGCATCATGCAGGGATGATATGTTGATATATGAGCTGATATATGTGCTATATCCTGATGATGCAAGAATATAAACTGGGAGGAGAAAATAGCTCAGAAATGAGATCAGACCACACAGGCTAAGCAGAATCTTTATCACAGGTAAAATTTTCAAGAAATAAGTGAAAGGTTCATTAAATATTTTAAAGGTTATTACTGGACACTTCTTTTTTTTAACACAAGCTTGGCATGCATTATCATTTTTCACTGGGAATCCTATTCTATATACTGACCCTTTATTTTGGAATTCAGACTTTGAGTAGATTTCTTACTTTTCTCTTGGAGGTCCTTATTAAAGCAGCTTCATTGCATGGAACCAGTCATCTCTTCCTAGACTCCTTGTTGGTCATACACAACAATTCTCTTTCCTCTTCTGGGTGCTAAAGATTCAGTCTGACACCACCCATGACAGTTAAGTGCTTCCTCCTCTAATGAACCAGATGATGCAGAAGTCCAGCTCCTGCTCTTGTTGAGCTGCTGTCCTGGCTGGGTGCCTCTGCTATCCTGACCCGTCTGTCCAAAGCCCTTCCTGAGAAGGCTTCCTTTTGTCCTTCCAACTGCATGAAATAGCCAACCAACCAAGCCCTGCTATTGGGACTGGCAAGTATATTTGTTTTCAGCATCTCTGTGGTGAGTCAGTCAGACAGATGTACTCTTCAGGGCTAGCAAAGTCACACTGCCTTTTTATGAATAGCTGAGGTATTCAAAACTGCAAAACAGCTTCCCAGAGGAGACAAGTGAGCCTCAGCCTGAGATGGCTCAGGCCCTCCTGATAGACTCACTGCCTAGAAACATTAGAAGGCAAGAAATGGCAACAGCAACTGTAAATGTCAGAGAAGAGACTTTCTGCTCACAAAGGATATACTGAAGATCCCCATCCAGTGGGAGAGTTGTATATGATATTAAGCTCTCCCCAGACATAGAGCTCTGTTGGATAGAGCTGAAATATTTGTAACCGAAGTAGATAAATGCTTTGGCTGCTTTTAGAAAGCCTCCTGAAATATTTAGTCTTTTTCAATCTAAACAGATTTATGTCTCAACATGAAGAAGCTATACTAGGACAAGCAGATAAAAGGCAATGTCTGCAGGTGAAAGTGCTACCACAAAAGAGAGAGCATAGCTCCAACACACCGAGTGACCTAGAAGTGAGAACTGTCAGATATTTAGCTCAGTATTTCTAAAACTGCAGTCTGTGATGTTTTTAAGGGTCAATAAAAGATATAAATGATATTAAAAATGTAAGATAGCAAAGGCAGCTGTAGTTCATTTCTACAAGAGGTGGGATACAAATGCAGATTATAAGGTGAACTGCAAAAACCCTTAACTGCTAGCAGTAGCTCCGTTCCTTCAAAGCAAAGGATTAAGTACAAACACATGCAGCCTGCAATTATGATTTGGTTTGATTTCCCTGCAAGACATGGAAGGAGCTATTGCAGAGAGTAAAAAGGCTGGGGTCACATGGAAAAACATGAGTCAAAAAATAGTCACAGATGGTTTAGAAAATACTATGCCTGCCTTATAGGGAGCTGATTGTTGTTTTCTACAGTCTGAATAAGATGAGAAATTCACAGAAGGGATCATCAGTGATGGGGAAAGTGGACACCAGGAGCTGTCAGTCAAAGGGCTCCAGTTTTGCTCGTGTAAACTAGTGCAATTTCATCAATTTCAGTAAAACTTCCCAACTTCAAACCATCTGAGGACCATCATTCCAAAAACTGCTATGCAGAAAAGTAAGGAAGAATAAAGGTCTTGCAAAAAAAGAAATTGTCACCTACAGCACCCACTGGGAGAAAGAAAAACTAAATACTTGTATCTGTAAACCTTACTCACATACTCCCTTCTCTCACAAACACAAAAATGCATAGATTATGCAAAAGAGTAAGGACTACTTGCTAATCCCTGGCTATTGCAAAGGAAGATAAGTAATCCTCTGTAATCAGATCTGTATGAAGCTTCCATTTCTTCATAATAAAACATTCATGTTACAGATGCCCTGACAGATTTCACCGTCTTGCCATTTTATTGATTCTTAAATAGGAAAGCTATCATACTTCTGACTGCTTCTCATGAGCAGACTAATTAGATTATTTCATCATCTGGTTCATCAAAGCAGGAAATACTTAAGTGTCGCAGCTGGTCTCAGACTAAATATCTACTACCAAGATTTAAAATGAAAACTATTATATCTACACTGGGTAAGCATTTCAGAAATGGCTAGACAGTCAAAAAATTATGAAGACAAAACATATCATCTCATGTCTCTGGGCTGCGAAGGGAGTCTTAACTCTACCAATTTGGATTTATTTTCACTTTTGCTATTACTGTCATGCAAAGAGGCTTTGCATTATGATCAGATCTAGAAAACTCAGAGAGCTATTTAGATTTCCAGCAATTATTTATGAATGAACTTTAAAAACTCAGAGGCGACCTCTTTATTTTAAGTGAATCCCCTGTTATTGATGCAACCTTTCCAAGCAGAGTGCTGACCACTACAGAGGGACCAACTGCAAGGAAGCACATCCCCCATGGAGAGGACCAATCCCACCATCTGATCACTATTCACTGCCCACCATTCCTCTCCAAATTTGTGGGATATCTTCTTCTTTTGCACACACCGCTCTGTTCAATAATCAAATCCTCCTGTAAAGAAACACGTGTGACAAAGCCAGATATTAAATTTTATTTGGCTTCACCTTCTCATATGTGTATGCAGTGGGCAAGAATAGACAAGCTGCTCATTTTAAAAAAGTGTTTGTTCACAATAGTGATTTGGAGTGAAATTGCCAACTATCACCAGCAGATAGCAAAAGGCCTAGGCTTTGGAGGTCTACTTAAGACCTCAAAAAAAGCAGTGTGATAATGGTAAATCATTTCCTTTAAACAGTATTCTCATGAAAATCATATGTAACAGCAGAGTCTTAGTATAATACCAAAACCTCAGTAACTTTGTTACGGAATAATATAATCCTGTTTCTCTTACAGACCTATAATGCTATTATGTAAATGGTTATACAAAGTCATGATTATATCAACAAAATGAAATTGTTGTGTAAGACAGTTCCCAGCCTCTGTAAATGAGGCTTTTCAGCACTATAAAACCAGAAGGTTTCCTCCTATAATGTTAGGAGGAATATTAACATTGTTGATTCCTGTGGCATTTTTTACTTTGAGGGTTATCACAATTAACCTTGAAGATCACAGGACTGAAGAAATAATATACATGTGCGAGTTGCATCACGCAGTGCA
This sequence comes from Calidris pugnax, assembly GCF_001431845.1. Classification (NCBI taxonomy): domain Eukaryota; kingdom Metazoa; phylum Chordata; class Aves; order Charadriiformes; family Scolopacidae; genus Calidris; species Calidris pugnax. The sequence goes on along the minus strand of NW_015090810.1, from coordinate 21,341,362 downwards.
AATTGTAATAATATTTAGATTCGTCTTATGTTCAGCACTTCCTTGACCTTATTAGAAATTTAGAAATCCTTGTAACTTTGCTTGCCTGCTAGTTGATCAGAAATAGCTCTTTGTAATCTAAACCCTCTTTTTTTTTTTTTTTTTAATGAGTTAGGCTGTAGGCCTCATAAAATTTTAGATGGAAGTTTTGACTGGGTCACTTTGATGTGGGAAAACATACTTTTTATGTCAGAACTGTCTCTTTGAAGTTATATGAAGCAATAGATGAACCATGAACCTCAGAAAAGGACACATACTTCCTTTCTGAACTCAGCCTAACTTTTGGAGTGCACAGAGTAATGAAAGATACAAAGGTCACATAGTTAAAACAACACATTGAACAGTTTGAGGGCAGTAACAGTGTCATAAAAATATCTTCAATAAGCTGTCTCCTGAATTAATAACATATAACTGTTATGAGACAATACTATTAAATAAAACGGTAAAATTTAGCTACAAACTTTGGTTAATGATCCTGTAAAATCATGACACGTTGCTGATATTTTTAGCCTATTACATTATTAGCTATTCTTTCCATTTCTAACTTCTATATAATAATTTCTGCCTCCTTTAGGGAGAGGAGGAAATGATAACATTTTTCTCTTTTTGACCTTCATCTTATAATTTGCATGAATAATACAATTGTTTACCTGGATTTTCCTTTAAGTAAAATATTTTCTAAAAAGGAAAACACAATAGGCCAAAAAAGGTCAGAAATGAAAATCAGAGTTTAGTAGTTTCTGCAATTGACCTGTAACTGGCAGTGTGCAATGTCCGCTTGGCTAACGATGCTGGCCAGAGGAACTGCACTCACCCTGCCATGTTGAAAAATGTTACCATCTCCAAAAAAGCTGAGAGATGGCTCTTTACAGATTGGAAATTCCGAACCTCTGTATGAGCTAGTCTCATGGGACATTCTCATTAGGGAGCCATGAGCACTGCAGTGGCACTAGCTGTGGACGGGACTATGAAAGCGTGTGATTCTCCTCTCATCGTTCCACTGCATTTTGGGCATCACTTTCCACTTTGTCATTTCCTTTTTACAGTCCCTTATTGCCTTACACATTAACTGTTAAAGAGGTGCTGTTTGAGGGAGGAAACAGAATGGAAAAAAGAGGAGGTCTAACACAGGCCAAGGTGAGAAATATCCCACCAGGTGCTTATGGGACTGTCAGCTCCACAAGGTTTAGTTTGGTGCAAACAGAGGCAATGGAAGAGACAAAACGTCTGACCTCCCTCTCCCTCAGCAGATGTTTGGTTTTTACAACAGAAAAGGAAAACTGAATAAGGGTGCCCAATATTCCAACTAGCAATAAGCATTACTGCTATTTTGTTTTAAGACAATTTTCTTACTGACAGGGGAAAAAAGAAGACATGCCACTGCATCTTGAATGTCAGAAGGAAAAATCTCTTACTCAAATATTAGCCTTTGTAGCATTTTATTATTAGTACCTAACCATGAATACTATCTCCCTAGCTGCCCTGAAAAAAGTCACCCATATTCACAGGCAGGGCTGCCATTTCCATTTGGTCATCCAATGAGGCTCCGCTTTGCTCTTTTGTTACCAAACAGGTAGCATGAGGAAACTGATAAATAAAATCCCAGCTGTGGAAAAGAATCCTGCTACAGTACCGTTGTTCTGTTTATCTCATTTACTGCTGATTCTTTTCTATCCTTATTCCTACAAATTAGGCAACACAAGGATTAATGGGGAAATCACAGCTTTCTTTCACATGGCTCGCACATTTTTATGTCCCTGTGACAACACTCAGTTTTTCTATTGCCACAATTCCAAATCCTCAGCTCCAAGAATGTGGCAACATGGTACTTCAGCCGCCTCTGTTGCCATGGCCTCCCACTTCTGACCACCAGGCCACAAACAGGATTGTACCTCTTCTCTTCTCAGGTGATCACCATTTAGCTCGGAGCACCCAAGACGCCACAGTGGGATGATGAGGTTAATGAACAAAATTCTCGGGGCATAGTAGCATTTTCCTCCTGTTATTTTATCATTGTCTATAGAGTTTAGAAATCGATGTTCAAAGTCAACTCTACTGCTGCTGACACCTACCTGAGCTGAATCCTATACAGAGGTAAGAGCTGCTCGCTTACTTCACTTCTTAAATAATGTTTAATCTTGCAAAAGAAACTTCCCTGTTACCACAGGAGTTCACACCTAGCAATCGCTATTCCAAAAACATATCTGACTGGTATAATTCTTTTTACTTTATAAAAGTTTAAAAATACAAGTAAAGGTCATATGCTAATTTGACATTTCAAAATCATACTCAAACCTGAAGCTTCATAAAACTAAGTTTGATTATGACACTTGATGTACTCTACATATAGGAATAGCTTAACATTACTTCTTATTGCTTTATGAACGGAGATCTTTTTGCAATAAGACATAATTTTAAAAGGCCTTAAGTTGTGGAGAACACCTAGTGAAAGAACGTTTTTATCATTGTCCTGCTAAAATAACAGCAGATGTACCAAATAAAGCACTTTCTGAAAATTATTGAGCACACTTTTCACTTCACCAAACCGCCAGAGAAGGAATTTAGAACTGAAAAAAACTTCTCTTTTGTCAATGCTGGTAGTAAAATACGCACTTCACTTATTTTTCCTTGGAATGTGTGAAGTTTAACATACCAAAATAGAAAAACAGAAAATCTCTTTAAAAATTGGGGATAAGAACCTATCATTTCTTAGAAGCACCAAAGATGTGCATAATGCCGAGGCTGCTACTTACCACATTTGCCTGAATGTCTCATTATTATCCTGCATTCCTCCATCCTTATCTTCTCCCTTGTTCTGTCACTTCTTACCAAGTTTGTAAACTCTTCAGAGCAGGTTTCTTTTTTTATAGAGGATTTGACACAACAGAGGGCATCTTTCCATCACCATATTACCAAAAGTAACATAGAGCAATTGATACAGATAATATTATTCTTTTTTAAAAGGAAATTGGATCTTAAATTGTCCTTTTATTTAGCTGGCTTCACTCTCCACTGATTTTTCAGTACACTTTGGATTCTGCCTCAGAGGAATCATCTGACTGACACTGAAAGATCTGATGGCTGATTGGGGACAGCTAGAAGAGCGTAAGAGGTTATTTAAACTATGAATTAAGCATAACAGGTGAATAATTACATTTTTAAAATGACCCTGAAACTATCAACTGCTAATGCCACCCTGAGATTTCTGAAATAGCCACAAACTGGGATATATTGAACCTCCCCCTAAGAAAACTCAACAGTTTCAGGTTGGCTGCAGGTGGAGAACACCATTTCTATCATATTCACAAGGTTTTCTTCACAGCCAGAGGGCTGGAAAAGCAACAGAGGAAGCAGCTGTAGAAGTTACAATTTTATAACTATTTATGACAGGATCAGGTATTATTTAAGACTCCAATCTCCAATTTTTGATTTCCAGCCTGAGGAGGTTACAGCCTGCCTGCACATGCCATCTACATACAAACCACAATCAGGAGGCTGGATTCCCAGTTGCTGGAATTAGCTGGTCAGGTTCTGAGTACGGCAGCTCAGAAAACAGAGGAAGGCTGCAACTTGCAAAGGGACTCCACAGAAAAGATGATAAATTAAATAGGCATCAATTCTTAAACAGCTTGAAGGTAGTCATTCCCTTAGAAGGGATCTGCTGCTTAGCTCAAAGGAGGAAAAAGGTGGTTTCCTGGTCTCCAAGACTGTTTGTCCCTTTCCTTTATTTGCAATTAAAAGATAATCTAGAGCCATTCATAGCAGCGGATGTAGAACAGACAATATCATCATTTCTTGTGCTGTTACAGAGTACAAAGGGAAAACAAGGTACGTTCAGCGGTTTTGATTTATTCCATACTTAAGTCTCATACACTCATTTAGTTCTGGACGAGACCATCTTGGGAGGGGAATTCTGCCTGGGAACTCAGAAGCTTGAGGTAGAGAACATCTTGTAAAACCGAAAGTAAATAAAGAACCTTCTTATCCCCTGTAGTTAAAGTAAGGTATCTTACCCCTCCTGGGTAAGGCTGCTTGTTGTACGGATAGTTTAAAATACAGGCTAAATGAAATCATGCAGCAAGAAGTGTTTTTCCTGGTAACTACTTGCAGTGTTACATTATTTACTTATTTTGAGTATATGTTTAACAAGGGAAGGAAAAAAAAAAAAAAAAAAAGACAAAAAGCATTTTCCTTGTTCTGTTAACTCTACTGCTCCAATAGGCAAAATATGACATTAAATGGTGATATAGAAACTGGGTCTGCAAACTGTACACTGATGAGTTTTTATTTTAATTTTTATTACAAAAGTATCAAAAAATAATCTGCTAATGTTTAAAGCTTAATTTAAAAACCTTCACAGCTCATCAGACTGCCACAAAGGAAGTGAATGTAACGAAGGTATGCAATGCATTTTGTTCCCCATTATAAACAGTCAGTCAGAACTCAGGAGCTTGCCCTCGGGAAAATCAGCTTGTCCAGCAGCTCTGCCTCTACTACTGCAAGTACATGGCAGGGGCTTCATTAAGTCTCCTCCTTTTATTTTTCAAAGCAAATCTAAGGGCAGCAAAAGACACGCAAAGTGTACCATTCTTTAAAAAAAAAATTATTATTTTTATGCTAGCTGAAAAATACAGCTCACTGGCACAGCTTTTCAATGTTCCATGAACATAAGGAAAGAGAATTTTTAAAATATTTACATTCTGTTAAAATTTCAGTTAAATCTAACAGCTGCATATGCAGAATTTATAAGATGTTGAGACCGATCATTTACAATGTATTCAAAGAATGAATGCCATACACAGGAAGTATATGCTGACTTTTTCAAAAGTGTAATTTGACATAGAATGTGGTCAGTCAACAGTTCATTTGCCAGTTAACACAAGCACCACTCCTTTCATTTCCTCTGAGGTAGATAGACAGATACAAACTTGCAGGAAGATACACTGGCTCCATAAGTATTTTAGTTCAAAATCCACTGTTTTGCAAGAAACAGCCTTCTTTAAGGAAGCATATGTAACTCAGAACTGCTTCCTCCCATTGCCACTCTTTAAAAGTAACATATCATTCTTTAAAAATAGTACATTACAAAGGCAACACTGTAACACTTACAATGCTCAGATTTGATAGCTGCAGTAAGAATACTTTAAAATATTTTTCTTTTCTTGAGGTTTGGAAAACACCCTCAAGGATGGACTTTTACATATCTCAGTATCATCAAAACAAAGGACGAGCTTGTACAAATGGAGATACCATTAAACAGATACTCTGTCGCTTTGAGAATTCTGTTATCTTCTGGGTAAATCAGTAATAAAGGCAAGTTCAAGAACTTGCTGGGAAGATGTGGAATTTCAGAATTAAGCTACAAGGCCCAACTCAGTTTTCATTCTGCAGAAGAGTGAAATAATCAACGTGCTGAAACTTCAAAACTTCATTTCCCCAGCTGGTCCAGCCAGGCTGTAGGTTGCGAGCAAACAACTCCAAGCATTCCACATCTGGCTTGATAAACTCTGCCAGAACCGCTGTGCAAGAGGGAAAAAAAAAAATAAAAAGATCACAACAGTGACAAAGGTACAAATAACAATAGTAAACAAATAAAATCTCCCCTGTGCTGCTAGTAGATGAAAAACGAAATGTTTCATTAAAAAAGGGAGAGGCAGCAAATTAATTTCAAGGGTTTCATCAAACACCTGGACTATTTATAGTGAGAAAGTCATTTTAAATAAGTGCCCTTGAGATTCTGAACAATACTGTCAAGGCCTTCAATAGCCTTGATTTATTGGTTTTCATTTACAGAAAGGGAATGAGGATTTATTTCAGCCTCTACATAAATGAGTTCTGAATTTTTCACTAATATCAACCAAACACCTCTTAAAGACTCACTTACTCCCTATAACACAGGGTCAACATTTCTAAAAATAAATAAATTCTTTCCTTAATTAAGATCATATTTGTTTCCTCCACATCTTTAAGGGGATAAAAGCATATTTTTTTTTCTACGACAACCATTAAAATGCAAAATAAGAAACACCAGTTAAATAGACATAGAGCTAAAAAGGGCTATAAAAATGCAGGGAGAACTTCTTCCCCAAAACCAACTTGGCAACTGAAGAAATAACCACAACCATAGTATTTCATTCAGTAACATAAATCTTAAATTTCTTCTACAGTTGGGCATTTTTTTACAGCTTAAATCCAAATAAATAGATGCCTGTCGTTAACATCAATTGTGTCACCAATTATTACTGGCATTCTTGGAGCGACAGAAAAAGATCTTGCATTTCGCCTGTAAAGTATTATTGCAAACAGTTTACTGTTAAGCATATTACTTGTCAGAGAGCCATTTAGTTTGTGGTCGGGTCAAACAAATTCTTAACTACATTTCAGAAAACAGCTACAAAGATACTATGTATAAAAACATACATAAAAAAGGTCAACGCTTAAGGAGCACCCAACACAAAAGAGGCAGAAAGACTGAAAAACATATATCTAACTAAAAATTACATGTTAAGTTTTTATTTTTGTGACTGAGGACAAAAAACACCAACTGTGAAATCATTTCCTTTTCCAAAGGATATCTTGGTCATTTTTGTCCAGATATCCCAGTGGTTTCTGAATTTCTGTAGTTTAAAAACACAACTCATAAATCCAACATTATGCTATTTGACTCAGTCTCTTCAGACAGGATCATTGCAGAAAGCAAAAATAAATCCAATCAGCATACATCAAAGTATGAGAGGGAATGGTTTTATTTGGGGGGTTTTTTTGGTGCAATCCAAGTTCTGACTTTTTGCATCAAGTTTGCCCATCAGAGACTCCCTGTGAGATCCCAGCTGAGCTTGTCAATCCATTCAAAACTTTTTCATAAGTATTTTGTAATAGGTGTTTCCAGACTTTCTTGTATTTTTGGCATGGCATATAAATCTATTCTCCTTCCACCAATCTTTAACAAATGTCAAATAAATGTCTCAGATGGGTTATTATCAAGGCAGCTTTTAATCTAAAAAATCCTGCTACCAGCAGGAATCTTATTCTAAAAACCTGCTTCTTTCAGAGGCGAGCTAAAATGTTTAAACAAGTCTAACATTTGCAGAGAAGAGTTTGGGAGGTTTAGAGGAAAAATGTATATTCTGACAGAAAACTTGCTGTGCTGAACATTGCTATTGGGTGTCACGGGAGTTCATCTAATTAGACACCACTTATGAGTAGCTGGTATTATACCATTTTCCAAACCCACCATATTAAAAAAAAAAGAGTGGTAAAATTTATTGTTCTTTTTCCATACTTTACTGAGCTAAGGATTTCTTGTGCACAATTTGCTGCTAATACAGAGGGATGGAGCACCTCTCCTATGACGACAGGCTGAGAGAGTTGGGGTTGTTCAGCCTGGAGAAGAGAAGGTTCTGGGGAGACCTTATTGCAGCCTTTCAGTACTTAAAAGGGGCCTCCAGGGTAGATAGGGAGGGACATTTTATCAAGGCCTGTTGCAACAGGAGAAGGGGCAATGGTTTTAAACTGTAGAGGGTAGATTAAGACAACATAAGGAAGAAGATTTTTTTACAATGAGAGTGGTGAAACACTGGGACAGGCTGCCATGAGATGTGGTAAATGCTCCACCCCTGGAGACGTTCAAGGTCTGGCTGGACGGGGCTCTGAGTAACCTGATGGAGTTGAAGATGTCCCTGCTTATTGCAGGGGGGGTTGGACTACAAGACCTTTAAAGGTCCCCTCCAACCCAAACCATTCTATGATTTTATGACTTTCAATAAAGTCTTCCAAAAATGTATTCTCTTGATCATCTAAGAAAATCCATGTTGCAGGAGGTTGCACTTTCTCCACAGAAGGAAGAGACAACTGAAAGCAAAGGTCCAAAGCTTTCAATAAGCTCTCTGTGAGCAGATCCCCACATCTGTAGGGTATCTTTTTGACCCTAATGAGCATGAGATTATGCAAAGCCTACCGCAGAATCAGGCTTTATATGACTTTTTTCCACCTTCCACATAAAACCGAAGGGGAACTATATCGTGCTTTATACAGGCTTCTTAGTAGAGGAATCAATTACTTAGGTGACAAAATTTCATTAAAAGCACATTAGTAATGTTGACATTTGTTCTCAAAATGTATAGATTAAAAATATCATCACAGCACAAAGCCCAGTAATCAAAAGCAGTTTACTAAGCACCAAATACATCCATGCCTAAGAGAACAAATTTGAAAAGCAGACTTAAGAGATTCAACCAACCTCAAAGATTGGTTTCCCAAAAAGGAAAATAGATGTAGCCAAAAAACAGATCAGTTCAGCAGAGGCAGGAGGGTTGTGCCAATCTTTCAATTGATTTGGTTAAAGAATTTAAACAGGAAGTCCCAGGAATCTCTCCTCCTGCTGCCAGAGCAGGGCCGAGGGGGATGTCTTTTTTGTCAGAGGTTTTTTTTTTTTAAAAGAGACATTATATGTAATTCAAGATCACATTATAGTATGATTTTTCATTGCTAGGTTGTATGTATTTACATAATCACATCAGGCAGCAACTTCCACTGCAATGAAAATTACCATATCAAGAGGGCAATAATGTGGCTGTATTTTGTTGGCATAAAATCTCATTACACTGGTTTCCTCAAAATAGGAAAAGTCAGTGTTCAATTTGTAATTTATAGCCTTCTGGTGATATAAAAGCCTAACAAAGAAGCTACATCTGAGTTGCAGCCCTTAAGAAAACTCTGGACATTCTTCCTCTGACAACAGGTTAGAGGACCTTCATCAGTAGAAAGATCAAATATTAAGTTTTTCTACAACAGGAATAGATTTTTTAAAAAAACCCATCAACAACAAAAAAAAAAAACCACCAACATTTACTTCCATCTGCTGACAGATACCACTGACAATAAACAACTTACATACACGATAAAGAGATTATTCTTTATCACTTGCAGGTGTAATAAATACCATGAGAACAACACAGACACCTATACATGTAGTGCCCTAGGACACACAATGTCAGCACAAAGTCGGCTGGTAGATATAACACTGATCTTCTGGAAAACCCACTTCCTTCTCAAGCGCGATCCAGTGGTCAGGCAGGATACCTGCCACACCTGCTTACTCTTAACCCCAAACATGCATTGAAGATGCACCCTGCTAAAAATGTTTACATAAGCAAAACGAGGAATCACTTTTGAAACAAGCAACAGCTTCCCCTTATCTTTTGAGCTTCTGTTACCTAAAAAGCAAGCTCTAAAGTGAAAATTACTTTGTTGGCTTTTTGCTGTTTGATCTGTGAGCCATACAATACACCAAGCATAGGACTGAACTCATTTCATAGTAACCCTTCAAAAGAGTTTGTAATGTTTGCAATTATTGCCCAGTTTGCCTAATCCTTGAACAGAGTAGGACCAGAAAAAGATATGAAACTCAGCACAAAGATGGCTTTACATATCTGCATCTGAGCTTAACGTTCAACCTTGATGTTGACGGACCTATCAATTAGTCTAAAACTAAGGCTTCACAAGGTGCACAAAAGGCATTTACTTCTTTTTACTTCCAAGATCACTTTTATAACACAGCCTAACAAGCCAGGGTTGCTACAGGGGAAGGGAGTTCCAAAGACTTACCATTGCACTCTTCTACTGGAAATATACAAAGTGTCTAGAACACAGCCAAGAATCAATTCCAATGTTTTTAGGCATACTCTGTATTATTTTCTAGCCATAGATGTACATACTTAAAAATTGAAGAAGAAATGTCTATAACAAGAAGAATCTATAAAACAGGAAAAGGAAAAAAGATGTCTGAAGTTCTCCATTACCTCACACCGTCTGTGTAACAGAGTACCTTCTATGTCTTCTAAGAGCAACACTGAATTGAATTAGGAAGAAAACCTGCTGTTATTTGAACCAGAACCAGGAGTAATAAGCTTCTTTATGCAAATGTGTTAAAATGAAATTTTAAGTACATTTACAATGACATATTAAAGCTCTAAGCATTGAACACAGCACATGCATCACCAAAAACCCCTACAGTTGCAATTTCATGGTTAAACGCACTGTAGGAACCCAAATATCTCTATTTGATGGCTTACTTTAATTTACATCTTTCTCTTCCCCCAGAGAGATAAACTGTTATAATCAGTCATTAAGTGGCTACATATGTACCAACATACAGCCTTTACAAAAGTAACGAGAAATAAAAAGTGCCAGACAGCATCAGTAAATACTAATATTTTTGGCTTTGTTACTACTTAAACAAAGCATAAAGAATGTGTGTGACTCATCAAGTGTCCTTCTCCCCCATTGCCAAATCTCTGCTTCTGTTCTAATTTCTTTTGAACCACCCTAGGATGCAGCTCGGCTGCTCTCTCTACTGGCCGCTTGAGAATACTGTCCGATCACAAAAGCCATACCCTTTTACAACACTGAAGTCAAAGCATCTGCAATTAGCTTTCGGCCCACCTTTTCACGCCATAACCACCTTCTGAATGGAGCTGCTGAAACTGTAGGATACACACGGAATTTTGTAAAAACCTTCTAAGTCGCTGATGTCGCTCAACAGCAAATTAGTTTTTCAAATAGAAACATAAGGGCTGCACAACAGTATCAAACGTCAGCATTCAAGTAAAGACTCAAGAAATATATAAATTAGCAGAGGCAATTTCTTTCAAAACCCATTCAGGATCATGACTTATAAAGATTTCCCCATAATGGTGCCTAGATTCTGCCCTACAAAAGCAATGTTCCAATTCTGGCACTAGAACTCTCTGTAATACATACAAGCTGCTGTTTCGCACCCTTGGATAGCTCACAAGTTTCTTGTTTGTGTCTGAGTGTGCTGCTAACTACTGGTTTTCTAAAGAGGCCCTAGGTGGCTGCCTCACAAATCATTATCCCACCGTTCATTAGCTTAAACAAACACATATACTTCCTGCTGTAACCCTAATTCTTAAAGATGTGGGCTTCAAAATTGCAAAAAGATTAGAGGCCCTAGGTGGCTGCCTCACAAATCATTATCCCACCGTTCATTAGCTTAAACAAACACGTACACTTCCTGCCGTAACCCTAATTCTTAAAGATGTGGCTTCAGAACTGCAAAAAGATCCTCCTAGAATTGCCTATTATTTTAAACTTATTTTAGCTAACCAAAGTATGTGCCTTCTCTAGTTTTTGAAAAGGCATATATACACGTACATTAATTTAATAAATACAAGCCCAAAATACAAATTTTAAAGCATCCCTGAATGTGTAACAACTGTTCAGATCAGCTTCCTAACCGAAACTTTTCAGAAGAAATTTCTTCCTAACTGAAATTTCGATTATTTTAAACTTATTTTAGCTAACCAAAGCATGCATCTTCTCTAGTTTTTGAAAAAGCATATATACACGTACATTAATTTACTAAATACAAATTTTAAAGCATCCCTGAACATGTAACAACTGTCCAGATCAGCTTCCTAACCGAAACTTTTCTGAAGAAATTTCTTCCTAACTGAAATTTCAGAAGAGAAAAAGGAAAGCATGAAGCAAACTGTGATGTCTCTCCAACAGCATTATGCGTTTTCTCTACCTGCCTTTTCCGATGTGAGTACATAGCTCCATGTGCACCAGGAATGCCTGCAGATTCATCACGAGTTTTCCCCTTGGAGGAGGATGAAACTGCTTTTGTGAGAGGTATTTAATTCTTACATAGCATTGTAAGGCACTCAGGTGCTATAATGATGGAGGAAGTATGAATTTCTACTGATGGAATTAGGCAAAGTAAGCTTGCCCCAGAACAATGTGCAAAAGGTAGGGTATCACACAGAAATCTTCAAATCCTTTGGACAAAAACTCTCAAAAGTTGAATTCATACCCACACCAACTGGCTGGTTGGAGTTACTGCATCAATTTCAGTAAATCAAACACAGCACCTCAGAAACAAGCAGGGCATGCCCTATTTGTTACCTGTTGTTAATAATTTTAAAATAATTAAGATTTTGGACTTAAAGATGCAACTGTAGTGCAAACATATAAGCAGGTCATGAAGAAATAAAAACATTTCTTTCAGGATGACATAATAAAGAAAGAGGTTTCAGCTTTTATTATCAAAGTAGAACATATCTGTGGGGAGTGAGGAATCGTGGAGACACACTGCTGAGCAAGAGCTCGGCAGGTGTTCTTGCAGTGATGGGAAGGAAGCCTTGAGAACAGTAAACAATGTCCTTCTATGATAATGTGAAGGCAGCAAAATAGATAGAAAGCTAGCAAATAGATAACAATATAACAAAACAAATAATAATGACTAATTGGCCTGGGCATGAACACTTTTATGTGGCCAATTCTATTGCTCATAACAGGTCATGGACAGGCCCCCACAACCTGTCTGTGTAGAGAGCACGGCACGTGATCAAAAGAGAGAAACTATATATGTTGTAAAAATGAAACATTAAATGTCTTGGCTTCATCACTTGGCAAAGTCCGTGCCCTTTGTTGCCACATATATCCTATTTTATATACTCCCAAAGGTTTCCCCCCCCTCCCCAGGAACTTTAGGTCATTTGGCATAACTCCATATATACAGTATCTGCAAACTGTTCCTGCAGCATTTAAAACACAAATTTTAAAAAAAATGCGACTTTTGTGTACGTGTCTACCCAAAACATTCACACAATGCTTCAAGTTCTACTTTTCATATCCATTTTTAGACACAAAAACTTAGGTGCCTGACGTTTCTAGAAACGTCGAGGAACCACAAGTCCTCTTGAGCAAAATTGCTTGGCATATGAGAAATTTAGGCACTTCATATATAAAGGTCTCTCATTCTAGGTACAGCATTTCAATCATCCAAGTCCAATGCCCTACAGAAACATTACACAACAAAACAAAACGTACCAGTAAGAGGGGGTTTATGTGAATGAAGACTGCAAGGTATGCTGACAATTAACTTATGTTCTGGAATTGGAAGGACATCTTCAGATTTCCTGTCGCATAAATCAGAACAAGAAAAGGCATATGAGAATGAATACCACCAAATGTGATGCTGCAGGTCTCACAGAGCTACACCAGATAGGAGGTAACACACAGCCAAACTCCAGGTAAGTTGAAGGGAAGTTAAGTGTTGCTTAGCCATCATACATAAAAGGACTGTTTATGAAATCACCGAGACTATAGAAAATGTGGTTAACAATAGCCATACGAAGCCATTGAGAATAAACAACATAGGCCTGTATGTTTTCATGTGTAGAAAAAGATCAGCATCCTTAAAACGGCACCAGCCTGTGCCAAGGGCTCATGGTCCAAGAGAACCTGTCAGCAAATGAAGTCCCATCCACAAGGCTTTATCTGAGCCAGTTCACCAACAGAGACAGAAACACGGAACAGGCAAGGGTTTCCACCCTTCAATCTCACTAAAGCACTACCTCATCCCAAAGCTAGTAAAGCTATTTTTAGGTCCAAAATCAGCCAAAAGATGACACCAAGATAAGATTTTGGGACATTGTATTATATAATGAACAAGTGATACATAGAAAGAGAATCCTAGCTGCCTCAAAAAGACATTTACCATAAATATCCCCAGCATACCTTAAGGCTTCTTCTACATCTCCTTGTACTCTCCCCAATACAAGAACTTCATAGGGCTTTTTGTGTAAAGAATCCAAAGGCAATACAAATTCTCCAGCTCTAGTAATCTAACATAAAGAGTTAAAAATACACAGTGGAAGATTTTCATTCACAATTTCTTGAGACATTTTCTTTGATGTGATAATAAATAGACGAATTATAAGAATATAAAGTGTCATAGTGCAAGCCCTCTGAGTCCCCAAGAAAGCAACAAAACAAATTGAGAACTTACTTTTACCCAATGCCACTCGGCAAGTGTCTTCACAGACCAATGAGGATACAGTTCATCCTTAACAAACCGTAAGTGTTTCTGTCTATTAGTCACCCACGTGACTACAAGGCAATTTGGAGCAGCGAGTGCTGGTACAGGAATCTGCTTGATTTGCCATGAAGACAAGTAGCTGTACCTATACGCCAGTACAGTGAGAAACCAAGTTAGTGTATACCAAATACAAAAATTGCAAAGCAACACAAACAGATAAAGAAACTACACAGCCAAGACATTTCAAGAATTATCTCCTGACAAATCATAAAAATGTACCAAGACTGACACCCAGTGGCCATATCTGATAGATTCTCATATAAAATCATTAGTGTATGTACTTAAGTTTTACCGAGCAGAACCTTTAACTGCATATTTCTACTATTCCCCCAAATAAAGTATTATGAGTTGTGATTCTGAAGAAGTCTAAAAGCCCACATTTAATTTAAAAGCTCGTGTTTAATTTAAGAACTATCATATGTAATTCAATACTCTCATCTTTACGCCAGAACAAAGCCATTTAGTGCAAAGTAGCTCTTCAGTCAATGTAACATTATTCACTTTTCATAATAACCAATCTCTCTTCTGAATGAAAATGACAAGTGAGTCATTTAAAAGTGCAAGGGAAACACTAGCTTGACTGACAAGTTAAAAGGTCATAAAAGAGTAATCAGTTCTCCAATTATTTGCAGAAGTTATTCATTGTTTTTAAATTACCATTCATGGCAAAAGTTCTCTAGGTTACTCAGAAGAGTTTCGCACATTTTTGAGCTAACTTTATGTTACATTGATGAATACAGATGCTGTTCTACCATTTTTCTCACAATGCTATTCTACGCTATTAGTGAGTTGCAATTTTTGGAACCTACACCTTGCAACATCAAAAACATGGGCACTCCACCCAGTAGGTGTCCAGGTGCCTGAGTTCCCTATACAGTGCAACAGTGAGAAACAAGTAAAAAGGATAAAATCCAAAATACCTCCTGGATTAGACTGCACAGAGAAAACAAGATTCACAAGATGTGAAATGCTTAACAAAGATTAGCCGTCAACAAGGTAAGTAACAGCAGCAATAGCTCTTCCACCTTTTCCCTTTATTTTGTAAGGGAGAGAGGGTCTTGATGCCTAATTCATGCCTGTGAATAACCAGTTTTCCTTTGAGTAACTTACATCGTTAAGAAAAACACTTGAATGAGTTTAACTATGGATTTCTAGAGGTTTCTGTAGGGCTTTCAAAGTAAAGCCTACTAATCAGTCCCTGCATCTTCAAATTATGTCTTCTTAACAAGCTTCAAAGCTACAGCAGACATTATTCTAGAAAGTTGTAAGGATATAATTCCTGCCCGCCCTTCTTTCACATGGATACAATTCTATGGTAATCAAGAGAGCTCTACTGGCATAAGCTTGATGTTACTCAGTGGAGAAGGAAGCCCATAAAATTTTAAATTAATGACTTCATAAACTACAGTACTCTGAAAGTTCCTATTGCACTTGAGGATTTTACTGCTGCATCATCACTTCCTCTCTTCTACCCACCAGACTGAAGCTCAAACTACAACTCAAATTTAAAAAAAAAAAAATTTAAAAAACTAAAACTTCTAAATTGGACCTCAGTCCTGGAAATACACATTTATCTACTTATGCCCACTAAAGTAAACCTATTCATTTCAAATTAATATCTGCATGATCTGGGCCTTACAAAACAGTTGACTCCAGGCTTTCCTGTTAAGTCTCAAGGACTAACATTCTCTCAGCAGTTTGGTAATTTAAGATCTACTCTTGCAAATATTTTGCAGGCAAAGTATCCAAGCCATTTCAGTGAAATCCCTGAGACATTTCATAGACTTGAAGGTAGACACATGCCAGAATATTTGCTAGTTTAAGATACAGTCTCACAGTTATGTTGGTCTTGGATTGCATGAGTATATCAAAACATTAATTTATAATAAAATGTAAGCTAAAACAAAAATGTTTGTTTGATTTTAAAATAAGATTTACCTGTTACTTCTTTTAACGGACTTGTTCTCCCATGGTGGGTCAATCACAATTACATCATATTTTTTCTTGTCTGGGAAGTGAAATTACAAAAAAAAGCCTGTAAATTAGTTTTAAATTAGTTTTAAAATAAGTCTACTAGTTAAAACTTATGAAGGCTTAGCTACTCACATTCAGACAACACTTAAAGAGCCAATTATGCAGCAAACCCACAATTTTCTTCTGTTTTTTCCAAATAAGAAGGTAAAAGACTTCTAGCATGCTTGTTTTAATCCAGATAATTATATACTTCAGATATTTTTAGGCTGATTAACCTAAGGAAAAGACATTTATGTGATCTGTGCCAGATCCCCCTAAGAAATTTTGAACACCTTGGGGACTTTTAAAAAAAAAAAAAAAACCTGATAGCAGAATGCAAGTCTCAAAGATGAAAATTTGTTTGAGCTTCCTACCAGCAGCTCCGTAATGAGGCAGCCAGCTGAAAGAAAGGCTGCAGCCCTGAACACAAGATTCCTGTCCTGTTTGATCTTCCATCAGGCCAACTAGGACACACAGAGCTCCAAACCAGCCCTGCAAAACTGTGTTTTGCAATACTGGAGGTGAAGAGAGAGAGAGCTAGACCCAGAGCGTGAAATGGAAATTAAGGGACAAGAGAAAGAGAACTGAAAGAGTTTTCATGGGAAAAGCAGGATTTACTTTAGTTGGAGGATAGAATATATATGAAAGAACAGGACTCTTCAATTTTATATTTCCCAATACTCTCAGCTATGAGGTGTAGCCGCTGAGAAGTCAACTCATGTTTGCTACTCGTGGTCTTGCCAAAGTGGCGTTCACCTCCAGCTGGGTGCAGCAGCTTCTCTGAGGGACACTGGGGTTGGTTTCACAAGCAGCTCATGCCTATCTAAACAGACTCTGCCACCGAACAGGATGAATCTGTAAGGGATATCCTTGCTTTAAGGTACATAATCTCATCTCTCTCCCCTGGTCTAATCTAGCTAAAAGTCAAGACAGAAGGAATGCTGCTCCAGCAGCACAGACTTATCTATTATACAGCCTCATTCTGCAAAACAGGGACTAAGCAGCATAGCTAATACCAATTTACTGCATTTTTGTGACTTCCATTCTCACAGTGGCTCAGAACATGCCCACAAATTACCGTATTTTGGGCATCATGTAAAATGCTGTGGCTGAGATTCATGACATGAGTTCCTAACCATTCAAAATTCCTCTGAAAACCTATTTGCACAAAGTTAGGAAATGTTGCTGCAAGCTTTCAAAGTGGCATTTTTATCAGCGTGATATTGTATATTAAAATCTGTTCATCGAGCAGATGAAGTTATCTTGATGTTAATTGCTCTTCTGAGGCAGGACAGAAGTGCTAAATTCTAATGCCTAGAGATACTTACAGTTCAGCAGGGGCTGTAAACATGAAATATCAGATAAAAGGAAACTGCTTTTTGGTGGCACCAAGTACTTCTGCCCCATTAACACAACTATCTTTGCACTGCTTGAGCTGTTTTCCGTAACACATGAAAGCAGGTCCTGCTCTGGAATGGAGATTTCATCATCTAGCAGATGTACAACTTGATGGTCGCTTTCATTCACAGCTGGAAGCTGCTTTGCCATTTCACATAATTCAGCCAACCCACAGCCAACAGGTCCAGGAACAACATTCTCCCTGCAACTGAGTTCTGCAGTAGCGCGGTAAAGAAAACCACTTTTGAGTCCTTCTTGGACTAAACACAAAGTGCCTTCCCAAATGAGCTTCCTGACCTGTATGGACATAAGGAATCAGGAGAAAAAGAAACAATCTTTCAAGCGTCTACTTGATCAAGCAATGAGACAGAAATCAAAACATTTTCACCTTGCAGAGTGGGAAAAGGATCCTTCCCAAATACCAAAATCATTGACTCGAAAACTACAAGGGCATGCTAATGAGGCCATCCTAACTTTTGTTGGTTTTTTTTGGTACAGTGGCAATAATTAGAAGCTGGGATAAAGAAAGAGGGAGAGACTAGTGAATAAAACACTTCACAGACAATAGAGGTGGAATATTATTGTTCCAAACAAAAAAATTCACAGCAGTAATTTGAAGTATAAATTAAAACTTCAATCTATTTTTGGGTTACTGTGCCCATAAACATATTTTTAATTGGGATGTATACTGGGATCTAAAAATCAGTATTTTTCCACATTTTAATTGAATTCAAAAAACAATACTTCATGCATTTTAAGAGTAACATGGAAGTACAGTAAGTTAATCAAATTAAGTTAGAAAAATTGCAAAATCAAATTCTAATAAGTGACATGCCTCTCAAACAATCTAACAACGAGTCCAGAAAGACAAGATACTTGGATCTATATATACTCTCATTCACTTTGGCACCTTCTCTTAGCAAAGTTTGGAGACCTAGTTTATTCCCAAATCATTGAAGCTTTATGAGCTTTAATTACCAATGAGGTGTTTCTGTTCATATAGAATATTGATATTGCCAGTTACAGTGGCTTTATCTAAGGTTTCAAATACTTCTTATGATTTCTAAAGCTCCCGATTATGGAATCCTCAACTTTACAAGATGTTTTTACAAAATATTCTTCATTACAATTTCCAAATAAATGGGGGGGGACGACACAGAATTTATATCTTTTTCATGTTTTCTTTAATAGCACCACCATAAAGATACCTGAGGGGACAGAGTCACAATTTTTCAGTACCTAGGTTTTCATAGTAAAAGTTGATGCTGCTTTAACAGAATTAATAACTATGTTTTTAGCAATGCTACAAGTTGTACAGATGAATTACTGAAGATAGCTTTTCTTCTCACACCCATGTGTTAATTAGCAGGTGGAGAAAGCCTCTTGACTATCAAGCAATTTAAACAGTAGTTTTAACAAGTGGCTGCTGAAGGAATTTAGCGTATTTTGTACTGTTGCATATGTTGACTCCAACTGAAACTGACAAATGGATTCAATGCCTACTTTCACTGGCAGACACAAATATGGGGTTGTTGGGGTTGTTTTTGAAAATTATTCTAAATATATAAGTACCAAAATAATCTGAATTGACTAGCCAACTTTTAACACTACAAATACATTAAAAACCCATACATTCTAATCTGTGAACGGTATCAGAGGCTAACTGGAATCACAGATTTTTCAAAACTGTCTTTTTGCATATTCACTAAAAATCATTTGAAGTTACATAGGTCTCCAGACATCAAACATCTTCTCTTCATTTCTTCCCTTACTCTTACTGTTGAATGACTTTATTTTAGGTTAAAGGTTTTCATACTCATAAGCCCATGTTGGATGCTGAACTCCAAAGTTCTCTCCTTTAAGGTGATTCTGCACATGCATGGCCTATTCACAACAATTACAGGACCTTTACATGCTGTCATAGCAACCTGTACATGTTTACTACAAAATTGTTGCCATGTAAAAGAAGAAAAATTTAGTCATTTAAATAGAGTCCAATAGGAACAGAATTAAACAAAAAAGCACAATAGACCTTCATCAAAGGAAAGCAAGCGTACGTCCTCATTCAGGTTCACATCGCTATTTAGGAAATCAGTAAGAATACATCAAACATAAACCACAGATCACATTTCTAGGATTTATTAATAATGTAATTCAGTTGTAACTTCACCAGTACATCACTGACATAAGCGTAAATAGAGACATGAATTCCAATTAATTCATCATGCTTTAGTATGACAACGTAAAATGTTAGAGGGGACAATCCACTCTCATTAGCAGAAGTGATACATCTTGGAGCACCTTTCTCAGAGAAGCTTTGAGTATCAGCATAATGTCCCAATATGCTAAAGATGAGTTGATTTTCAGAAAAGGCTACGCTGTTTATTTCACATCAGTCATTTCCTGTTCAATTAACATTCAGCTCATCACTATATAACGCTCAGTTAACCATAGCAGTACAAGATGTTCTGTGAATGCAGCTTCCAGCTCTTCAAAGTGTCTCAGCTGCAGTTTGACATCTAGTTTGTTTTGCACAGATCTACACAGAAGATGCTCTCTCTATGCACTCGCTCATGTAAGAGCTGGAGAGATGACCTTCCCATTAGTGGTACAAGCTACAAGAATAGAACTTGTCTGCAACCATGTCTTGCACTCCATGCACAGCCCAAAGTCAGGTATTATTTACTTGCCTTTGAATGGTATTCTAAAGCATCCAGTTCACCTTGGTTGAATACACATTTCCTTTTACGTTTCTGCAGAATGAGCAAATGGGGAGGACGGGGGGGGACACACACCATATTACTGCATGACAAAAGGAAAAAATAAGTAATCAAATATACCTGAATTACAAAATAACTCTTTTTAAAGCAGAAGAAACTTTCCACCTCTGTCTTTTTCTATCACAACAATAAGTCCCATAAGCAAAAAGACAATCTCAAAATACCTAGGCTGCTCTAGGCATTCTCAAGGTATATAGGCTTAGAGTTATGTTATGTTACTCATGGCACTAGGATCTGAAAATACCTAGCACATGCCACAGTTCATGTTCATGCCTCCTTTGAGTCCATGCTAGAAGGCATTTTTTCAGCTGCCAAGCGCAGTTTACCAATAATAGGAGATAATTACCTAGGCATTCACTATTACAATTGTTGGTTTAGACTTGTGACTTTCATTTTGGTTCATAATGAGGAGTACTGAACAACCTATGTATTGAAAGCAAATTCATACTGTGCTTCCCTCGTTAATTTCCACAATCTTGACAGCTACCACAGTTTCAGCTCAAGTGCCTGATCATAAACAAAATCAGTACTTTGTGAGCAACCCACTGCTTTTGAGTCACAGGATGCACGTTACTGACACAAGGGACAGAAGCACAGCCTCATAAGCGCTTACATTTTCCATGCATCTTGGAATCCTTGTGGAAAAGTTCCTGCTTGCCTACATAACCTCAGGAAACTGAAATGTGCAAGCCAATGTTAGTGGCTAACATGCTGAGAGAATTGAGGTTGTTTAATCTGGAGAAGAGAAAGCTCTAGGGAGACCTTATAGTAGCCTTCCAGTATCTGAAGGGGGCCTACAAGAAAGCTGGAGGACTTTTTACATGGGCATGTAGTGACAGGACAAGGGGTAATGGCTTCAAAACAGAAGAGGGGAGACTTAGGTTAGATATCTGGAAGAAATTCTCTACTGTGAGGGTGGTGAGACGCTGGAACAGGTTGTCCAGAGATGCTGTGGATGCCCCATCCCTGGAAATGTTCAAAGCCAGGTTGGATTGGGCTTTGAGCAACCTGTGAGTTGGTTGGTCCAGTGAGTGGTACCCCTGCCCATGGTAGAGGGGGATGTTGGAACTTGATGATCTTTAAGGTCCCTTCCAACCTGAACTATTCTATGGTATATTATTTACCAGGGGATTACCATAATTTACTATTATGGAGAACATACCTTCCTAGCACTGGCAACAGAATCTCCGATGGCACTCTTGGTTCCTTCACGGTGTTCCCCTCTGTTGTTGTTGGCTGTCACTTCTGTGAGACTCACCTCAGGGCATCCCTGCCATAGCTGTTTCTCAGGAGCTGCAGCTATATGAGGTTTAGAAATATCAAAGAACTCCTCCCGAAACACATATCTCTTTCTTGCTGTTTCACCTTCTGTTTCTATCGTATCTCCAATACCAGGAGTAGTACCATCTCTTGACGAGGAGGTGGCAGCAAAGGTAGAAGTAGCGCGACAATCTCCAATGGAATTGACAGAAGTACTGAGACTGACACCACCAGAGTATGCAAAGGAGTCACAGACCTCATAACCACACTGGTTGATGAAAGAGAGATGATCCACAAGCCATCCCGCTGTCAGCCGATGTACCACAGACATCATAGCTCCCCTTTTCAGGAAGAAAAATCAACTCCCTGAAACCGTAGCTGGCAATTATGCACACTTCCTGGAGCAAACTCCTCCTGTGGGAATTTTTTTTTAAAAGCTCATTTGTCAGACTTATCACCATTTATTAAATAGCACCTATCTTCTGACGGACATTGCCATGCCCGCACAGGACACACTACAGAGACTTCTGTCTTCAGCTGGCTTCCCCCCTCCATGACTTCTGCTGCATCCCTATTTCACCTTTTAATATCAAGACAATTTTAAATAAGTTTTAATAATTTTACACCGTACAAGCTTAATCTAAGAGGACTCTTCTAACAAGTTAGAAAACAGCACTGTGACACAGCGATTGTATAAACCCTCAGAAGGGCAGCCCTCAGGAGCAGCACAAGCAGAGGGGCAGCTGCAGGACCAGCGGCCAGGCCCCGGTGGCACCCCGCAGGTACACAGGCCCTGGAAGCCCGGTTGTGTCCCCAGAACCCACTCCCCTGACACATCCCACCACCCATCGGCGGCAAGAGCGGCCTGCGGGAAAAGCAGCCCCCTCCTCACCGCCACGGCGGACACAAGCCCCATCGAGACGGAGGGGAAGAGCTGCGCGGCGGCTCGAAGCCGTAACGGGGTGGGTAGAGAAGGGGCCGCCCTCCGCCTCTCATCGCGGCCGGGGAGAAACCTCGGGGCTCGGTATAGCACAGCAGCACCTCACGCACTTACCGCCGACTCTGCACCCTACGTGGGCACCGCCATATTGTTGTACGGACACGACCTTTGCGCTTAAGAACTTCCGGGAGAACCCGGGGGCTCAGGAGGTGAGCGGCCGGGAGAGCGGAAGCGACGACACATTTTCCGCGTCGCCTTCTGCCTTACGTGGCGCGCCGCGTGACGTCAGTCGGGCGGGCGGATTTGAAATTCAGAGACGGGCGTCGTTGTCGTTAACGGTAACGGCTGTGGCTGTGGGGACGGGTCTTTTGGGGGCGCGGGCCCTCCCCGCTGAGGGAGGAGAGGAGGGGGGTGTTGGTGTCGGCGGCAACCCCGGGGTCGGCGCCTGTGGGGCGGGTGGCGGCCGGCAGGTACTGCCCCGCCGGCCCCTGGGACAGCCCTTGGCTGCGCACCGGGGGAAAGCCTGGCTTACGGTGGCGTGTGGGGTCCAGCTGGTTC
Source organism: Calidris pugnax (assembly GCF_001431845.1). Lineage (NCBI taxonomy): Eukaryota > Metazoa > Chordata > Aves > Charadriiformes > Scolopacidae > Calidris > Calidris pugnax. Next base: position 21,318,468 of record NW_015090810.1, on the reverse strand, counting down.
TGCTCTGTAAACTAGTCATTTGGTGCGTTTACGACAATAATTTGTTTCGCCTGGAGTAGATTCTTGGTAAAGAGATAGAAGAATCATAGAATCATAGAATGGTTTGGGTTGGAAGGGACCTCAAAGATCACGTAGTTCCAACCCCCCTGCCATGGGCAGGGACACCTCCCACCAGACCAGGTTGCTCAAGGCCACATCCAGCCTGGCCTTGAACACTTCCAGGGATGGGGCATCCACAACTTCTCTAGGCAACCTGTTCCAGTGTCTCACCACCCTCATAGTAAAAAATTTTTTCCTGAGATCTAATCTGAATCTTTTTTCTTCCAATTTAAAACCGTTTCCCCTTGTCCTATCATTACCCTTCCTGGCAAAGAGTCCCTCCCCAGCTCTTCTATAGGCACCCTTCAGATATTGAAAGACTGAATATGTCTTCTTTCTCCAGAGAAAATGAGATCATGGAAGAACTGCTCTGAATCCTGGCCTGTATCCGTAACAGCGTGGCCAACAGCACCAAGGAAGTGATAGTCCCCCTGTACTTAGCGCTGGTGAGGCTCACACCTCGAGTGCTGGTGTCCATTTTTGGGCCCCTCACTACAAGAAAGACATTGAGGTATTGGAACGTGTCCAGAGAAGGGCACAAAGCTGGCGAGGGTTCTGGAGAATAAGTCTTAAGGGGAGCAGCTGAGGAAACTGGGGTTGTTCAGCCTGGAGAAAAGGAGTCTGAGGGGAGAGCTCATCACTCTCTACAACTCCCTGAAAGGTTGTAGAGAGGTCAGGGTTGGCCTCTTTTCCCAAGTAATAAGCAATAGGACAAGAGGAAACTGCAAGTTTACAGATTTACAGACTGATATGGTACTGGAAGGGACCTCTGGAGATCATCTAGATTGGATATTAGGAAAAAATTTCTTCACAGAAAGGGTTATCAAGCAGTGGAACAGACTGCCCAGGGAAGTGGTGGTGTTGCTATCCCTAGAGGTATTTAAAAGACAAGTAGATGTGGTGCTGAGGGACATGATTTACTGGTGGTTTTGGCAGCGTTAGGTTGATGGTTGGACTCGATAATCTTAAAAGTCCTTTCTAAGCTAGATAATTCTATGAAGTGGGTCTAAGCTAAACTTCTGTCATGATTTGCAAGAACTGGAATTAGAAGTGTAATTGTGAAACAATTTATATTGATAATGTGTTTTGGTAATATTTGTAACGAAGGTTTTTCATTTAGTTTGAATTCAGTCATTTGAATCCACCCCACAAATAAAATGGATACTCTGTAGAGAACGAAAGTTGGTGGTTTTTGCATAGTTAATTCTATTTACCTCAAAATCCCCTTTTATACCACTGCAAGGACAGTTCAATACCTCCAGTTTGATTAATATTTTGTGTGTGTAGTCTGAAGATAGCCATAATGTTATCTCAGAATAAGCTTTCCAGTTGTTGTGCTATGATACTGTGCGATCATTTGTAAAATCAATAAGCAGTCTCAGAATTAATGAATAAGGAATAGATGGATGGCTGAAGTTCTAGAAACAGTAGCCATGTTAGCGTGGCCTTCCTCCCAGCTGATTGGACTGAAAAACTTCTTAAGCCGTTTTACTTTCGGAACCTATAGATTAGAAATTATCAGATATAAATAAAGGCAAAATAGTAGGTTTGGAAGAAGTACTGGCACTTCCATCAATAAAATACTTAATTTGAAAGGCTGTGGCTGTTGCTATGTAGTTCTGGAGTCTGGCATACACCACTTCTTTTTTTTTTTTTAGAGAGAAACTCTAAAAAAGAGACAGCTTTTGGTCCAAAGTACACTTCCTCTTCCTTATTCTGACCCTTTAAAAAGTCATTATGGTGTTTAAAAAAAGAAAATACTCTTATATCCTGAATTTTCCAGTACTAACCGATTGTGATTTACAGTTTAGTCACAATGAGACGAAGCTCAAGTATTGCCGGAAGCAGCGGCCGGCAATCTATGATGGCACTGAGAGTGCAGGACAACAACAAGATGGGTCTTCAGACACCCCAGACGTAAGTATTGCTGATCATCTTGCTAAGAATGAGTATACGACAGTAACTCTGAAGAGATTTAGTGTGGTGTGTTTGAGTGTTTGAGTAGCAACTGAAAAAAAAGATAGGAGCAGCAAGAAGAAAACTCCGGGCAGCCAAGGATATTTGCAAAAGTGTTCCAGTTCTGCAAAAATCTTTCTTTAATCTATTTGTGTATCCATGACACATTTCAAATTGTAACACTTTTTCTTGTATATTTCTTAGGAGGTGGCTGGGTGCGTGTGTGTATAAAATGCATACTTATAAATCTTCTTGCAGAAGTAGTTTTGAGAATGGACACAAAAGGCATTAAAATCAGTTGACTTTTCTAAGATGCTGCTATGCTGAAGATGCTTAGGCTTATATGCATGTGCTTATAGTTTTCTTACATAAGCAAGAGATAAAATGGTAGAAATAATTGCTTTAATCCTTCTCCCTATCCCTCAGGAAAGACAGAGGTACATTTGGGAAGCTGAGCATGAGCAAACCTACACCTGGAACTTCAGAAAGAAAAGTCAGCTTTTTTGGAAAGAGGTATTAATAGCTTTAGATCGCTGCGCTGTAAATTAAAATAGTAAGAGTCCCACATTGTTTTGTAATTTTTTTCTTCTGACAGATTTTCATTATAGGAAATAATGGACCTGAAGCCAGCAGACCTTCAGGTCTGCCTGCCTTCATTTTTGGTCACTAAACTATAATACCATGGAGTAGGAATTGCTTTGAGAGCTATTCTTCCTCTTGGGAATGATATGCACTGCAGACTGTAAGAGGTCCCCAGTATATTTGCCTGTTTAAGGAAGAATGATATCTCCAGTACACTCTGCCTTAGTTTCTTCTAAGGTGCAAACCTTTCCAAATTCTATAATATTTCAGCTTAGTACATGGCTTTGTGCGTTCTGATGTCTTGCAGGCATCTTCTTTTATAGGACCCCACTGTTGCAGGAATCTGTTCATTTTGAATATTCCTTAAACATTTTAGTCTTTATTGTCAGTCAACTACCTCATTTTGTCTCTTCATCTTTGGGGTGTTTTTCTCTTCTATAAAACTATTTCTTTCAATAAACTGAAGAATATATTCATCTAGGATGCAGTATTCCCTCATAGCTCACAGGTTTTTGTTGGATTTCCAATCATGCTAAAGAAAGAGAAACCTTCAGGCATCCGTTTGCGTAACAAATACAAAAGAAACATTAAAATAGCAATTGTACTGACTTAACACATATAAAGAAGAACTCTCTTAATGTTTGTCCCAAGAACTGTACTTATTTTTTGTTCTTAGAGCTAGTGGGGCTGGAGGTTCACGGAACAGTCAGTATGGTGTGTTTGGGACAGAAAAGATCAAGGATCCCAGGCCACTTCATGACAAGGCATTCATCCAACAATGTATCAAGCAGCTTTGTGAGGTAACTTATTAACTTATTCTAAATGTTTGTTATTAGGCATAACAGATAAAAATATTTTTCATTGTTTCAACTTTAGATTTTATTTAGTAACTATTATGCCATGTTTCTTTTTCTCAGTTTCTTGTTCAGAATGCTTATGCCCATAATGTTTCCATGAAATCACTACAGTCTCCATCAGTAAAGGACTTTTTAAAAATCTTCACTTTTACCTATGGATTTCTCTGCCCTTCTTACGAACTGCCCGACTCAAAATTTGAAGAGGAAATTCCCAGAATTTTCAAAGAACTTGGGTAAGATCATTATTTTTAGTCTGTTCTGCTAAATAGATATGGTACAGCTAGAAATTTAAAAGCTAAGAATTCTGCATGATAGCTGGGAAGAATGGATAGACTTCTTTATTCCTGTGGTATTCTGAAATGACAATGCAGTGATTCTTTTGTTTCACTTCTGTTTAGCTCTAAGCTTACTCTCTGGTGCTCAGACTCTGCTATACATTTTATATTTTAACTTGCTTCCATGAGCCTATAGTGCCTGCTTTGTAATGTAAAGTTTAATTAATTGTCTTTATTTGTGTAAAACTTTGAAAGATAGACACAGATTTTTTTTTTACCAACTCTTCTGGTTCATTTTGCTAAAATCCAAGAACTAAAAACAGTTTCAGAATGTTGGATCAGTTCATTTAGTTAAAAATAATTTTTCCTGTAACTTCCGTCATTCTGCTCTCAAAACAGCAGGTGAAAATAACAAAAGTGACCACTGAGGTAAAAAAAACTACTAAGTAGCTGGGAGTTTTATTTCTAATCTTGCTCAGTTAGTGTTTGGAATCATTAATGCACCAGCACTTTCCAAAAAAGAAAACCCTTTGCCTCTTGACAACAGTAACTTTTCAGTCTCATTTAGAATGATAAGAAGCGAAGCGCATTATACTTCTGTGGATTGGAGTCCATGATGGTGTCAAAGTGCTAGAGCTCCTTAGATGTAGGTGTAAGTCTCTTCTGTTCACTCCTCAGTATTCTAATAAAATTTTGTTCTACCCTATAACATTTGAAACTGCTGCCCTAGCTGAAATCTTGAAAATGAAGTTGCTTTCAAGAGGCTATACACTGCTGCACCAAGAGTGTAATCCTGGATAAAAAGACTGACTTTAAGAAATCACTTTAAGCCTTTTGAGAGTTAGAAAATGGACTTAAAAATGCTCAGGCTGGAAGGCTCATGAATGCTTATTTAGAACTGTCAGTTTCAGTGGCTTCTTGTCCTATATTTTTAAAATAACTTCAGGCAGCTGTAGGTCTAAAGATGGAATAAAATCTACATTTCTGTGTTCCTTGATCTGTAGAATATCTTGAGAGAATGTCTGTAATTAGCAGTGTAGCCTTTGTGTGTTCTGTATTTATAGGTAATATTAATACTTTGATATGCAGCTGTTCTGAAATGCTTTTCTGTAATTGCATGACATTAAGCTGATTGTCAGTTACTTTTCTGTTTTCAAAATGCACTTGTCCCAGGAAGCAAGAATCTTGCCCTCTAAGAAGAGGACTCCTGTGTATCAGTTTGTTTTCGTACATTAGGAAATCCTTCAGGCTTGCACACTCCGTTTGGAAGTCTAAACATCATCTATTGGACTATTACTCCTTCCTTTGTGTTTGTTGCCTTTCCTTTGAGGTCTTTGTCTCATGAATCACCTTATACTCAAAGGGCACCCCGCTCCTTTTTCCTTGGTACTTGCAGTGCCCATGTCTCCTCCCGTAGTACCTTCAGAAGGAGAAAGACAGATCTGGATGCTACAAAGATGACATACTAAGCTGATTAAGAAGAGTCGAAGGAATATATGAAAGAATAGTCTACAGTTTCTTGTATGAGGCCTTAATTGTTCCTAATCTTTGGATATGAAAAAAAAAAAGTCCATTTCTTCATTATTTCAATAGCTATTTTGCTGAGGGAGGTGATTGTCCCACTCTACACCGCACTGGTGTGGCCCTGCCTTGAGTACTGTGTGCTGTTTTGAGCGCCTCAGTATAAGGAGGACATTGAACTATTCAAGTGTGTCCAGGGGAAGGTGATCTGTATGGTGAAAGGTCTCGAGGGCAAGGCTTAGGAGGAGCAGTTGAGGTCACTTGTATTGAAACTTGCCTTTCTAAAAGTCATTGTTCAGGTCATACTATGCTTGTTCAGCTTAAAGAAGAGAAGGCTGAGGGGTGACTTCATCGCAGTCTACAGCTTCCTCAAAGTGGGCAGCAGAGTGGGAGGTGCTGATCTCTCTCTCATGACCATCAATAGGACGTGAGGAGATGGAATGAAGCTGCATCGGGGGAAGTTCTGACTCGACATTAGGAAAAGGTTCTTCACTGACAGGGTGGTCAGTCACTGGAACAGGCTCCCCAGGGAAGTGGTCATGGCATCAAACCCCTCAGAGTTCAAGGGGTATCTGGATGATGCTCTTAGTCATATGGTTTAGTTTTAGGTAGTCCTGTGAGAAGCAGGGAGTTGGACTCGGTCCTTATGGGTCCCTTCCAACTTGAGATATTCTATGATTTTATGAATCACAAAATTATTAACTATGATAATTGAATAAAATAGTCACAGAATCACCATGGTTGGAAGGAACCTCTGAGATCGAGTCCAACCTCAAAAAAAAAAAAAAAAGGAAACCACCACAACAACAAAACAAAAACCACAACACCCCACCACATCACACCCACCCACAAACCAATAATCTTGGGCACTAGAGCATGCCCTGAAGAGCCATGTCTTGTCCTGTCCATGTCTAGTCCTGTCAGAACACAGCTTAACTCCCTTGATATACAGTATAAAATACAATTGAGTTTATTCTTCCTTCTATGCCTTGAACTATCTGTAAAAATGTGCTGTTTTGTTTTCATCACTGTTCTCCACAGCTATTAAAACTGTATTTTCTTTTGCCTTGTAGGTACCCCTTTGCTTTGTCAAAAAGCTCAATGTACACAGTGGGAGCACCACACACGTGGCCTCAGATTGTGACAGCTTTGGTTTGGTTAACTGATTGTGTCAAGGTAGATTTTGCCTTCTTTAAGCCAAATATTTCCACTCTTCAAACTGGCATGTTAGTTTTAATACAGATCTCTTAAATGCTAAAAATCTCTTTGTTTGCTATGATTCCATGTAAAGAAAAAGGTAGGTGTTCTTCGCTGCCATCTAGGAGCTAGCCCTTGGCCTTACTTTAAATAACTTTTAAACTGAGTTTTTAATGTTATGATAATCTTATTTTTTTTTTACTGTGTGCACTTGTTAAATTTCTGTATGAGGAAGGGGGGGAAAAATGACGACTTAAACATACATAAAAATGTGAAAAGTTAATGGGTATAATCATGTATCTTCAGGGCAGATCTTGTTGTGACATCTGCAATCTTCTGAATTCGAAGTCTAAGGATGGAATTTTCAATAGCAATAATTTAAGTGTCCTGTGGTGGTTGTATAAAGTGGGGGAGGTTGTGTTTAGGTGAGGGGGTTTTGTGGTGGTTTTGTTTGTGTTTTTTTTTAATAGTGGTAATTCTCTTGTCTGAGCAAAATTTGGAATCTGTGACAGAAGTTTGCCACTGCTAAACTGAGCACACGTGAAAATCCCACCCTTTATGCTGAAAAGAGACATTTGGCTTAGCAAGGCAATTTGGCAGTGTTGAATGTCCAGTTAATGCCTCTTCATCTGTGCTTTTAGTCTATGTAATGCAGGTTCATTACCCTGATGTGATTGGTCACATGCCAAAACAGCACCACGACACTCTGCTTGTTGAAATCTTAATCCAGTATTACTCTGCTCCTTATTACAAACGTGAAACTAATATGAAAACTAATGGGAATCTTAACACTTGCTCTTTGTATGTACACCTGTGCCTTTCAGTTATATGCTGCCATGAGGGAAAATGCACCGTCATTTGATGATGGACAGAGCTGGGGAGAGACGGATGATGGAATTGTACATAATAAGGTACCATAAAAAGTAAATGATTATCAGAATTGTTCAACTGAATTTTGCCATACACTGTGACGACACAATTTAAATATATGACACAACAATTTTAAATGTACTTATATATTCTGCTTAGTTATATAAAGTTAAATTTTCTGGGGAGTATAGTAGCATTATATAAAAAGCCTGAGCAACTAGTTCCCTGAGCAGGCATCATGGCCAGTCTATTGGTGAAGACTGGGTATTAAATTGAAATGCCTTATTCTCTGAGTTGCTACTGTTTCTGTTCTCCTTTGCAGAGAAAGGGAGTCATTATGCTGTTTGTTTACCTGAGACCCTACTAAGAGAATATATTTCTCTTTCGTCTTCTAAGGTTAATGGCAGTACAGTATAAAGACAGTGACTTAATTATAAATGTGGTGGCTCCTGCCAATATCTACTCTGTTTACCATTTAAAAATTGGTCATAATGTTTAACTTCCTAGTCACAAAATAGGGTGACAATGTAATTGAGGCACTTAAAAATCCAGATGTTTGCTTTCTTTATTTATCATAGATAAATTTTCTAATTTATCATAGATTATTAGTATGATTCAAATTTAATGCAGTGTTACCTCACACTATGAAAGGGGTTGTATGATGTGCCAGAACACTTAGATAAAAAATTGCAAAAATCAAATTAAATCAGAATTTTGGACTAAGGTTACAAACCTGACAGTTGACGAGTAAAAATGCTTTGAATCTAAATGCGTGCTTATACACTCATACTTACGCATATATGTTGAAACAAAATTTACAATACTTGTGTAATTGCTTCTGAAAGATCTGTAATTTAAAGTGTTCAGTAAATTCCTTTGGGTAACCTTACTTTTATTCTAGATCAGGTGTCTGACATCTCCACATCTGAAGTATAGTAGTGATATTTATCAAAGGGTTCTGTTAAGCAGACCTACAGTTTCCATAAACTAGCCTGAGAGGATCACATGATACAATATTTAAGAAGTTATTCTTTTGAATCTACTATCCTTATTAGGTATCTCAGAAAAAATGTATCAAGTATTTCCAGACCTTCCTTAATATGAATTCTATATGCTGCCTCCTGCTTAGATGTAATCTGTTGACGTTCCATGTTTAAAGGCAGGAAAAAATGTTGATTTTTACAGAAGTGCAGTCAAACCAGTGCCTGTTTAATTTCATTGGTTGAGTAGATTTACGCTATCTAGGTATTTTACAGCCCTTTGAGTTGTCAAAATGAAAACAATTTAAATTGTTTTCAGCTTTTCTTGGACTACACTGTGAAATGCTATGAGCACTTCATGAAAGGGGCTGATACTTTTGAAGAACTGGACGCAGAAGTGCGGTCAAAATTAAGTAAGTTTTCATGTTTTAAGGAAATATTTAATTGTGTTACTGGTTTCTTTTCTCCTGCCATCAGTTTTGCTCAATTTACAAGTGAAAGTGATCTGAGGTAAGGGAACCTGAAATGTCCAAGTACCTCTTGGTTAAGTTGACTTAATTCTCATTTTTATGCAGTGTTACTAGGACAGACGAGACAGGTCATGCTTTGCTATTAGCTGTCCCTGTGTAACCCTATTGTTTTCAATGGCTCTGTGACAGAAAAGCAATGTACAGTTTTTCAGGTGCAAATTTTATCTAAGCAGATGACTCTTGTTTCTGTCTGACAAAGTTAAAAATTCAAAAAAGAAAAGCATTACCAGAGGATGCACATCTGATGAGTAAGAAAGTTCAGCTTCTAAAATCTCTGAAAGCAATCTGCCAGAGTTCCAAACTATGAGATATATATATATATATATCATATGATTATATATTATATGATCATATATTATATGATTCAGCATCCACCTGTGTTTGTCTTCAAGGAGATAGAAAATGGGGTTTTTTGACTCATTCATTTATTTTCCTATAGAAATACAAAAAGAGTATGAGAACAAGGAGGAAATATAGTTGTCACTTTCTGTGCCCTCCCATGAAAAAGTCAAGGGACACTTCTGCTGCCAGCTGGCGCCATCAGCTGGAGAGGAAGCATAGGCTACCAGACTTACAGATGTTACTAGACATGAGTGCATAGAAGTAATCCTGCCGTTGTTTGGCAAAAGCTGAGGGAAGTAAGGGAAAAGATGTCTCAAGAAGCAAGGAAGTATGGGGATGAGAAAGGAGTATACAAAGAAGACTACCTTGTGAAGGTGGAACAGATGAAACTTATCTAACAACCACTGTCCTGTGATGTGGGCTGTATGAGAGTTTGGAAACTGACCTCACAGGAGTAATTATGAACTCTTATGACAAGAGGACTGAAAAACTAATTTCTATTCTTGTTTGTTTTGGGTTTTTGTTTATTTCATTTGTAATAAAGATTTTTTTAGATGGGTTTGTTGGTGTTCTTTTTGTTGGGGTGGGTTTTTTTTCAGTTTAAAATAATTGTCCAGATAATGAATATTTACAGTGCTGAAGCTAAAGCGCAGATATTTAGATTAGGTGACAATATTCAGTGAGATTAATTTGTAACCCCCCATCATTCCCCCTTCTTTTTTTTCCCTACAGAGGACTTATTTAATATAGATGAATTCCAGATAGAAGGTTTAGCAGCTGACAACAAAAGACTTCATGAAGAAATTGCAAGACTAGAAAAAGAAAAGGAAAGCGAGCCGGTTAGTAAATTGTGTCTATGCTTGTTTATATGGTAGAGTTGAATTTTCTATTAGTGTCCATTGTTGTCATTATTAAACTAAGATGCTGATGATACATTACAACAAATGAATTATTGTTTTCAGTGCTCTATTAGGCCAGGTTATTACGGACTCCCATACCATTTTAGTACAAGGCATTTACTGTGCAGTTTTCAGTCACTATTTGTTTGATATTGTGTAGATATTTTCATGTAATGAGACCTCACATGGGCTGAAATATTATTAAAATACTTGAGCCACTTTTTTTTTTTTTCTGAACTCCAACATTACTTTTTACGAAAGTGTTAAGAACTTCTTAGGGGATGACAGCATGGGATTCAGTTGTAACAAAATATTTTCACAAAAATATATTGTTAGGAAAGATGGATTCTGCTTTTAATACATCATGAATTTAAAAGTGGTTTAGTGGCCATGCAGCTGGCAAATTCAGACTCCTGCCTGCTGTGTGAAATGTCCTATTTCTATTCCCAGCTTTCCTTGCCCTTAGTTTTATCTGCCCTTTGTGTACTATTATACTTATGAATTACCTGTAGCAAGAATTTTCTTAATACAATGCCTAATGCAATTAAAAGAGTAAATGCTGAAATGCAAGAATTAAGGTATAAACCATCTTTTCAGCCTTTTTTGTTATTATTTTAAAGATGCTTAACTTGATTCAGCTATTAAAAGGATAAACATTTATTAAAGTTCTTTAATTTTACATTTATACTATTGAAGTTGTCCAATTATTCTATTGTCTTGTCTGGAAAATAAGGTAATTATTTTAGATTAATATAACAGTGGTTGTTCTTTCCACCCATCTACTAGGATCGTAGAGTAACACTACGAAACCTGAAATCGTCTATTCAAGCAGATGTCCAGAAATTCCAGGCTTTTTTGACTAATCTGGAATCTCATATAGCCATCCTTGATCAAAAAACGGAAGGTGTTAATGAGGAAGTTGAGACAGCAGGTAAGAAGGTCACAAATGGGATAGTGAAACTAGAAATAGGTTTAAAAGAACTAATTCTCAGCTTCAGGACAGGGTGAGATATTTAGTGTATGGTGATGCTACACATAAACTTTCCAAAATGGATTGCTAATAAAGAGGTTTTTTGGCTGATAACTGTTTGTACACTAGAGTAATGAAATACAGATATTTTTACAGAGAATAAGTTTAACAATGTAGGCTGGTATTTTACATCCATTTCACAAATGTTTTGTGAACTTAGTAATGGAAGTAGAAGCAATGAAGCAGGAGAATGCCCGGCTCCAGCACATCTTTGATAACCAAAAGTATTCAGTTGCGGACATTGAGAGAATAAATCATGAGAGAAATGAGTTGCAGCAAACCATTAACAAGCTGACTAAGGAAGTGGAAGCAGAAGAACACCAGCTGTGGAATGAAGAGCTAAAATATGCTAGGAATAAAGAGGCGGTATGTGAAAACTATACCCGTTTTCATTATGCAAACTTAAACTTGGATCTTGGACTATTGATAACTTCCTTCCTAAATAATCTAACAACAACATAGAACTTGTCACTTTAGCCTGTTAAGACGTAAGGGCTTATGTTTACAATCTCTGAAAAAATGTTTCTTTCTTTTCCCCCCTTTTCTGTTTTAAGCATAATAGAAATGTATTCTTTTCAAATTTTTTTCTGCATCATAAGGGACATAGCTAGAATATGCACCACCGTCAGCTCTCGCTGTCACAGCATCAAGACCTCAAGACCTTTGATAACATTAGCTTGAAATAGCTTTGCTAACACAAGCAATTTCAGGCTAATGTTAACATTTCATAGCAAGGAAGTAATGCAAAACTAGTGCTTTGAATCAATCTCTCAATGTATTTCGGGCCAGATTGGTCCCTTATGTGGAAGTTCTAATAGATTTTAAGGGCGAAATTCAATTCTCTCCCTCAAACTGAATGAAAAAATGTAGCCTGCAAGTAGTGGGCTTTAAAAGTTTTCCTAGATGGAGAACTAAAAAAAGAAAGTTTCAAATATGTTTTGCATTTTGCAGAGTTACACTTTATCAAGCACTTGGTATTAAATTCCTCATACTGTGCAAGTATGAAGCAAATAAAACTGGAAAAAACACTTATGTTGTTTACATATAAATGGCACTCAATCAGAAAACAGAGCATTTAATAAGCTTTGTCTAGGGGTATACTCAAGTTAAAGTTTGATATTAGGATGTGTGGCTATATGGCATCTCATGTCAAAACCAATGAAAGAAGGCATATCAACATGATGACTGATCACTGTGTTAGTTATTTGTAATATTTCTGAGCATGTTTTTCTTTCCCTATCAAATAATCCTCAAAAAATTGAGGCAGGAAAAAATATGGTAGATGTGTAGGGAAAACCACAGGTGAAACCCTTCTGTCCCAGTCCTACACACTGAGAAACCTTGCAGAGCAAATTCGGAAAGAATCATAAAACAGCACTTAATCCAAACAGTGCAAACTGCTGGACTGCCAATACATACAGCTCTTGCATTCTGTGGCATGACTTGGAATTGTGTTTGTACAGAGCAACTCAGAAATCTGTTTAAAGTACTATATGAATACTTTTTGCCAAGATTTTCACTTGTATTTCTTCTACAATTTTTTCCCTTTTCTCCTCTGATCAGATCGAAATGCAACTGGCAGAGTATCATAAACTGGCTCGAAAGCTGAAATTAATTCCAGTAAGTGCTGAGAATTCCAAAGGCCACGACTTTGAGATTCAGTTTAATCCTGAGGCAGGACCAAATTGCCTAGTCAAATACAGAACTCAGATCAAGGTAAGTAGTCAATACTGAATTTTTCTGTTACTACTCAAAAAAAAAAAAAAAAAAAAAGTGTTTCTTTGGTAATGTTGAAAAGCTCTCTCTTAACCTCTCCATGAAACTTCATTGAAAAGCTTGTGGAATGTATTGCTCTAACTACATTATAGTACAGGAAGGAAATTTGGTATTGGAGAGTACAGCAGCCTAAATATAAATGGGAGAGGGAGAAGATGTACTGTGGTACATCTTGGTTCAGTCTCTGAAATTGCATTAGCCAGATCTTCTTGTACGTGTTTTACAGGCTCCCCTTATGGAGATCATAAACCAGACTGATGAAGAAATCAGGAATGCTACTCAACGGAAAATGACTTTAGAAGAAACTTTGGAACAGGTGTGTTGATTAATGAAGATTAGCTCTAAGAATGTTATCTGCTGGTCTCATTTGAAGTGTGGTGTGGTGGGTTAGGGTTTTTTTGGGTTGATTTTGTTGTTTGGGTTTTTTTATTGTGAGAGTTAGGGTCTCCTTCTGTTGGTTGAAGTTATGTGTATTTGCTGCATTGAAGATTATGCAGCTGACATACATTTGACCATGAACATTGGAAAGATTTGGTTTTAATAAGTTGCCTGTTCCAGTCTGTTGTGTGGCTTACTCTCACTGACCAGTTGTCATCAGGAAGATTTTTAGCAATATTGGGCTCTGGATGGATTGAAAGGAGAATTTTATTTCCCCATTCTTCTTCCCCTACCTCAGTTCTTATTGCTAAGTGTAACACTATATGGTATGGAATATCCTTTTGGCTAATTTTGGTCAGCTTTCCTGGTCAGCTTCCCAACCTCTTGCCCTACTCAGTGAGAGGCCACAGGAGAGAGGGAAAGCCTTTATGCTGTGCAAGCTCTATTCAGCAATAGCCAAAACATCGGTGTGTTACCAACACGGTTTTAGCTACTTATCCAAGACAAAGCACCATACAGGCTGCTATGAAGAAAGTTAACACCATCCCAACCTGGCCCAATTTAAATATTTCTGGACTACCATACGTTGTTTGCGATGGCATGGATTTATATGTTGGAATTCTTTTTGAATTATATTTTCTTGGTCATGTTTTCATTCTAGGTTAATGTAATGGTAGTGGACAACAAAAGCAGTGTGAAAACACTGGAAGAAGAAGCTGAAAAGTTGGATGATCTTTATCACCAGAAACTTAAGGTAGAATATCTTATAGGTTATCCTTAATGATATCCTTATACTTAATCCATGTATTTATACCTAAGTTTTTGGTTTGTATTTTTGTTTGTTTGGACCTCTGCCCTGGCCTCCTTCCATTCCTGTTGCAGGATTCTCTCATTCTTTTCAGAAATATTTGAGTGCTACCTTAAGTGAGTCAGTTTTCACTTTCTCATTAGGCAGATCCTGTAAATCACAAGCTACTACATCCAGGAATAAAAGCAGAGTTAACAGTATCTGCCTTGTCTATTCAGTTTGTATATAATAAATGCACTTACAGTTTTTAGTAAATCACATTAAAAACTAAGGAACACATTAGTTGACTAAAAGCACATTGAATGTTTGAGTGATATGAAATTGTTTCTTTGTTATTCTTCCCCAGTGGGAGAGCAATCTCCATCCTTTTCCTCGCTTCTAGTTTAGCAACAAAACAGAGCCCTCTCAGTTAACAACTAAGTGGCTGCTTCAGTACCTCCCAACAGCATGGCTTTGGTGGGGCTACGGTGCCCAGGAGAAAAATGCTTTTTGAACTGAGCTAGTATTTAACATACTTGCTCTTTCAAATCCAAATTTCTACGCTATAACCACAAAACTGGGTTATTTCATTGCTAATACCTGCTTAGGTGGCTGAAGGCAATGAATTTAGTTTATTGCTTTCAAAAACACCTGAAATCCAGCTTTTGATCTATGCTGTTGCACATGCTTGTTTCTTAAAGTGAGCTTATAAAATAGTCAGTTGCAACTGGGTGGTTATGATAAGAAATATTTGTGTAATTCCTTGTGTAATTTTTAAAATGCTATCCACAACACTTAAATTAGTAAGTATTAAAATTATTTTTGAAGGATGAAGTTTCTGTAATTCACCAAAATTGCATATTTAGCTGATGGTGGAATTTAGTTTGGTTTTGTGCATTTAATCATGCTGAGTATAGTGTCAACAGTGCCATTGGAGAGAGATTGTTTACATTTTGTACTCATCTTTCAGACACAAAAGGGAAAAGCAGTTTTCTTACTCAAATGTGACTATTATTTTTAACGTAGAAACAGTTGTTCATGATGTTCCATTTCTAAGCTATTTTGAGTACATATGTAAATAACACTTTTTGAGATGTGTTTTTCCTTCAAAGTTCAGACCTTGAAATACTGTTAGAGCAATAAAAGGAAGGTTAGGTTGGTTTTGGGTGGAAGACAATACAGAAAATACCTGAAACATTAGGAGGATGTCCTTGGCGGTTTTAGTTTTGAGTTTGGAGTTACTTATGTGAATTCTGAATTCAAGTATCAGGGTGTAATCAGGTAATATAAAGGAGAAAAAAAAATCCTTATTATTCCTGACCTATGCAATTTATTTATTTTTTCCTCTTTCCTTATGTTTACAGGAGGCAGAAGAGGAAGAGCAAAAATCTGCAAATGAACTAGAATTGTTAGAGAAGCATAAACAATTACTTGCCAGTGGTCTCAATGAAGGTCTCAGTGAAGCCACAAATGAATTACATGATCTTGAACGACAGTAAGGCCCATAATTTCAAGTTCTTTCTATAGTTTATTTTGGTTTTTCTGTGTTTTAAGGATAAAGACATTTTCGTGAATCCTAATGTAAAGTTCCTTGGTGAGCAAGTATCCATCTCAGTATATTAATTCCACAAATTCACAATTGAAAAATGTTTCTCCTCGACACTTAATATTTTGCTAGAATATTTCTCTACTGTATCAGAATTCCTGTTTTCCATGTAATTTCTTTATATATGGTTTTAGTAAGGAAATTAGTTTGTTTCCAAACTTATGTGACAACTACATTTTCTAAAGTCTGGAAAGACTAGTCTGACTCTAAGGTACTTTGTTTCTTACCGGTTAGCATAATATTGTCCTTTTTTTCTTTGAAGTTGAGTATTAATATAGAAATCTAAAGTGGTTCAAGTTAATATTAATAGAAAAAATTATGGCTAGACATGATGACATATCAGACTTGGTAAAGTGATTGTTTTAGATGTCAGGAATTTTATAATTATGGATGTGACTTTCTGAGTGTCTTTATTTTTTAGATACCAAATTGTTATGCAAACAACAACAGAGAAGAGCAGGAAAGCTGGTGTTAACTTGAATCGTCTTTTAGAAGTGATTGCTACTCATGTAGTATCTATAGAGGTAAACTAAAATTTGATATTCAAAATTAAATCTTTCTAGAGACATTTGCAACTGCAGTTAAACACTGGAAATGGAAATTAGAACTACTCTTTCCAATAAAGTATTGGTAGGGTTGCTGCACTGACTCTACAGATCCTAGTAAAATAAATTTATTGACAAATCCTTTGGTATAAATAATCAGAATTTATTAAATTTCAGCAATAGAATCCTGTCAGGTTTAATCTGCTTCTGGTAGATGTCTTTCAGAGAAGTGTTTAACTGAAATTGTTTAACCTGTGCAATGACTGCTTCAAATGCTTTAGCAGAACCAGGACAACAGAGACCATGATGGTTCTAATAAACTTGCTATAACTTTTTTCCAGAAATATCTTGATGAACAGAATGTGAAAATTGACAGAGACTATGAAGAATTAATGTCTGAAGACCTATTGTCAATCTTGACCGGAATTCTAGACAGTTATGAAAAGAAGGCTGAAAGTCTGTAGTTACCAAAAAGGTGACGTTGAAAATTTTGCCTTTCTGAAGCTCTGGTATGGTGCCTTCTAAAAGAATGGGTAATTCCTGTGTTTATCACTGAAACTGGTTTTAAGTGTAAGGAAATGCTTATGAACCTCTTCTATTGATACAAATACATTAAAAAACTAAACAATATATTTTAATTTTCTTAAAAAAGGCTTTGCTTACACTTCTTCCTTGCAATTTATTATGCATGATTACAAACAAGACAACTTCGGAGCAACTTCATTTCATTTTTTTTCTCTATAATTAAATCATTTGTGCTCTTCTAGGAACATTAGTAGACAAGAGTACAGTTAAACCTGTTAAAATAACAAGTCAGAGTGGACTTAAAGATGAAACCGCAAGTGACAGCACAAAAGCAGAGGGTGCTGACAACATGAAATACTTAAAAATAACTAGTGATTTTTGCAAACTTGTAAGATTGCTAACTGAGAAAAGAGTTACGCTTTCCTTTCCTGGAGTATTGTTTGTGCATTTCATAATATATATTATGTATTTAGCACACATGCATGACTGCACACTCTTCCTCAAGCCTTTCTTTTAGTAGCAAGCCAACTGTAAACGTCTTTCAGTCTCCTGCTTGTTTTGTTATCTACCAAACTGCCCGGAGACTCCTCTTCTATAAGTAAGATTTTTATATTTTTTTTTAACAAAAAACCTCTTTGAAAAGATCAGTAGTCAGTAGAAGTTATACAGTAGTCTTGTAAATAATCTAGAGAAATAATGATAGTCAGTTTGAAAATAAAGTTCTGTCCCTTAATTGCTCATAGTCCCAGATGAAACCTCACTGTACTTCTTGAATATGTGTACCAGAGAGAGCTCCAAGTAGGACAACATATGAATTCTGGCAATATAGCTAAAGAGTTGTAGATTTGGCTAATGTTGGATATATCAAAGTGGTCTAAAACGAGTCTGCATTATTCTTGTTAGACCAGTAGGACAGACTCGATTTGATTCTTTTCTTCCTCAGGAAAGTAGCAGTAAAATTATTGTATGGGGAGATCCAGTCCAAATACATCGAAGAAAATGTAACATCTCTTTGTTCAGTGCTATGTAGAAGTAGTGTCGTCTTATCTACTCTGTATATACTTCTGTGTTTAAAAAAAAATAAAAATCAGCATTTATGTCTTGAATAGCTTATGTTGGTATTTCCTAAGAAAAGTATTGGAAGTATTTGCGTGTTTTTGAGAGTTCAGTGATAAATATCACTGATTCAAATATACAATGATAAAAACAACTTTTGCAATTTGTTCAAAAGCTTTTAGCAGGTGATGGCTAAATGAAGTTGCTCCTTAATTCTATAATTACACACAATTCTTGAATGAAACATAAATCCCTAGGATATCCAGCAAAACTTAAATTTGACCATCTGAACACAGACTGCAAATAAAAACTGAATCGTCTTTAATTCTAGGCTATTTTTGCAGTGCGTAGATAAAACTCAGTTGTCCTTAATGTAGTGTGTGAATCTTCTGGCTCTGGTATGAGTATTTTGTTTCAAATATTATGATAATGATGGTGTTATTTAAGCTTATAACTTTTTGTTCTTTTGTTGTCCTCCAGAAGTTTAATTTGACAGCTATAAAAGTTTTCCGACAAGTAGGTAGTATTTATGCTTTCTTCTGTTGTCCTCTTTCATTATACCTTTGCAAACTCTTTTATTTCCTGTATTTTTACGCCTAATCCGTATCAAATCTCAGTCCCTTCTCTCTAGAAACTCTTTTTCTTTGTGATCTTTCTAGTATTTCTGTTACATAAAGCAATATTCTTCTAATAAAGCAAAACTGTGCATCATACAGAATAATCAGGTTCCTTTAAAATACATGCTTATTTAGGGGTTGTGCTCTCTCTTGGCTGCCTGATACCTGTTTGTCTCTGCTTCTGTAACTGACCTGTGCTCATTAGTATCTGCAGGTTCTTTGCCATGTGGACTAGTCAGCTGAGTCAATGCAAGCAAAATAAATGTCACTTCCAAGGACTAATATTAACACAATGATACTGGGTTAAAGAAACAAGGTCACAATGACTTTCCTCCATGTACTGGCATTATGGTATTATTCTGAAATTAAAGTAGCTTGAGTAGTAAAAACTCCACATTTGTAATGTTGGCAACAAGTTATTGGGTCTGTATGCCAGTTAGACTGAATTGACATTACAACCAGCCCAGGCTTTGACCTAGGTTCTGTAAAACGCTATGGGGATTTGCATGTTGTAATATAACAATAGATGAATATCAGCCAATGTTTACTAGGTAATATGTCTTCCTATCTTAAAATGGAGATAATTTTTCAGTGCTGCTTGAACATGGCTCCTGTGTGATATTTCAAGTCAAGTGGTCAGTTATTTTTTTTTTATTTGTATTCTGGAATAAAAATAACTGAAATAACTGAAGTTAGACAATAGACATTCAAACATAATTAGTGCTCTTTATTTTGGTTTTGTTTCTTTATTACCAGACTGTAAAGTCTTAATCAGAAAGTACCACTGGCACCTGCACATTTCAGTAGCATGAGTCATTTGTAAATTTTTTTTTTGCTTTTGTGTGGATACAGTTCCCTCATTTATTGCTAATGTATCTTTTGTACAGTTTAGTTAATATGCCTTAAGTTTATGTATTTTTATACTCAATAAAATTTCTTAAATCTGTTTCTTTGAAGGATAGATTCTTACTGCAAGCATAGAAACATGACATAAAAAGCACAATTAATTTGATTTTCCTGGAGGAACTAGGTAATTATCTTAGCAACAGATACTAATTCCATGACTGTCCTTGCTGTTAAATGTGCATTGTGTAAAGGAAAAACATCTGTTTCCTATAAATTGCAAAGGAATAAAAATTGTCTTAACTTTTTTAGAAATAAATGGCTTTTTAAAAACTCTAAGGAATGCTACTTTAAGAACTGATTTATGCACACAGGTATCCCTTTGCCATTAATCTTCCCAACCAACCTTTTGCTGCTGTGAGAAACACCGACTCACATCTTAGAATTTAAAGAGGACAAAGCCACCGAAGCAAAGGTTAAAATAATAATTTATTAATATGAAACAGCGCTGAATCGGGTGCACCAAAAATGGATGCACGATGATCTTTTAGCTTTCAGGTATTTTACATCTTTATCCCGGCCGCTTGAGTTTCCGTCTCCCTTCTCATTGGCTGAGAAGTTGGAGCTCACATTCTTCCCGACCGCTTGGCCTATTACAGGTTTATTTTGCACTTTTTCCCATATAAGGCACACACACACCTATTCTACGACATTATTATCCTAAACACACCTTTGATTAGTTGATTAAGCTACACGTTATTTCAGAGTCTTTGCTACCATCTACTTGGCATATTTACCAGACTGATTTCTTTGGCCTTATTGATACTCCCCTACCCTTTGGGTTTTTGTGTTGAAGGCCATGTTCCAATTTGTTTCTCTTCACCTAGATAACGCTCTGCAAACAAGGATCCCTTGACAGACCAAGGGCATTTCTGGGGATTAATTGGATACAATTTATTAGACTCTATCATTACTAAGGCTTCTTTGTTAGTACTGTCACACTAACAATGATACATCGATTAGCTGAAGCAAAACTTAGCTTATTTCCCACACTGCCTTAAGTATTAAAGGAGTCTTTCCTTTACATGACCATTCTTCCATCTGATTTTGGTTTTTTTTTATAACTAGGTATAAAAAAAAAATAAAAACCACTTGATGCTGCAGAAGCATGGTAGAATACTGTGTATAGCTTTGTTCTTTTCCCTGGAGTATGTTATTTTTCAAATTTGGTTGTCAGAAACTCAACGCGCTGTCAAGAACTGGGTAGTTCTTTACAGAGTATTTCTTGAATGCATCATGAGCGTGATAAGGCTTTTTTACCTTTGCAGTGTTCTTTTGAAGCAAAACTTAGCTTATTTCCCACACTGCCTTAAGTATTAAAGGAGTCTTTCCTTTACATGACCATTCTTCCATCTGATTTTGGTTTTTTTTTATAACTAGGTATAAAAAAAAAATAAAAACCACTTGATGCTGCAGAAGCATGGTAGAATACTGTGTATAGCTTTGTTCTTTTCCCTGGAGTATGTTATTTTTCAAATTTGGTTGTCAGAAACTCAACGCGCTGTCAAGAACTGGGTAGTTCTTTACAGAGTATTTCTTGAATGCATCATGCGCTACTCAAGGCTTTTTTACCTTTGCAGTGTTCTTTCAGCTCACATGAATGAGGCTACTCGGACCCTTCTCGCTGGCTCTGCCAATGTGCAGTAGCGCAAGTCTACGCAAGTCTTTAGTTCCAACCTGGATAACGATATGTTGTTCTCTGTTAGTTCTGTGATACTTCTAATATTTTGTGTACTTTGGCCTTTAATGGGAATCCTCGTCCCTTCTCCACCTTTTGTGGTAGAATTAAAAAAACATGTATATACTTTTATCCTCTGATTTCTGAAAATAGTTCAAAAAAAAAAAAAAGAGCAACAGCTGAAGAAATTGCCTTTTCAATCAGAAGAGGGGAAACTCCCTGCAGCAATGCTCTATGGCCAAAAAGGAAGTCTATGGTCTATGGTCTTTCATGCCAAGTGACTCTACGCAAAACAACGGAGATTTTGTAGACAAGGGTACTACTACTTGCCTATGTCTACTCTATAGATTATTTGGTATGTAAGTATTTTCAGCTCTGCAAAGAGTCTGCAGAGACTAAATGTATTATCTTTTGACTCTTTTTCAGAGAGCACTGTTCTGTTTTAATACTGGAAACCTTAATGTCTCCTTTCCAGTTAACCTTCCCCTTTTGGCAGTAATATAGAACAGAGAATTGACCTGGTTTTGCAATGCTTGCTCCCTCCAGATTTTTGGCTGTGAAAGAATCCTCAACAACACATGATTTCATCATGGCAGGTTTTTTCCCTTGGAAAGATCTCCACCATAGAGACTATGGTATCTTCATTGGAGTTCTAGATTTTGGGTGCTTGTGGAAAGTTTTTGATGGTATCCATTAGTTTTTAAGGAATGGAAGGAGCACAGAACACTCATAGAGCCCTTAGTCTCCTCACTGGATGAGGGACTGTTGTAGCCAATGTCATATCTCAGGGAAGTGTATTGATGTCTTCAGTCCTGTATCAGGAGGTTGAGAGAGACTGCTCAGTCAGCCTGAGAAAACTCTTAAATAATTTTGTAGGCTTTTTCTATAGAACTTGATTTGTTTACAGGATTTTTCTAGCAGATGTCAGTTTGTAACAGCACAACAGCAATATCTGGTAGAAGAGCATCTACCTGCCCTTTTGTGGTCTGTTTTTCAGATTTGGAGATTAAAAATTTATTAGAGGAATAGTTACTTACCACAGGTCGGGCATCAGTAATGATTGCCAAGCAGAGAAAATGCTCTAGATCATTGCTCGTGCTTGAGACTGGCCATGTCCCTGGCCTGACCATAAGTATTACATAAAACGTTACCGATGCCAGGGCTGTTGTGGTCTGCTCCCTCCTGAAGAGAGGACCTTTTGTGAACCCCAGTTCATAAGGGTCTCCCAGTTCCAGCATTGGCTCAGAGTAGACAGGATCACAGGTCTGTCTAGAGGATTACTGAGTGTGCTGGTCCCTCCATTCCAGAAATCTTTATCAACAGCTTTGTGATAACAAGGAGTGTTTGCGATGTGTCGTCTTTACGGTGTTTTCCCTAGCACCTTATGCATGAGATCACAACTTCAGTTGGCAGTGTCTTATCAGCAGTTTAGCCTTAAGAACACTTTGCCCAAGCTTAAGTTTTAAAAGGCAGGTGAAATTGTCTGTTACTCCAATTTCACCTCACTGAAATATTCACCGGTTTGGCAAGACTCCAAAGTAGAAAGAAAGACAGGTGGTGATGGAACGTGTATAAATATTTTGAAACAAGCAAGATGCATGGAATTTAGTTTCACTTTTCATACCATGATCTATATAATGAATGCCTTTCTGTCAGTATCAGATGGCCCTTCTGAGAACACTGAACACTGCTGAAAGGAAAGTCCCCTGCTATTCTCTCTGGAAAAAAGGATCTGGAGTTACCAGTCCTAATTATCTGGCTGATCTTAACTAGCAAGGGTCAATACAACAAACTCAAAGTGCAGAAAGGACACCAAAGCAATGAGCTCTGCTTGACTAATACTGTTTAGTGAGTTACTGTCCTGTTCCCTTCCAAGGGTCTGGCAATCAGTTGTAAGAAAGCCATGAGGAAAGCAGCAGAGTGAAGTCACGCAAGATAAGGAAGGGAAAACTACAGCCAGAGGTTGCACTGTTTGGACAAACGTAGGTTTTTTAAGAGGAAAACCACCAACTTGAAATATACAAAATTCTTAAGGAATAAACAAGAAATCAGAGAATGGCAATTCAGCATCACTGAGGATCTCTTCCAGCAACCAGCAAAGATCAACCCCTCCCATCTGACTGATTACTCAGAAGAAATTCCTCAGGTGTTTCATTGTGGGTGCTGAGCATGCAAATGCTTAGCCCTAGAAGCTCCTCAAATCCTAGCTGTGTTTGGCGTGTGCTACAACAAAACCTCCGTGATTCATGCTTATGTGCACAGCAAAAGATACCCACAGTGAGAAAGAAAGGGCAGTGGTTACTGTGCCACCATCCCAAAATCCAGAGCATGGGGCAATGCCATGCAGAGGCATTTAAATGACTAAAGCAGTCAACCAGTCTAGCCTGCTCTATTGGCTTGGACTCCGTGGTGCCACTGCTACCAGAGCTGGTGATGAAGGCGCTCTTTGATGGTTCAGGAGAAAGCAGCCATTAGTCCAGGGTAAAGGGAAGAGTGAGAAAATGGTGCCAAAAGCCAAGGTGATAGGAAGAGTAAAAGGAGGAAGCAGCCTTCCAGAGAAAAAGCAAGTAGCAGTGATGCTCAGCTACAAAAAGGCTGAAAGATACTCCATAAGAACCTGTAGCAGCAATATCAACTTAAATTGAAAAGCATAATGCCCCACACATGTAGCAGGACCTTTTCTGTGACAAAGTATGTATGTTTTCCTATTTCTTACATGTTATACAGGAGGCAATGACGTATTTGATCCCAGTCTTTATAACTTTTAAGAGTGTGGTTGGAGGGACTTCTTTAAACACAGCCTTTAAGAAAAGCAAGCATAACGGCAACAGTGTTCTATTGAAATATTAATGAAGACATTAATCTTATACCCCAGCAACCTTTCCACACATTAAAAAATGTGTTTTCTCCTGTTGTGTCTTTGTTAGATACATGTTTTCATATACTTCTTCAAGAATCATTTATGTTTCTTTGTCTCACAGAGGAAGAAAGTTTTTAAGGTTTGCTCCGTCCTCATTCATTTCCCATGAGAGGAGCAACTCTGGTACTCACAAGATGCAGTGGATTGCTACCAAACTTAGTTCCTGACCACTGCGTTTTTGGCTGCAGTCATTTGTCCCTGGCAGGTGAACGGTAAGGTTCTCTGGTATTGCCAGTTTCCGTCCAAATGTTCCATGACAATCTTAGGGCAGCTGACAGACTAAATCCTACAAGTATCCATCTAGTCTGGTGTCCTCCTTCCAAATACAGCTTTGGAAAATGGTGCAAAGAACACTCTACAACAATCAGATATGGAATGACTTGCCTTCCAACTTGCACTCTTCGTACTTAGTAATATTTGGATATTGTATCCTAAGGCCAAAGTGTATGATTTATATGTCTCCTGATAGGAGCAGCCTCACATTCACAAGCCCTGGTCCTTATGGGGAACTTCAACTACCCCAGTATCTGTTGGAGGGACAACAAAGCAGGGTATAAGCAATCCAGGAGGTTCCTCGAATGCATCGATGACAACTTCCTTCTCCAAGTGATAGAGGAGACAAGGAGAGGTGACGTGCTGCTGATGCTGGACCTTGTTCTAACCAACAAGGATGGTGTGGTGGGAAATGTGAAGCTCTGGGGCAGCCTTGGCTGCAGTAACCATGAGACGATGGAGTTCAAAAGCCTTAGGGTGGTGAGGAGGGTGCACAGTAAGCTCGCTGCACTGGACTTCAGGACAGCAGACTTTAGCCTCTTTGGGGATCTGGTTGGTAGACTACCATGGGATAAAGCCCTGGAGGGAAGACGGTTTCCAAGAAAGCTGGTTAATACTCAAGGATCACCTGCTCCAAGCTCAGGAGCGATGCATCCCAACAAAGAGGAAGACAGGCAAAAATGCCAGGAGGCCTGCATGGATAACAATAAGCTCCTGCGTAACCTCAAACACAAAAAGGAAACCTACAGAGGGTGGAAGCAACGTAGCTGGGAGTAATACAGATAAATTGTCAAAGCAGCCAGGGATCAGGTTAAGAAAGCTAAAGCCCTAACAGAATTAAATTTGGCCAGGGACACCAAGGGCAACAAGAAAAGCTTCCTGTTGGTGACAAAAGGAAGACTAGGGAAAATGTGGGCCCTCTCCAGAAGAAAAAGGGAGACCTAGTCACCCGAAATATGGAGAAGGCTGAGCTACTCAATGACTTTTTTCCCCTCGGTCTTCACCGGCAAGTGCTCTAGTGACACTGCACGATTTTCAAAGGTCAAGGCAGGGACTGGGAGAATGAGGAACCACCACTCCCTGTAGGAGAAGACCAAGTTTGAGACCACCTAAGGACCCGGAAGGTGCACAAGCCCACATGCACCTGATGAGATTCATCTGCAGGCCCTGAGGGAAACGGCAGATGAAGTTGCTAAGCCCCTATCCATCGTATTTGAGAAGTCGTGGCAGATCCGGTGAAGTTCCCACAGACTAGAAAAGAGGAAACATAACCCCCATTTTAAAAAAAAAAAGCAAACGGTGGGCGAGGGGGCGGCGGCAGCGGCGAGGAGCCCCGAGGGGAGCCCGGGGAGAGGCGCGGATGGCGCCGCACGGAGGGATCTCCCACCTCAGCGACACAGGCCCAGCCGGAAACCGGAAGCCCGCGACAACCAATCAGGCGCGGAGGGGGCGTGTCTAGGAGGCCCGCGGGGATTTAAAGGCAGCCGGCGCAGGCTCGTGGCGGCAGTTTTTTTAATGAAAATTATTAGCGTTAATTTTCTTCATAGTTGCTAATATGGGGCTGTTTCAGATTTGTGCTGAGAACAGTGTTGATAATGGATGTTTTCGTTACTGCTGAGCAGCGCTTACGTGGAGTTAAGGCTCCTTTTCTGCTCCTCCTCGCGCCGCCCCACCAGTGGGTTGGCTGGGGGCGCACAAACAGCCGGGAGGGGACACAGCCAGGACAGTGTCCCCAGCTCATCAAAGGGACGCTCCACACCATGTGACATCATGCTTGTGAGACCCCACCTGGAGTACTGTGTCCAGCTTTGGAGTCCTCAACACAGGAAGGACATGGACCAGCTGGAACAGGTGCAGCGGAGGGTCACGAAGATGATCAGAGGGATGGAGCACCTCTCCTATGAAGACAGGCTGAGGGAGCTGGGGTTGTTCAGCCTGGAGAAGAGGAGGCTCTGGGGAGACCTTATAGTGGCCTTTCAATATCTGAAGGGAGCCTATAGAAGAGCTGGGGAGGGGCTCTTTGCCAGGAAGGGTAATGATAGGACAAGGGGAAATGGTTTTAAATTGGAAGAAAAAAGATTCAGATTAGATCTCAGGAAGAAATTTTTTACTATGAGGGTGGTGAGACACTGGAACAGGTTGCCCAGGGAAGCTGTGGATGCCCCATCCCTGGAAGTGTTCAAGGCCAGGCTGGATGTGGCTTTGAGCAACCTGGTCTGGTGGGAGGTGTCCCTGCCCATGGCAGGGGGTTGGAACTAGATGATCTTTGAGGTCCCTTCCAACCCAAACCATTCTATGATTCTATGATATAAAGCTCTAAGAAGAAGAAGAAAGCATGGGGGAAGCTTGGAGCAATGGCATTTGTCTTCACAAGTAACTATTTTATAAGTAAGTATTTACGGCCTCAAGTTGCACCAGGGGAGGTTCAGGTTGGATATCAGGAAAAATTTTCACACTGAAAGGGTTATCCAGCATTGGAATGGGCTGCCCAGGGAAGTGGTTGAGGCACCATCCCTGGAGGTGTTCAAAGGAGGGCTGACATGGTGCTGGCGGGCATGGCTTAATGATGGTGGGGGTTTTTTTTGTCAGGTTGATGGTTGGACTAGATGATCCTGAAGGTCCCTTCCAACCTAGGTGATTCTACGATTCTATTATGTGTGATGGAGCCCTGCTTTCCCGGAGATGGCTGAGCACCTGCCCGCCCATGGGAAGTGGTGACTGAATTCCTTTGCTTTTGCTTTACTGATTAAACTGTGTTTATCTCAACCCCTGGGTTTGGAGTTTTCTCACTTTTGCTGTTCCAAGTCTCTCCCCATCCCACCAGGGGGAATGAGCGAGCAGCCGCGTGGGGCTTAGGTGCCACCTGGGGATAAACCACGGCAAAATAGCACTTTAGGAGCCCACTACTCCACATCTACCTTAGCCTGCGTGTTATAATGACAATTCACTGTTCATTTCTGTTCTTTGGTCTCTCTCGGATGGTTTTCCAAGCAGTGATGATGCGGTTTTGTACCTCAGCGGTTGAAGTGATGATGCTGCTGTGTTTCACACCTCAGGGGGTCCCACTAAGGTATTTTTTGTAATTGGGTCGAATCAAAGGTCTATGGAGTTCTAAATCCAAGATGCCGCAGGCTGCTCTTTTTAAAGGTAAAACCTTTGTCGCTTTAAGAAAAAGCAGTGCTTTTTGTTAGTTAATTTGGAATTTGTAGTTTCATACCTACAGAGCATACGTAAGCAGCAGCATCCAGTATCCCTCAACAGACTGTGTGGAATTTGTAGTTTCATACCTACAGAGCATCTGTAAGCAGCAGCATCCAGTATCCCTGCTGCAACAAGCCCTACCAGAGGGGCTGTGTGCTTAGTCTAGTGAAGACAGCAATTTTCAGTACATGTATATGAAATACTTCCTATCGAAAAACAGCCAGTGCTGGAACTTATTTCATATTCTCCCTCAATACAAAGAAAGCAAATACTTAATTTATTGCTAAAAAACTAGATACAGGGAGGACATAATGACAAATACATTCTCTCACACACATAAAAACCCCATTCCCAAGCATCATAGGATCATAGAATGGTTTGGGTTGGAAACACCTTAAAGATCATCGAGTTCCAACCCGTGCGTGTCTTCTAGATCCCAATCTGTACAAGCAGTTGTGTCAAACAATGAAAATGTCACCCGCAAATTAAAGTCTACAGATAAAAATGTTTCCACTTACAATGTTTATGTATTCTTGGGCAAGAGACCTCTCTCAGAAATGACAGCAAATAATGAGGAAAGTCTTTAAAGTGTTAGGTTCAATTCAAAGTACTGAAAGGCTACGCATGAACTCAGAATGCATGAACACCACGCAGCATGAAGGAATTAACTGCCAGTACAAGGAGAACACACAAATCATAGAATCATAGAATGGTTTGGGTTGGAAGGGACCTCAAAGATCATCTAGTTCCAACCCCTCTGCCATGGGCAGGGACACCTCCCACTAGAGCATTTGAGCAAAATGCAGAACACATTCCGTTTCCCTGAGTTAACCCCATGGGAAGCATAAGCTGCACCTGCTGCAAATGCATAAACTGTGATTATTATTGAATTTCTTTCTCTAAGCTCATTTCTTAAGTGTATCCCAACTACATCCCTACTGTTTATGACAGGAGGGAAAGCTGTTAGGTCCACCCTACAGTGAATGACAAATCAAAGGATCCTGACAGTTTCCTGACAAGTATGTTTCCCTAGTTCCTTGAAGGCGCTGAAGGCTGTACTTATTTATTGAATTATTTTATTTCACATGCGGTTTTGCAGCTACGCTTCCTATCCTAGCCTCCTATTCTTCTATAACGGCGCAATGACAGAAGTCATTAGGGATTTGCATATATAAAAAACAACTCTAATCAAGTTTTTAATTGCTCTGCCGCACCGGCCCCGTGGACGAGCCCTCTCCGACCGACGGGCACACGCCACCCGCAGGGCCCGCCCGAGGCGCTGCCGGGCACCGCTGCCGGTAGCGGGCTGGGGCTGTCGATCGCAGGAGACACCGGCCGGGCCTGCCCACCACCCGAGGCTCGCCGCCCCGCCGCGCCTCCGCCTCAGCGCTCCCGAGCTCGGCCCCACCCAGCAGCGGCGGAAGTGACGGAGGGCGAAGAACACCAACTCCCTCCCGCGGTTCCGGCTCTCAGGCGCACTTTCGTTTCCCCGCTGCTCCCCGCCCCGAGGCGGCGGAACGGCCCCCCCACCCTCCGCCCCGTCCCCACTTCCGGGCCTCCGCCCCACCGTCCTCCTGGCCCCGCCTCCTTCCCCGGCTGGAGGCTTCAGCGCGCGGGCCGGGCCGGGCCGCGCCGGGCGGGGGAGCTCGCGGGCCCGGCGAGTAGGTCCCGCTGTTGGCCGTTGCCGCCATCGCTGTGGAGCGGCTTCCGTCTCCTCGGACGGCGTCCCAACATGGCAGCGGCGGGCGGCCGGGGAGCTCGCAGGCCGGGGCTGCCCCGCGG
>NW_015090810.1:21277679-21288881 GCF_001431845.1 Calidris pugnax | reverse complement strand
CGGCGGCCGGAGCAGCCCCTGGCGGCGGGCGGGAAGGCGACCGGGCGGCCCGGGAGCTCCCCCTGGCGGGGAACCGGCGGCGGTGGCTGTATCTGCTGTCCGTGGTGGCGGCGGTAAGCGCCGGTCGTTTCCCCCCGCAGCCGTCCCTCTGAACGGGTTCTTCGCTGTCTCCCGTTATCCCTTCTGCTCGCTCTTCCTCTGCCTCCCCTTCACGCGAAAATCAGCGCCGCCTTCGGATCTCTGGGAGGCGGAGGTTTCTATCTTCTATCTATCTGTTTGCTTTAGTTCGCTGGTGATACCAGTAGGCATTGCCTACTTTTTTCTGTCGTGGTTTTGTTTTCTCAGGAAGTTAACGAATGCCATAAAACCTGTTACAGCCGCCTTGCGTGTGTTTTGTGTTGTGAGGCCCCACAGGGGAAGCAGTTGGAGATTGTGCGCTAATTTAGTCTGATAAACCATTCTGTCTTAGTTTAGAATCATAGAATCGCCTAGGTTGGAAGGGGTCTTCAAGATCATCTAGTCCAACCATCAACCCAACTCTGACAAAAAAAACCCATCACTAAACCATGTCCCCCCAGCACCATGTCAACCCATCTTTTGAACACCTCCAGGGATGGTGCCTCAACCACTTCCCTGGGCAGCCCATTCCAATGCTTGATAACCCTTTCAGTGTAAAAATTTTTCCCAGTATCCAACCTGAACCTCCCTTCATGGAACTTGAGGCTTTTTCCTCTTGTCCTGTTGCCTGTGACTCGAGAGAAGAGACTGACCCCCGCCTCTCTACAACCTCCTTTCAGGTAGTTGGAGAGAGCAATAAGGTCTCTCCTAAGCCTTCTTTTCTCCAGGCTGAACAACCCCAGCTCCCTTAGCCTCTCTTCATAAGATTTGTGCTCCAGACCCCTCACCAGCTTTGTTGCTCTTCTTTATCCAGCGTAACTTGCACTTTGCTCTCAAGGATATAAACTCTTTGAAGAAATTGCTTGGTTTGCTCTATGTCTGAACAGCGTTTAATGAAATGGTTTCCTGCTGCAATGGGTTGCTTTGAGCTATCAATGTCGGCAGCAATAGCTGTCATGCATGGCTACCTCCTCCTTGCACGGTTCTACTTCAGTGTTCAAAATGGCATAGTCGTGTTCTGTTAGAGGTACTGAATCTGCACTGCTACCTAGGGTGTTACTACTCAGCAGTAACTTGGCTATGGAGTGTTAGTGTCCCTAGAGTTAGAAGGCTGGAAGAACAAGTAACTGAATGGAATAAAGAAATCAGTATACACTTCATGCAGAGTAACATTCTGAGAAGTTAGCCAGCGGGGCAGGTTTGTGGCCTTCTAAGAACCAACTTACTCTTAATGGAGCATCATTGTAGGGTTCATATCTCATATATATCATGTGATTTCTTCCAAGAATTGTCTTAATGGAACCCATCTCAAACTACCTAGCAGATGAATTGCAAGGATATTGCATATTTTCAGTATTCAGGGCAAATATGTTGATGTTTCACCTTTTTTCTTCGCGTTTGTACTTAATTGATGGGCTGAGGTTAATGCTGATTTGCGACAAGGGAGTCTTCCTTTTCATGGCTCTTTTTATATATATGCTGCACACTCCATGCAGCCTCATAGTGTTCAGTAGTTCACAGTCCTTTTGGCATGTTTGCAGTTTTACCCAAAAATAATCATCATCACAAGATGTGGCAAATCTTGGGTACAAACTGCTTCAGAGTTTTCTTATCTCAAAAATGTATTGACGTTGTGGACTTCAGTGCCATTAAGCACAACGCTTAGGTGTGCAACGTAGTGTGTGAGAAGTTTGGCGCAGCAAAGCAGAACTTGGTGTGTTTGGATTTGGTGCCTGTGAAAGTAAATTTTTCAAGTATAGTTTCTTCCCATGTCAACACCATGATTCTTATCACTAGCCCTGGTGGTTGTTTAGGGGTGCTAAGGGTGATAGAGTCAGTGCTCTTACAAACCTGTGCAGGAAGAACCTCCAATGGTCATTCCTTTAGAGAATGCTCTTCTCCAATAATGTGTTGACACACAGGGATGCCTCTGTCACAGCTAATTTCAGTGTGGTGACTCTTTGCACCTCAGAGACTTCATTATCTCACGTGTAGAGGTCTAACTGCCTCAATGTGCTGCCATATGCATTCGGGTGGTTTGATGTGACCAGTAAATGCTGATACAGTGAAAACTGGACAGGCTGAGGTCTGGAAAGTTTAATGTCTGATGTCTCCCACACCAGCAGTGTATGAGTTTTTGTTAGGCTTCTAGAAGAGTGTTCTGGCATCTCAGAGCCTCTGGGAGTTTAGCGCATTATTTGTGTTTCTCTGGGTGTTGTACTCCAAAGTGCAGAATTTTTGGCCTCTTGAAAGTTGCACCTAAATACTTTCAGGCAGAGGGCTAGGAATGGGTTCACCTTCATGGGACAGACTTTCCCCCCTCCGTGGTGCTGAAAACATACCAGGGAAGTGATGAAAGTTCAGGAAGGAAGATCGGTTTTTTTGATATGCAAGTTTTGAGTTGTTCAGGCTAAGATGAGGTGGAACATTGTATTCACTTTCTCTAAATAAAGCTATTAGAGACCTGAGTGCATGATCAGGCAAATATAGCATATCTGGCAGTGTTCATTTCCACAGGTATCCTGTCCAGTGGCTCAAGCTCAGTACAGGCTCAGCTTTAAATTGACTTCCATTGGCAGTTTGTCATGCGACTAAATTATTCTACTATCACTTTCTAAAGTGACTAAATTATTTTACACATGGACTTTCCAGTTTGCCAACTGGGCTATGGGGGTGGTAATGTCTGACAAGGGCGCCAGAAATATATTAGGCTGTTGAAACTGTTCCTGCAGTGAACATCTTCCTGTGGTGTAAGAGAATTCCATTGGATATAACTGGATACCTAGTTGTCAAAGGAGAATGTAAATCTTGAAAAAATAATTAAATGAAACCTGATTGTGGTATGTGATGATCCCAGGTTGAAAATGCTTGAATGCCTGTTGGCATGGTGTTAGGCTGCTACTTTCCGAGACTTGCGGGTTTTTTCATAATGCAGAGAGAAAGTGAGTATATTCCTGTTTGTGTAGCAAAATATCGGATTCTTGAGACAACAGATTCAGACACTGATAGGTGGATTAGGGAGCTGGTTCATATCCTCTGTCTGTTGTCATAAAAAGCATTCCTCCATTATTATTAAAATGTTCTTTACTAATTTTTGAAACTTCTGTTCATTTTGATTTTTGAAGAAAATATTCATTGTCACCTTATGAATTTCTTACTGTCCCCTAACAATATAATGCATGGCAGCGTGGCTGGATGTGGCTTTGTATACTGATAAATTAGCCTTTCCTGGGGGAAAGAAATTTAAAGAAAAAATCTTCATAAAAGAAGCTGGAGCATATGTGGTCTTCATTCTTCTTCCTTGCAGTGTGCAATACTAAACCAGAAGCCTCTTAATCAAAAATGTTCTGTGAGCTTGACGATTCCATTTGAACATAGGTGCAGCGGTCTTTTAATTTCAGTCTCCAGAACCATGAAGTTTTGAGGTTAACAAGTCAACAAAATAGGGAGTCTTGCCTCTTCTTGGGAGAACTATTGCTTGTATGCCTTCCTGTTGTCTTTTATTGGGTCAATGCCTGTCCTGATGTTTAGAGTATAATTGGAAAATATTTACCTGCAATGAGCAGACTTGAGCTAAACTTTGTTGGCAGGTAATCCTAGGTCCCTTGCTTGTGTTGTCCAGGTACACAGTGAGGTTGTAGCACTTCAGTTTCTTGCTAAGCTGGCAGGAATCCTTCCAGGCACTTACAGAGGTCACACTTCTTTTAAAGCAGAAATGTATCTGTGCTGAAAAGCATACCAAAGTTTTGTTATGTGTGAAGGTATTTTTGAGACTCTTTTTGGTGAAGTACCAGTCTGAAGAGAGCTAATGGTACTGAAATTAGTGTTGCTTTTTAAATAGGAATTGAACACATTTGTAAGTGTTTCTTTAAATCTTGTGAAACTTTTCATCATTGTTGTGACCTCCTTGTTTGAAGGAATATATCCTGTTTTGCCAGTCGACAAAATAAATTCCATGGTAGCAATAGCGTAGATGCAAATAAGGATGTTCATTAAGAGGGGATATGGAGAAGAAGCACAGCAGCAGTGGAAACTCAAGCTATAACTGTAATTATATATATATGTATAAGATTTGCTTACCAGTGCCTAGTAAAGAATTTATAATGAAATTATTTGTGAACAGTGAAAAAACATTGGCAATTTGTGCTACATCAGAGGGTAACTCTTAAATGTCTTTAAGAGGTATTTGGATTACTTACTAAACTACTGTTCTCATTTGAAATTTGCTCAATAAAAGTGCTTTTGTTTTTAATGATGAAATCAATCCATCCTGTAATAATTATATTTTTATATTATAAAATCAGTGTTCATTTACTCACTTTCCAAGATTCTATATATTCAGAAACTAAAAATAGATATATTTAAAAAAAGTGTGCATATACAGAACAAGTTTTTCCTTGTTTTTTAAAGAAGCTGTTGAAGGTACTGTAAGGCATGTATAAGATGCAACAATATTGTGAGTTTTTTCCGAAACTTGTCTTGTATTTCAGGCTTCACTTAAATGCTTTTGTGTAGCATCCCTGTTACTGACGTTTCAGTGGGAAGAAGGATGCAGTTTGCATACCTTTGTGAACTTAGGTACTACCTTACTATGTGTTGACTGATTTGGAAAGCTGGGTGGTTTTTCAATTCCTGCTTGAATTTGAGTGCTGGTGGTAATGGTCAGATGCAGAGTATTTGCATTCTGTTAGCATTAGTTATCCAGGTGCAACTTCCTAGATGTGATCAAGTATTTTTTGCTTTTGAAGAGTGGCATCTGAATTCTTGTTACTGTAACAGGTGATGCTATACAAAGAGTCTTCATGGTGGAGCTGCATGTAGTTGATGTCAAAATTTTGGCTGGTAGCTGCACTCATTTATGATTGTGCTTTTAGACACAATGGCTTGTAAAGGTCTGGTGAAAGCTCCTGTGTTTGTCCAGACTCTGAATAAGTCCACTAATTACAGCATGCTCTTTGCATAAATTCTAGGGTCTCCAGCTTTTTTCTGTTTGTTGAATCTTGCAAATCTTGAAAAGTTGTCTGAGTAGATTGTCATAGATTTATGTGTGGCTTCTGTAGAGAGCTTCTGTCACGCAATTTTCCTTACCTTCTTTTGCTCTCTATTTTTCCACCAAAATTATGATAAAGCTTTATTTTAAGATACAGGATAGAAACTTCTATTACAGGATCTTTTGATAGGTAGCAATGCTCTTAGTGTTTCTGTTGAACCATCTGTTAACTTCTTAAGACCTTTATTTGATACATTTTTGTAAATATTTAAGTGTATCAATTGAACTTCTGAAAGTACTGAAAATATTAAGTGGGACAGAGGACAAGGCACTTCAGGCTTTGCAAATGTTGTCTTCTGTAACTTGGTTTTTCAGATAGAGGTAACTGTCAATAAAGGATGTTTGGAAAATGTTTCAAAAAACTGGTGTTCCTTGCTGACTTTTGTCTGTAGGTTATCTCTGGTGACCATCTGCCCAGAAGTTAACGGGCTACTGGGTGTTGTTATGCTTCTGTACTGTACAACTCTCCTTTGAGCTCCAAGAAACGCTTAGAAATAATTTCTGTGTTTTTTGAATGCCACTGCATTTCTGGACTTTTGGATTCCCTTTCTTTTGGTGTTCAAAGATGATATACATTTATGTTCTGACATTAGGCAAGCTCGTGCAAATTATGATTAAAGATGATTCTACTTGCTCTGCTACCATGAGTGATCCTCAGTAGGTTGTTCAGACTAGCTGACCCAACAGTGAACTGGAAAAGTTTGTCTGATTAGCCCTCTTGTGAGTTACATACAGTTGTTTTCAATTACTTGGTCTCTGTGTAATCTTTTATATCTTACTTTTTGTTTTTATTAATTTGTATGAATGGGCTTAATATTATCTAGTTGCATGAATAATTGAGAGATCGTACAAATATGTGAGTATCCATAAGCAGTACGGAAAGACAATTATTGGTTTGAAAATCTGTGACTTGAGAATAAAAATCCTTTTCCTTAAATGCGTTTTATAGTTTCATCCATTTGTTGATATAATCGACTTCTCTCAGTTTGGACTGATAATTCTTTCTCATGCGGCACAAAGCAGGATAGTTAACTGGTCAATGTATATCTTTCAGGTGATAAATTGGCAAATAGCATGAGACATTGTTAATCATGTGCAAAGTTACAGAAGGATACAAAGCTCTCAAGCATTTGATTGTGGCATTTAGGTTCATTTTTTAGATTCCTAAACAAGTCCCCACAAAGGAGCGGCTGGATCACTGTAGAATGCTCGAAGTAAATCTGTATTTCTTTTATCGTGTTGGGTAGCTGAGGTATGTAGATAAATTTTGTGAAAATGAGTAGCTATATACAACAGCATAGAAAATGTCCTTGCTAGACTTCTTTACAATCAACTGATAAGTTTCATGTTCCCTTTAAGAGGTTCACATTAGCAGTACAGGTTCTTTTACCCAGAAAATTATTTTTGGGCTAGGTGCCACTTTGTGGGAGGTGGCTGTGTGTTTGTTATCTCTGTTATCCCTTGGCTACATCACCAAACTCTGAGGCCAGTTCTTTACATAATTCTCATGCATCTGCCTTCTGGGAATGGTTACTGTAGGAGGAGACAGAGCATTTTAAAGCTATGGAAGTTCCTTATTGTAGGAAGCAGCTGTTTGTGTTGGAAAGGCTTGGGTTGAAAGGGGTTAAATGTCACCTCTCAAGACATTGTAGTTTCGGTTTCACTGTTTTACAGCTGTCATGTGTGAGACTATTCCATTCCTTTAATTTGCAAAGTCAGTCAGCACCAGCAGTTGTTATTTTATAGTAATAGTCTGTAGGGCCACTGGAAGCCGGCAGTGTGTTATTTCTGCTTCATTTACCACTTCAGGCCTATCCGTGTTGTTGCAAGCTGTGATGGTATGCACACAAAGTTGAACATTTGGTTGCTGAACACCTTTTCCAAGGCAGATGGTAAATCTAGAGGTGAAATCTATGTTGACTTCTGTTAAGTGTTCTAGTTAGCTTAGTAGCCAGGTAAGCCTCACGGTACGTATTCACATCAAATAGCAGAATTTGCTTTGGTGCTTATGTGCTAATATATGAAAGAGAAAAGAAACTGAGGCCTATTTGAAGGAGTCTTTGCTGCTGAGGAGTTGTCTTTGGCTTGTGGGCTTGTTTTTTGTTTTGAGGTTGTTTTTTTTTAGTTTATAAAGAAAACCTATGATGGAAGCAAGTATGTAGATTGAACCTTGCCCCTTGATTCAGATTTAAGGGTTAGAGAGATCACAATTAATTCACTCTTTCATATACCGTCCCATATATTTGCCTCTGCTGAAAGCTTCTTGGGCACCTGGCCCAAGACATTCATTTGGCTGTTTCAAATTCTTACCTTTTAGCATTGTATTAATCTCTTGTCATAAATATCCACCAACAAATTGAAAGCTATTAGCTTTATTTATTTATCATGAAACATCGCCAGTGCTCCAGACTGAGCCTCCCATTTATAAAGAATGCATTGCTTTTGTTTGAACAATGACAGCTTTTTGGCTTATGTATCATTTCATAAGTACAATGACTGACATACTGCTGTGAAGAAAACAGGCTCGACTAAGGAAATTTTTCTTAATTTAACTTATTGCAAAATAACACAAACTTTTGATTAGTGATCTGGGGGGCGAAGGGGACAATTAAACAAACACTTAGGGAAATGCCTTTCCTCCCTCTTCTCCAAGCTCATCTTCTGTCATACGCTTCTCTTCCTCCATTCCTGGTCTAAGCTTCCCTTGTTCTCCCTGTGTGGAATGTGCGGACGGTCCCAGTTCCTTTGGTGAGGCAACAGGCAGCATGAGAGGTCAGGGCCACGGGGAGGGTTACCTTTTGGGGCCGCTCGTCCTCCATGCTCTTCACTGGTTTTCTTTTGCTCTGCTGGGTTGCCCACAGGCTACAGCCCAGAGGGAGTAGGAGGACAGAGAGGGAAAATTCCCTGCCCTGACATGGATCTGCCATGGGCCCCAGCACCTTTGGGGCCATCCCTGCTCTGGCATGGAGCACCTCCTTTCAATGTGTCTTTATTGCTGTCCCTAGCAATGTCTCCTCTTGCTTCCCCAATATGATGGAGCAGATGCACCGTATGCCCTTCTGATTGAAATGTTGGCATGCAGTGGGTTGTTTCCATTGGTCTGAGAGCCATCTGGCACTGGCCATGACTGGCTCAGGGCAATTTGTGGCCTCCTTTTGCACTGGTCACCCCTACCACCCTCTGGCACCAAAACCCTGCGGTCTACACTCAGTACACCTCCAAGCATGGCTTAGCAAACAATTTTAACAGCTCTTATTGAACAGCTTTACTTGTTTTCCCAGACTATTCAAAATTTGGTTCATTGATATAATCTTCCATACTATTTAGAGGGTTTTTTTCTCTTTTGTATGCATATAACTTTTCATCTTCGTAACATTTTGACTTTCCCATGTAGTGATCATATGTAACCAATAGTTTAGGAATCCTTGTGTTTTCATATCTCTACCTCACCTTTTAGGGAACAAACTACTACTAATAAAAATTATTATTATTATTTTCTCCTAGATTGTGGATTAATTTGGAGCTTGTCTCTATTTTTTACCAAAAGTATAGAAGTTTTCTTTGGTATCTGACACATAAAAGCTTTCTGCTTAGATATTTTAGCACAGTAACTTCCAAAACATACTTCCACTGTGAATATGCTTAGGCATTTCTGAGTATAGCAATTCTATTGTACTCTTCAAGATTTTGTTGGCATCAAAAGCTAGATCATGATTGTGCATCTGGACAATTTGCAAAAGAATAACAAACAGGTTTATAATCTGAGTGTACTGCTAGGCTGTAACATGAATCTTCTGAAGTCAAGAGCTGAGTGCATCTTTGTGAAAGGGCACAATGCTAGGCTAAAAGGGGCTCAGCCGTGAAACCCACACTCCATATAAAGTCAACAAGAGATACCATGATGTCTCTTACATGCAACAGTCTTAGTGAGAAATTAAACATTTGACCAAACATTGCTTATCAGAATCAAATGAAACATCATCAGCTGTTCAAGTAAATTACCCAATAGGTTTGCTTTTATTCAGGGACGACCAAATCATCTTCCTGATGAATGCATCCACAGAATGGGACAACTGTGCAGCCACCTCACTGCAGCCTGGTATAGTGGGAAGAGACAGGGGCTGGGATAACTAATAGCATAGGACAGAGAGAAGGAGGAAGTAAATCACATAGGTCTTATATACGAGTGAATCTTTCAAACAGAGATTTTCTTAGTTGGCTGAAGTTTACAAAGGATGTAACCTCTTAAGTTGCTGCATGTACAAGAAAAGCAGGTTATCTGCAGTTAGGACTGCCAAACTTGTTCCATGAACCTGTCTAGTAGCTTATCTCAAAATGACAGCCGGTTGGAGTGAAGCAGAAGGGACCTGCTGCCGCTAGATACAGTCCTGCTGGGCTCACCCAGGAAACACGGGTGTAGCTCTGCCTGCCGGGCCCTTTGTGGTCGGCTTAGGTGAGGAGGTCCTCACCCATGGAGACGGGGGGAGGACCAGAAGGGGGAGGCTGCCCCTGCTCCGTTAGCAGGCTGATGTATTGTGCATGCACCAACTCATCCTAAATTCTTGGTGCCTTAAAGTAAATACTGTGCTCTTCAGAAGGTTTTTAGAGCAAGGTTTAGAGAAAACAGGGAAGTTGTAATTATACCCGGAGGGAAAAGATTATTATCTGTGCTTTCAAATGTAAAACTCTCCAGTTCAGTTATCCCATATTAACCGTTAACCTTGAGTGGCACAGTTAGATCTTAGTTTTATAGTATGTATATTTTTAATTGCTTATTTTTCTTGCTCTAAGCAATTTTTTCTTCTGCACAGATTTGCCATGTGGATATTTGTGTAATGTGAGAGGTTAAGTTGAAGAGATGTGAACGTAGAAGAGTTAAAAAGTAATAATTATCCAGAGTCTTAAGTATGAACATCAATCTTTGTGTCATCTCCATTTGTTTCACTTTCACCGAGTGCTACGAGAAATTTGACAATTTTGCTAATTTTGCTACTGGATACTAACTATTTAACATAATCACAACTAGGGAGAAGGTAACTGAAAGATGGAAAGCACACTTTTAATGAAACCTCAGTGTTTTAGAAATATTTTTGTGAGTTTGAGTACTAGGGGTGGAAGAAACGAGGTATGGGAAATGATGAGGGCAAGCTGCTACAGGGAATGTAAGGGCTTCTGGGATAAAAGTGCAGAAAGCAGTGTCAGAGTCATGACTGCAGGACTGAAGGGGTTGATAGAGTTAAACAAGACTAGAGTTGACTTAAGTTTCGAAGACCTGGAAAGGCATGGGAAAATACAGATATTTAATTTAGTATTTAGAGAAAGAGATTAGTGTTGGACATCAGGGTGCAAAAATGAGGGCAGATGTAGAGGAAGCAGGATAAAAAGTCCAAAGCTACAGAAATATAGTCGGAAGTTGGAGGCAGAAAAGTGACAAAGATTGTTTAGGTTCAAAGAATATACTTCAGTGTTTTAATGGTAAAGAATTTTCTAAAAGAAATCTTGATTATATTTTTTTAAATGTATGATATAATTGAAGAACAAAGGCTTTAATGTGTATCCAACATTAAGAAATACTTAGTTGGTTTAATGTCTCAAAAGAGTGCAATTAAATACGGGACATCCTCTAGCTTATGATTATTGCTGTTGTAGTTGTGCAGTCTGAAGCAGAGCTGTTCTGTCTCATTCCTCAGCCCTCAAGGTGGTTACCCGTAAGACAGTTCCTCCTCCTTAAAATTCCAATTGCTTGCTAAAACATATTTTAATCAGGTAAAAACCCAAACTACTTGAGTACAGGCAGTTTGGCTAAGTTGAGAAAGCAAATGAAGGTAAGTTCTGGAATTAAGCTGTGTTCTGAGTTAATACAGGGAAAAATATTTGGTCACTTCTCAGTAGTTTATGGTACAGTGAATAGAAAGACCACCTTTTTTTTTTTTCTTCTTTTTTTTTTTTTTTTTTTTTTTTTCAAAAAAAAAAAAAAAAAAAAAAAAAAAAAAAAAAAAAAAAAAAAAAAAAGTTCTAGGAAAAATATTAAACCC
>NW_015090810.1:21270384-21277183 GCF_001431845.1 Calidris pugnax | reverse complement strand
TTTTTTTTTTTTCTTTTTTTTTTTTTTTTTTTTTCATTTATCTGGACACTTTATGAAGTACTTAGTTATCATAACCAAATAACTTCCAATTTTTTAGGCATTTGGCATAGCTACTGATGAAAACTTTGTTATCACCACAACAAACAGGAAGGAAATTACAGAAGACAACTTCAGTAAGTATCTTAGATGGCAAAATAAATGCAACTATTTCTTATATTTATTGTAAAGACCGTATGATTGTTTATGACATGCAATAATTAACTGGAAGTACAAATCCTATAATCGTTTGCTAAGAACTGTGACAAAATTTACTTTCACAAACAACTTTTTAACAACTACTTGTTAGTATGATGACAGTTGCAAATTCTGTAGATGATAGGAAAAAATGGCATGTAAATATCTGTCACTTGAGAAAACTTGCATTATTAAGCTTGCAAACATGAAAAGATTTTAAATTAAACTTTGTTGCTAAGTGGACGAGTAGTCAACGGCTAAGAAAACAGAGAGATACCTGAGGCTAAATCTGTACTGTTTTGGAGAGCAGAAGTTGATTGGTGCAGTGAATGCTCTTCAGTGTACTTTGTATTTCATCTTCACTGCAGGCGAACTTGTTCAAGATGGAGTTACTTTATATCTGCTGCAGTCAGTTGATCAAATGCTGCTTTTGGCAACCAAGGAGCGAATTGACTTCCTGCCCCACTATGATACACTTGTTAAAAGTGGGATGTACGAGTATTATGCCAGTGAAGGACAAAATCCTTTGCGTAAGTACTTGCCAAAATAATTTTGTGTAAATGGTGTTTATATGAATATAATGTGGTTACAAGCAATTTAACTTTTCGTTAAAGCTTGTGGTCTTAACTGTAAAAGAAAAATTAACTTACGTTCTTTATACAAGTTTTTGGTTGGTTAAAAGTGGCTCAGAATGGTCATGTAAGAATCCCAATTAACAGAGGTACCTCCTCAAATACTTCTTAAAGAACTTTGACTATTTTAGAAGTAAAATGACTTCAGTCTTGTTAATAGTCTTGCCAATGTCATCCAGACAGGTCAGCATTTATGTTATCATGTTGTCTCATGTACTGACTTTGAACTTGGTGATCAGTTTTTATATGAGCTACTGTAGAATTTTGTCTGCTGTCCCATCTGTGGCTCTGCAAGGCTTAACTTAACAACAAGAACAAGTATTTCTTTAAAAGATAGTGTTTTAGTTTTTATCTATCTGTTATATTAAATATGTAACCAGCACTTAGTATTGTTTTATTGAAAACACTAATTTCTTTTTTATGGCTTCTCTGAAAATTCTGTCTGTGGCTATGATAACTTTTTAAGTATTGTACATACTAGGTACAGCAGGCTCAAAATTGTACAGAAAAAAATGCAAGTATCAGGAGTCAAGCATTATACCATTCCCACAGCAGTTTCTGTTTCAAAGCAACCTCAACAAAGTCTGTAAATAGCAACTGTGCTTTTAAGTACCATTCTCCTTTTGCTCCTTTCCCTTTTCTCAATTCTTCAGTTTTGGGGACTCAAAGTGTGCTAATAGTTTGGTCAGTGATATGTGTATTTCTGTGCACAGGAATTGCTGTATTAGACCTCATGAAGCATTCTGTCTAGATCTGTGCTCTGTTCCTCCCAGCAGCTGGTATCAGATATCTGAGAAATACTAGTGGAACAGAAAGGCCATGCAGAAATGCAACAAAAGTGATTTGGGGATTTTCAAGTTCTTGCCTATGGACTGTTCTATTTTTATGTTGTTCAGAAAGTAACTGGACGTCTTTAGCATGGATGATATTTTGTGGTGTTGAGCCTTCAGCTTAATTGCATGTGATGCAGTGTGGTTTTGTGTATGTTGAACTAGTTACCCTTTTTTTTCACCTGTTGACACTACTTTGTATGCTGGGAGAGATCATAAAGCATTGCTGGCAGATTGGCTAACTTAGGGAATCACACTTTAAACTAACAAACTTGGGGGTTAGGGTGCAAAGCCCACACTAGTAAGCTCTACGTGCTAGTGTACTAACAAGCACTAGGGTGGATGAGCGCACCTACTGGAGTAGTGAGGAATGACCCCAATCCTCCACAAAGGTTCCACCAAAAAGGTGAGACAGCGGTCTAACTGAAGTGTCTTAATACCAATATATGCAGCGTGGATAACAAACAGGAGGAGCTGGAAGGCTATGATCTGATCACTGTCACTGAAACTTGGTGGGATGACTCACAAGATTGGAGACACTGCAATCCCCAGTATGTGCTCAACAATCCAGCTCTCACTCTGTTTTCATGGTAATAAACAGCACTGCAATCAGTTGGTTTGTCAGAAGGAACTGTTACATCTCCTAAGATCTTTATGATGTCATTCAATGCTGCACTTCCTTTAAGTGTTCGTGTAATTTGTAGCTACTGCTCATCTCCCACGAAATGCTGAGAATTCCCTTGGTAGGAAAACATCTTTTTCCTTCTCTCAACAGGCTTCAGAATAATAGTATGAGATGAAAATGGATAATGCACACATATGTTCAGTTTTCCTTTAGTGCCTCACACACATGATTCTCTTTCCTTTTCCCTCCTTTTCTTCATAAAAGAGGTTTTCCACTTCTGTTGCCTTGTGTTATGATCATTTCCCTTTACATAACTCCAATGATAACCTCTTGTGTTATGCAGAGATTTTGCATCAAGGTCAAATCTGCCATCCACATGTAAAAATACTTCATTTTACAATGTGGTTTGAATGTAAAATATACAGCATCTTTGACAGATTTGTGTTCCAGAAGTACGGAAACAGGAAGAAAGTATATCCACAGGAGAGGAAAAGACTTTGAACAAGCTTGTCAGTGTCTGTGTGCCCAGATGTCAAAGTTTCTTGACAATTTGCTGTAGTTTATAAACATTTTGAACTTTTGTTTGGTTCCATCTGGCAGTATCATCAATGTACATTTGCTATTTTCTCTTCCTGTGTACTATTACCCAAAAGCCTGAAGTGTATTTATTCATGAGTCTGAGAAGTTACTTAAATATGGGATCTCAATGTTGTCTTTTTGAAGTCCGTTGATTTTATTTTAGTAGGAAAGCAAACTTCACTACTACTAAGGGAAAAGTAAACTTTTTTCCTACATTTTCATCTGTCAAGTTATTGCTAAAGCAGCTTGCTAGGGTGCTTTAAGTCATCGCTTTCTCTAAAAGAGAGTGAACCAGCTTCAGGCATTTGCAAGAAACTTCTAATGTGCGTTTAAGCCATTTCTTGATCTTGTCTGTACTCTGCAACACATGGCACAGGGAAAAGGAGGATTCCTGCTCTCTATGTACTGCATGTGTTCATATTGCTAAAACAAAAGCCTTTAAAATGGTCCGAATCACGGAATTGTTGGAGCTGGAAGGGACCTCCTGGAGATCATCTAGTCCAACTCCCCTGCTAAGCATAATTGCCTATAGCACATTATTCAGCACTGCATCCAGGCGGGTCTTGAAAATCTCCAGAGAAGGGGACTCCACAACCTCCCTGGGCAGCCTGTTCCAGGGCTCTGTCATCCTCACCGTAAAGAAGTTCTTCCTCGTTTTTGAGTGGAACTTCCTG
Source organism: Calidris pugnax (assembly GCF_001431845.1). NCBI lineage: Eukaryota > Metazoa > Chordata > Aves > Charadriiformes > Scolopacidae > Calidris > Calidris pugnax. Next base: position 21,273,609 of record NW_015090810.1, on the reverse strand, counting down.
TGTTCAGCTTGTGCCTGTTTCCCCTCGTCCTGTCACTGAGAAACACTGAAAAAGAGTCTGGCTTCATCCTCCCTCAAACCACCCTTTAGATACTTATAAGCATTAATAAGGTCTCCCCTCAGCCTTTTCTTCTCCAGGCCAAAAAGTCCCAACTCTCTCAGCTTTTCCTCATCAGGGAGATGCTCCAATCCCTTAATCATCTTTGTTGCCCTACACTGGACTCTTTCCAGTAGTTCCCTGTCTCTCTTGAACTGGGGAGCCCAGAACTGGACACAGTATTCCAGTTGTGGCCTCACCAGTGCAGAGTAGAGGGGAGGAATGACCTCCCTCTACCTACTGGTCACACTCTTCCCTATGCAGCCCAGAATTCCCTTGGCCCTCCTGGCGACAAGGGCACATTGCTGGCTCATGGATAGTTTACTATCCACTAGGACCCTCAGATCTGTCTCCTCAGAAGTGATTTCCAGCAGGTCCATCCCTAACCTGTATTGATGTCTGGCATTCTTCTTCCCCAGGTGCACGACCCTGCAATTGCCCTCACTGCCCCCTCATCTAGCCCACACTTCCTCAGTTTCCTAATGAGGATGTTATGGGAGACAGTGTCAAAAGCCTTGCTGAAGTCAAGGTAGATGAGACATCTGCTGCTCTCCCCTCATCCAGCCATCTAGTTATAACATCATAGAAGGCTATCAGATTGTTCAAGCAAGATTTACCCTTGGTAAATCCATGTTGACCACTTACAATAACTTCCTGTTCTCCAACGTGTTTGGAGATGACATCCAGAACAAATCGCTCCATTATTTTCCCAGGGACAGAGGTGAGACTAACTGACCTGTAGTTTCCCAGGTCCTCCATCTTGCCCTTTTTGGAGACTGGAGTGATATTTGCCTTCCTCCTGTCTCAGGTACTTCTCCTGTTCTCCATGACCTTTTGAAGATGATAGAGAGTGTCCCAGCAATAACATCTGCTAGTTCTCTCAGCACTCATGGGTGCATCCGATCTGGGCCCATGGACTTATGGCTGTCCACTTTGGCCTAGTGGTCTCTAACCCAGTTTTCCCCGACAGAGGGAAAATCTTCCTTTCTCCAGACCTTCCCCCTTGTTTCCAGGGCCTGGGATTCATGAGGGACAGCTTTAGCAGTGAAGACCAAAGCAAAGAAGACATTCAGTAACTCCGCCTTCTGTGTGTCTTCCACCGGTAGGGCACCCATTCATCAGTGGGCCTACATTTTTCCTAGTCTTCCTTTTGCTAATGATATACTGAAAGAACCTCTTCTTGTTATCTTTAACTGTAGCGGCCAAGATGAGTTCTGCTTGGACTTTTGCCACTCTAATTTTTCCCCTGCATAGCTTCACTACGTCTCGATACTACTTGTGGTCATAGCCCTTCAGTCCTAAGGAGACTACAGTTGTCAAGACTACAAACAGAATAGCGTTTAGATCCATTTCTGTAATGATATTATTGGTATTTTTTTTCTAATGTGTTACTAATTCTCACTCTTGGAAGTAATTTGTGAAATTGTGCAGTAAGGCAGTTAATAACATTTGAAAAACAGCTATACTAAGCTATTTGTCTACTTTTGATTATTATGTGCTAAAATTGTTATAGGAAATAGGAGTTTTGAGCATGTGTAAGTATACTGCAGCTGATGCTCCTTATTTATATAATCTCTAAGGGCAGTTTCATGTGTTGATACAGGGCCATTTTTCTTTTATGTAATACTAGGTATGGATCGCGTAACTGATGCTCGACTCCTGTTGTTAGCAGTAAAGAAAGTTGCAAAGAAACTGACAACTGTTTTTATATTTCAAAACCAGCTTGAGGGAAAGTGCCAAATGCGTCAGTGGTGTTATAAGATATTAATACTCACAGGATTTATTTTGCAAGACCGTGTGTGTAATTCGCATTGTATCATTCTGAAGAACCCTACAAATTGTAGGGAATAAAACTTGACACACTGAATGGAAATGTCTATTCACTAGGGCTGATCAGAGTGAATTAATTTGAACTTGATACACTTTTTCAGATTTATGCTGTTGTCCTCTAAAGTTAGTTCGTCTAACTTGAATTAGGTAAAGACTCACAAGTGCTAAATGTTTAGAAACAACAAACTTGTGCAAGTAGTTTGGCTTACTATTTCTGCTATGTATTGCCACATATCTGACACAACTTTGGTTGTATTTACTGTTCAGTCCTTCAACCATTTTTACAATTTTCATTGTGGGCTTTTTTTGTAAACAAATAACTTTCTATTTTGGAAATTGTGCAATATTTCCATTCAGTTTGTTCTTTTGGGTTTTTTTTCAATGAGTTCATTCTTTCCTCAATATTTTAACAAGTCAAAGTCAGTTTTTTACATACTTTGGACTTTCATATGAATCAAATTTATTCCTAATCATAGAAAAGGACAAGTTTGTCTTGTGGTAAGAAGCCTGTTAGTTCATGGTTCCTAAGTACTTCTAATAATTGTGTTCTTACCGTTAACAGTGATATGAGAAATTCAACAATAAAACAAATCATAATGTATATGTACAAAAGCTTGCTTTTTTTTTTTCCCCCTTATATCAACACATTAAATAACTGTGATGGTTCTGGCAGTGCCTACCTCTTTTCTGTGTTTAGGGAATGTGTTATCCTAATTATTTAGAAGGAACTAATGTGAGTGTATGTCTGTTTTCTGAGTGCTGTCTTTTAAGAACAAGATTTTAATAGGATAATTTTTCTTCAATTTCTTTAGCATTTGCTCTTGCTGAGTTGATTGACAATTCTCTGTCAGCTACGTCACAAAATACTGGTATTCGGAGCATACAGATAAAATTGGTAAGATAGAAATATTCCCCTTTTTTTTCAGGTGTAGTTTGCATTATCTTTTTTTTTCCTAGTGCTCCTTGTTTGTTTGTTTGTTTTTCCCAAACAGTTATTTGATGACTCGCAAGGAAAGCCAGCCGTTGCTGTCATTGATAATGGAAGAGGAATGACTTCTAAACAGCTTAACAACTGGGCTGTATATAGGTTGTCAAAGTTTACAAGACAAGGTGACTTTGAGAGGTCAGAAAGCTTTAATCATTTTTACAACAATTAGCAAACTCTGTGAAGGTTCATGGAATATTGTTTTAAGACATATATCTATATCAACACTTAGTTAGAAAACAGAGAAGCATCATAACACATAACTGGTCTTCTAATATTATGATACTGTGATAACATTTTTTTTTTTTTTTTTT
>NW_015090810.1:21193102-21270250 GCF_001431845.1 Calidris pugnax | reverse complement strand
ATTTTTTTTTTTTTTTTTTTTAATCTTGTGGCCTTTTCTAAGCTGTCTTTGACTTGCCTACATAGAGTAAGGAGCATTCTGTGTTCTGCAGAGGGTTTTTATAGTGTATTGTTACCTGAAAGCCCTTCAGTAGTGTGTTAAGCAATGCATTCAGTGTCTGTTATGCTATTGTTATAGTGGGTAGAGTTTTGGTTTAGGTTTTCTTTTTTTCCTTTTTTTGCTACCTTAATCATGTACAATGTAATGCGAAATTATACCTAAAAATGTCTGTTTTTTGAAGAAGGCTAGGCAAAATAACTGTTTGCATTTAAAGAAGAAAGATGAGGTTTATGGTGGGTTTTGCTAGTTATGTGAATTCATTTTACACTTTTGAATCTGTTCTGAAGGGGTCTTCCACCTGCACAGCCAGACTTAACCCCTAGCGTAGAAAATTGCAGAGAAGGAGTTATGTAAGTTCTTGAGCTTTAGTCACTTCTAAAATACCTTAAGCCTGGGACAGTAAATGTGAAGATGAGGATCACAGCCTCAATCCTAACTATTTTGTGCTATGAGAAGCTGGTGTAAAATGTAACGGGGCAGTATAACGTGGAAAGTGATAATATAGCTGAGGAAACATCTCAAAAAAGAATGACTAATATCTATCAAACAAATGGAGTTAAGCACATTAAAAGTGATTCTGGGCCATCTACTAATTTGTAAAGAAATTCACTGCTTTTTTGAAATTGCTCTAGTTGAATTTACTAACAGTAGAGATGTATAGTGTTCTTAAGCTACAGGTTTAAATTGTGGTTGATACCATTCAATAGGAGGATAGCTGTGAATTACACCAGGATACCTATCTTCACCTTGTTTTCATTTGGGACTGCTATGATTTAAAACCGGATGCTTATCCTACTATTTGCTTAAACTACGTGAGACTGTTCCTCCATCAAAGCTGACTTGAAAGACATGGAGTTTCATTACTGATGGCATATATAGCCTCTTTAAGACTGACATAGTTTGTTGACATTATTTCCCATTTTAACTCAAAAGTATTTCTATGAAAGGATGATGTCAGAAAGATCAGGCTTGCTTTGCAACCCATTTTCGTTTGCAGCAGCTTCACAGTTAATATCTTGCTGTGGTCAAAGGGAGAACACCCAGGGTTTTGCCTTTTACCTTCTACCGTCAAAACTGTGTATAATTGCTGTTAACGCAGTACCTGTTGCACAGACCTATTGACTATGTCCCTGTTGCAGAGTTAACAATGGAGAAAAGTTTTCAGGGTAATTATTTCTTGATCTGTCTCCCTGCCAACTAGTGTCCTCTCTTTCATCTGAACTTCAGCATAAGAAGTTTGTGCATAGATAGTAATAAGCAAAAGAGTTACTCATATGAAAAAGGTGAATTTGTATGATTTAATAAGATTTTTTTTGCTAGAAGGGACTCAGGTGTCTTATGAGATGACTTAGAAAAAGAATTACTCTGTCATCATCCTTCTAAAAATAATACATAAAGAATTTTAGGCACATATTTTAGGCAACATATTAATGTTGCAATTACAATAGGTCTAAGGTGAAGGATTTTGAACAAAGTGACTGCAGTAAGAATTAAATACAAGCTGTTTAGATCCGAAGGTTCTCTTTATTTTTTTTTAAATCTCATTTATCTTGAGAAAATTTATTAAAGCCACTTTTATTCTCAGTGATCATTCAGGATATGTACGCCCTTTGCCAGTGCCTCGTAGTTTAAATAGTGATATCTCATATTTTGGAGTTGGAGGCAAACAAGCAGTATTCTTCGTTGGACAGTCTGCCAGAGTAAGTAAATGTCAATCTTTAACTTCATTTTAAAACATTTTTACATAAGCAGATTGTTGTTATCCTAACTTTTTGTAACAGCATTAAACTATGTTATGATGTTCATTTTAAACCTTACTTTGATTTTTAAATAAAAACAGATGATAAGCAAACCTGCAGATTCTCAGGATGTTCATGAACTTGTCCTTTCTAAAGAGGATTTTGAAAAGAAGGAGAAAAATAAAGAATCAATCTATAGTGGATACATTCGGAATAGAAAGGTAAATAGCCTTAATGTTTTCTTCTTTTTAATTGAAAGCCTGTCCCAGGTTAACATGATTAATAGTCTTGTAATACTTATCTGGTGATATGTTTAATAATCACTTCCTTTTACACTCTGGAGTGTAAGAGGAAGTAATGGGAAACTTGAAGACACTATATCTTTTTGTAGAGGGCAGAAATACGTTCCTTCCCCATTTGATGTTAAAAAGGGAGGGTAGGAGATAGAAAAGTAGAAAATAAGCTCATAGGCATCAGTTCATTAGTTGGAGGAAACTAGCAGAATGAGATGAATAGATACTTCTAAAGAACTCAAGGTGGTGTTAAAATCAACTGTTTGAAAAGTTGTGGTGATAATATAAAATGAAAGTTAAGCTGATGTAGTTAAAAAAAAATTTGCAAGTTAAGCTCTACTAGAGGTAAAAAGTAGTTTGTAAATATCCAAGAGGGAAGAGATGCTGTGAAGTGCTCAAGTGATAGAAGAATAACTCAACAACTGTGGCGATAAAGGATAGACAAGTCTAAGAAATTTTTACAAATCACTGAAATAGCCAGGCCAGTTCGTCATACTGATATTAAATTAAATGTGCTAATTTTTCTCTTGAATGTCTTGAAAAATGGTCCACAATGCACCATCTACAGTTAGCTAGGACATGTGTCCTTTCACCGACTCAGTGATGTGTTTCCTTTTTGCCTGTTTTTCTGCAAAACAAGGCATGAAGCTGCATTTACTACACATGGAAGAACATATGTTTCTCAGTTGTACCAATTGTTTGCTATAAAGATCTCAGTTTTTGTATTAAAACCAGTGTCTTTTCTGGATGCATCAAATTTAAAGGATTATCCACTGGTCCAGTATGAAGCCTGACATCAACCGCTGTGTTTCTATGCATCTTAGAAACCTCCTATCATAATAGCTAAGTGCATCCATCTAGGAAAAGACAGTCAGGACTTCCTGGAATCAGGAATTTCTTTTTCTGTATGACTATTGGATGTTTCAGCTGAAACTGAGGATTTGCCATTTCTCTTTGACAGCTAAAACATGTTTCTTCCACTTCGATTTCTGTTACAGAAAGCAGCCTATTCATTTAAAAGCAAAGAATTCTTTTTCTGGCTTGGTTTTCTTAAAAAAGACTTATGTCTTTTGCACATATTTGTTCACTTGGTGGGTGAGAACGTGGATATCATACAGTGCCACATTAAACATGATTAAATGCATTTCTAGACTGAACACTTCAAATGTTGTGATGAAAGTAAGTTGAAAATTAACTGAATCAGGGATGTCAGATTCTCAGTTGTTGACTTCAATTTGGAAGCTTTTATTTTAAGTATTAATCTTTTGTGATATTTAGCGTTGTGTGTTCTGTATTATTTTCCTTTCCATTTTTTAATCCCTTTAAAAGCTGATGGGAGTTCAGAAATTCAGTTTACATTCCTACTTTTATTATTTTACTAATTTTGTAGCCATCTGACTCTACTCACATCACAAGTGATGATGAAAGATTTCTTCATAATCTAATATTAGAAGAAAGGAATAAAGAGAGTTTCACAGCAGTTGTCATTACAGGCGTACAACCAGGTCATACGCAGTACTTGAAAAACTACTTTCATCTGTGGACAAGGCAGCTGGCGTAAGTTTGTGATTGAAAATATTTGATTTAAAAGTGGACTACTAACAAAGTCAGATAATTATGAATTACTTCCTTTTGGTACTTAGTCATTGGTTTATTCCTGTTAAGGCTGTTGATATGTATTTTCTTGATGCCACAATTAGTCTTCCTAGCTAATTGATTTTGCAGAAACTAGAAAAACTGAACAGGGCCCCCCATCCAAAGAAAGTTCTTTACAAACATCAGTTTCAGTGTGACTTGATAATTGATACATAATTATCCAATCTAATTATTAATAACCTAATCCATTCAATAGTTAACTTACTTGATAAGTTACTTTTCTCACGGCTGTGCTCCTAACCCTGTATCTAGCTTTGTATGTACAGTATGGATTTTTTGCTTTTGTTTCTGGGGATTTTGTTGGGGTTTTTTTACACAACAACAACAAAAGCTGCTGCTTCATCCCAGTTTACAAGGTAAAACATTACATGATACTGTCAACTCAATACTAGAGTAGTGTCATCAGTGGGCCTGTAGGGCCTGGAGATATGGAAGCCTGTGATACCCCTGAATCATGTGGGCTTATCTGTTAAGATGATGGCTCTATTTGTGAATGTAAACTGAACTGTGAAGTCACAGTCTGATTTTGAAATCTGGCAGACCATAGATCTTGATTTTCATGCTATAATTTTATTTTTGTGTTACCTGCAATCTGATAATAGTAGGTAATACTTAATATGAGGATTAGATAATACCTTATTACATGGAACAGCATTCATTGTTGCATCTAAGAACTTGGGGCTGAAACTTTTTTTAACCTCATTAAAATGTAGGGGTACATCTACATTGACAAATACCTGGGGTCCCTCGTTAGCTTCTAGGTGCTCTTCTTGTGAACACTCACACTTAGGTGTGTGTTAGTTCATTCCAGTGATCTCCTGAAGTGAAAGAACTGTGTCCATTTGAGATGAAACCCAGGTGCAATTATTCAAGTTAATGCCCTGTAGCTATTACAGTAAAACCAATCAGATTTAGCTTCCCAGTGCTACACAATCCTACATAACGGTTTCATCTGAAATGGCCTTTTCCACTTCAAAAACCTCCACATACCCTTCTGCCATGTCTTTTGCCACACATGCATGATACCAGTTTCATTCTGTGTTAATGGGCTACAGCACAGCCCTTATATTGTTTTGGATGCTTTAAAGTGGAGGGAGGGGACATGAGCTCCCAAAACAATCATGTCTTAAGGCCATGAGAGCATCTTTTGAAGTCTTGAAGAAACACAGACATAATGCTAAGCAGTTTGGACGTACCAGTCTGCTCTAAAGTCCTGAGCAATGAGACCATGAGAAGCTTTTGTCTGGGAACCAAGATTTCTACTTGCAGGTGCATTTAACTTCCTTCATTCATTCAGTCCCATTGACATATGTAATCTCATTTTTTAGCAAACCACCACCCTGAGATTTAAGGACTCAATCTTTGAAGAATTAGGTGCTGAAAAGTTGAAGTAAAATTGAATTAAGTTCCTCAGTTTTATCAAACTTCATATTTCTTTGAAAATAATTAATCTGTCTGATGGTGTGGATTTTTTGGAGTTAAGTGAGCCCAAGTGTCATTAGAAAATAATGCTTACAAATAAAAAAATTACTTCTAGTAAGCAGATCACATACATGACTGCTGCCTATATTCAAATGAGGTATCTTTGCTTTTTTGTAAATAACTTAAGGATAGTGATTGCTTGTTAAATGTTTCTTTTACTATTAGATGATCAATACAAAACTGGTATCAGAAACAATGTGTGGCAAGCTTTTTGGCTCTAGTTCTTTTAATCTCCAGAGTGCAGAATAAATTACACTTGTTTTATTAGTTTGCACTGTGATATAAATCTGTAACCATGTAACAGTCATAATTTTTTTCACTTAGGAATTATTTTCCAATTTGTAATGTTTCTAATTATTTTATCCAAAATTGATCCTAATAGATTGTGCATGAAGGAGATGAGAGTTGAAAGGAGTGAAAATGAGCATTCATTCCCTTTAGTAACCAGAGATACATGTTGTCATGGAGTTGATTTATAACAACGCAATGAACCAGTTATATTTTAATTAAAAAACGAGTTTATTTAGATTTCTGAAAATTATAATGTGCAATTTTAAAATTTCACTTTCTGAGATTTATTATTAATTTTAAATGTATTTCAGACATATCTACCACTATTATATCCATGGACCAAAAGGAAATGAAACTAATGCTGCAACAAAAGTTCTAAGCCCTTTCAACAACATTGACATTGAGGTATGAGATTTGTATATTAGTCAAAATTCTTCTCTGATGGCAACTTATTTCATGTTGTGTCTGTTTCTCTGTAATAATGGATTTTGAACTACAGCAGCATTTTAAGATGTATATGTGATTTTTTTTTTTTTTTAATTTTTTTATCACTGCAGCATAGGAACTAATGCATTTTGCTAAGAAGGTAAACATCACAAATGCTAATTTCTGGAGGGTTTTTGGTCTAAGAAAAATCAACTTGTTTCATTTTTTTTCCAGATTTCAATGTTTGAAAAAGGAAAAGTACCAAAGATTGTCAATCTTAGGGAGATCAAAGATGACATGCAAACACTGTATATAAATACTGCAGCAGATAGTTTTGAGTTTAAGGCACATGTTGAAGGAGAAGGTATAGTGGAAGGCATCATCCGTTATCATCCCTTCCTGTATGATAAAGAAACATACCCTGATGATCCATGTTTTCCATCAAGTGAGTGAAATGTTTTGCTGCTTATCAGTTCTATTATAGACAATCCTACTACTCTAAATGTTTTACTGAAATAGAAACCAGAACAATTTAAATTGAAGTGCAAGTATTATCTAATTTGGATTCTGGTAAAACAGAAAAGTTCACATGCTTTTGGATGAACAAATCCTGTGAAAAAATTGGCTGTTGTAGTAACTCATTCATATAAACCTGATCTTAGACATAACAGCAGCTGATGTCAAACTATAAACTCAAATGGAATGCTGTCTGATTGAAACATTTCCACTTGCCTGACTGTTAGATCTTTGCTTCGAGAAAGAAATTAAATAGCAGCAGTTTGGTTCAAGAGATTCTAACATCAGAATACCACAGAGATCAACATGTAGTCTAAGTCCTTAATTTAAAATTTGTTTTATCCAGTCTTCATGAGTTCTCAGATGCTAGGGTTTTAAAATAATTTGTGTTGGTGACTTCTTTTTTTCTTCTTTTTTTTTTTTGACAAACCAAATATTGAGTTTAATTGTGACAAGATTTTATAGTATTATCTCAGTTGAAACTGAGAGGAAAAAGTAATATTTATTTAAAATTGAAATTTGCAGATTTGGTAATATAATTCAGTTCCTGTTTAAAATTTTTTCCTAGCTTTCTTTAGGTTTTTCTGCTTGGTATTTCTCAAACAGCAAAAAAAATCCCGATATTATATATATGCCTAACATGATATCATGTACACTGCTACTGTGCCTAACGGTATATATAAGCAATAAATAAGTATAAATAGTCCTGAATTTAGCCTGCCCTGGTTTATGATTTTATATTAGTTTTTAGAAGAAATTTATTCATGGAGACTGTCTTCTTTTTAATCAAGAATTAAACGATGATGATGATGATGACTGCCTTATAGTAGAAAAGGGTGCCAGAGGAAAAAGGCCTATTTTTGAATGTTTTTGGAATGGAAGATTAATACCATACACAACTGTGGACGAGTAAGTGGTAATCCATTTCTACAATGTAAACCAGTCTGTTCCTGTAATCCCTTCTATTAAATAAAAGCGTTTTAATGTCTTTCTGCTTTTGTTTAAGTTTTGACTGGTGTGCTCCTCCAAAGAAGAGAGGGTTGGCACCAATTGAATGCTACAACAGAATTTCTGGTGCATTATTTACCAATGATAAGTTCCAGGTCAGCACAAACAAACTCACTTTCATGGATCTGGAGCTGAAGTTAAAAGATAAGAATACTCTGTTCACAAGAATCTTCAATGGACAGGTAATAATTTTATTCTGTTATGTATTTCTTGGCAAAGTTTAATGCATAAGATGTAGAAACCTTTACTCACTAGCCATTTGTTAGTGTCACTGAATATAGTGTCACTGGTTTCTGAAGAACTTTAATATTACACACTTTTGCAGAACTTTGTAGCAGACACTTCTCTCAGTAAGTAGTAAAGTTGACTCATTACATCTGAAAAAATAAGAATTTTTCTTAAACAATGACTTTATCTAGTTGTTTTGTTACAGTTTTTGTGGAAAGATCCTCTTCCTAGAGGAATACGAGTGCTGGGGGAAATTTTCTCTGGCTTGAAGTATAGCTTTCCTAGAATTCTGTAGCGTTTCCAAACTGAAGAATCCATTTATTTTATTTTTTTTAGTACAGTATCACTGTACTCTTATAATTGTTCATTTTACTGAAATTGTCAGGTTTCAATTTTGTAATACATTAATAATATGTATTTATTTTGTAATCTTTTTATAGGAGCAACGAATGAAAATTGACAGAGAATTTACTTTGTGGCTCAAAGACTGTCATGAAAAATATGACAAACAGATCAAATTCACAGTCTTTAAAGGAGTAACTACTCGTACTGATTTGCCATCCAAAAGAATGCAGAGCCCTTGGGCAACATATGCTGCAATAGAGTGGGACGGAAAAACATACAAAACTGGACAGCTGGTAAGTTAGTTGCTCACTGATGGTGGGGCTTTGTTTTGTAATAGGGTATTTGAACCCTATAAAAGTCAAATACTATACATTTGATACAGAAGTAATGTATTGACATTCATTGTTGTTTTCTCTTTACAGGTGAAAACTGTTAAGACTGCTCCAATATTCTATGGAACTATTGAGAAATTTTTTTTGTATGGCGACCATGATGGTGATATATTTGCCACTGGAGGAGAGGTTCAAATTTCTTTGGTAAGATAAATATAAAAAGGATTTGCACACCTAGTGTGCCTATGAGATCTTCAATCATAATCTTGGGTCAGACTTATTTAAATGACTTTTTAATGACTGTTGAAAATTATGGTATTTTTTGAGATTCAGCAATCTAGAAGTAATCAAACTGCTTAGATTAATTTGACTGTAAGGATATTAAAATTATTATTCATGATCAATGATCTGATTCATTTTAATTTGCATATGATATAGTGTCGCAGTTGCTATCGATAATTGTTGTGCATCTATGTCCAACCTTGTGATTTCAGCAATTTTTAGAACAGTGTCTTGTGGTGTCACCATGTTAGCATATTGCTTTGTGTCTATGTCCCTTAATAGAGAGGTATTTCTTCTCTCATATATTATAATTTGGGTGTTTATAACTGCCCTCTATTTTTTTTTTCAGGAACCTCAGGCATTGTATGCTGAAATGAAAATTATTCCCATCTCAAAACTTGACAGAACAGTGTCTGACAAAGTTGTTAAAAAATACATAGAGGATGAAATGGCAAGGTAAGATCTAAATTGTAAGTGATTACTTGTGGACTTCCTACTAACAGTTTAGGTATTTCTTCAGGAACAAACAAAAGTTCAGTTTAATTCCCAAGTGGGAACAGTTAGCTGTTTCAGTAGAAACAAAACCAAATAGAATTCTAAACCAAGAAGAAATAGTTTGGGGTTGTTCTTTGATTTATTTTATTTTCCAAAAAAAGAGCTTTGTGTATTTTCCATTTAAGATAACTTATCCTGTTTTTTAACTCACAGAAAAACTGTTCATTCTTTCTTTTTCACTAGACTTCCTGACAAATTATCGGTAACGTGGCCTGAAGGAGATGAGTTATTACCAAATGAAACAAGATTTGCTGGTACACCAATAGGTATGTTTTTTTCTTCAAAATGCTAAACAGTAAAATATCAATTTAAAAATATGCTATGCACTATTGTTAAAAGAACAATCATACAGAAATATCCAACCACTTATAATACACAGCATGTTTTAAAAGTACATAATTTTTCCTTTTCGATACAGGAGCATTAAGAATAGAGATTTTGAATAAAAAAGGAGAAGCAATGCAAAAACTTCCAGGTACAAGCCACGGAGGTTCAAAGAAACTTCTTGTTGAACTCAAGGTTATTTTACATTGTAAGTATTTCAGTATATTTAACTGAGTCTTTATTATTTTAAAAATGCATAATGTATTTCTTTGTATGTATACATATGATACATATTAGAATTTGATATATGGATATAGCTGTTAATTTTAAGGACAGTGTCCCATCAGAGCATGTAGTACTGCAAAGCTACATTTCATGAAATGACAATTTCTTCAATGCCAAATATTTAATGTCTTAATGCTATATTATGATTACATCTTCTGTAACATGTAAGGAGAGCCTATCAGTTTCAAGCTATCTACTTAATATGTGTAAGAACATGGTTAAAATGGATGTTTCTGCAATTAACAGTTTCCAATTCACGTGAGCTGCGTGAAAGTAAGGACCAGACTTGTTCAGTATCTATTGTAAAATTACTTCAGAATTTTAAAAAATCAAGGTTCTTACGTGTTAGTGTTTTGTGGTTTCCATTTTATGGATGCTTCCCTTGATATTCTTACACTGCCTTTGTTGAAGAATTGCATTATTTCCAAGGCAGCTGAAATAATTCTGTGTGTTCAACACGGAATTAGAACACTAAATTCTCTGAAAACTCCAATCCTGCACATGTCAAATATATCTGAAATTTATAGAAACTTAAAATCATTTGCCTTCTTTCTTTCCATATACAATAGGAAAATCCAATTCTCTTGGCTGATAAGAGTTGTAAAAACATTTTTCAAGCATTGAAATTACTGATGTGATATATGTCAAAGGAAACCAGGTGGAAGTATCTTAGCTTCAGTTTAGTATATGTGTCATAAGATTACAGACAGTATTTTACTGGCACTTGTTGTATCAGGACTGTCTGCTGTGCATGTCCATTGTCCAAGGTAATACGTGCATTGGGGCATAAACAGTTTGGAACTGAAAAAAACATGTTCATGGAGTACAGATTAGCAGATTGTATTTGCCAACAGCCTGTGTGACAAACCAGTGTTTTGCAACCTTAGCTAATGTAGACTGTCCTGACTTCAGGAGATGAAAGAGGCGTGGTGTTTCTTTTGTTGTGTTTTGTCAGTGTTGTTGCTGGGAGAAATAAAGCTAAGTTTTCCCTTTGCCTCCAGTCACTGAACTTGGCTATAGAACAATGTCTTATTTTTTACTGCAGTTCTTTTTATTCTGTATAGTCTTATTGTAGTCACATTCTATATTTATTCTAACTTATATTTTTAAAAACAAATATATTAGTGCCTCTTGATGTTTCAAACAATAAATATTATTCTTGTATCTTAGGTTGTACAATCAGTCACTAAAAAATTGCCACAGAGTTTCATTGTGTTCTTTTTTGGGATGTCTTACTGCTGCAGAAGTATTTTTAAAGACAGATGCAATAATTTGGAGCTAAAAAGGAATGTCCTTTTTTCCTCGATTATACATTCAGCTTTTACCATTGCTCCCATTTAAGCTCATTTGTTATGGTTGTTTGTCAAGTTGATCAGTTGCTAGCATGGAGCACACAGCCTACAACTGCTCAGACTTCATGGGGAACATATAACCAAAAAGCTGATAAAATTCAACTTTACAACCCTGCTGCTTTCAGTTTAATGTGTCTGAGGCTGGCAGTTTTTAATTAAAATGGGATTACGGAGCAAATTCATTTTTTTGGCTGTGATTGGGCTTAGTTGTGAAGCTGAATTTCTATTTATTAGATTTAGAAGTAATGGTAATACTTAATAATGAATGACCATAGTACTTGAAAAAATAAAGAATCATGATGTAAAATCTAAATTGATGTAGCTAATTGTTTGTTTTTCAGCACCTACCGGGAATAAAGAAATAATTTCCCATATCAGTCAGCATGGAGGCAAATGGCCATACTGGTTTAAAAAAATGGGTAAGTTCACATACACAGCATTTTCAGTTTATTTGTAATTTTACTGTTTTTGCGTTCTAATTGTATTTGTATTTCTGTTTAGAAAATCTTCAGAAACTTGGGAACTACTCTTTGAAGCTGCAAGTAGTATTGAATGAAAGTAATGCAGACACTTATGCAGGAAGGCCTCTGCCATCTAAAGTATTTAAATTTACTATTATAGGTAAGAATTCTAGTCATGCCAATTTTTTTTTACTTTTAGTATTTCTGTTTGATTCATCGTATATCAAAATTTTTCATATTTTAGTTGAGAGGTAATTTTCAGCACTGAAAAGTAGCATTTGCATGTCAAATACTAAGCAGATTCAGGAAAAAACTAACTTTTTGTTGAATGTTTGATGTCACCTGTAATGTGTTTGTTCAGCTGTACACTCAGTTTTACAAAAAAGTGAAGTGTTGGTGGAATCAAAAGCTTTTTCCTGATGTGAACTTTCCTAAATGTACTTAATAAAATTAAACTTTTACATAATTAGAATCACCCTTTTTCCTCGTGCCATTGTCATAAATGTTCTTTCATAAAACTAGTATTCATTAGGCCAACTTTCATGCATAAACCATAGAGAGAAATTCATTGAAAAATGGGTTATACATTTGAAATATGCATGTAGAGATTAAAGTCTCTTTTTTTTAGTTAAAAGAAGAATGCTATGCAAAACTAAATTCTCATTCAGTTATAGTGGCTGTGTATCTTTGGATTAACCATCATAAAAGACTTTCGGGAATACCAGAATAGAAATATTACTGTTAAATATAGCATCATAGAATCATAGAATGGTTTGAGTTGGAAGGGACCTTAAAGATCATGAAGTTCTAACCCCCCTGCCATAGGCAGGGACACCTCCCACTAGACCAGGTTGCTCAAAGCCCCACCCAGCCTGGCCTTGAACACTTCCAGGCATGGGGCATCCACAACTTCCCTGGCCTTTCATAAGAGAGGTGCTCCATCCCTCTGATCATCTTTGTGGCCCTCCGCTGGACCCGTTCCAACAGGTCCATGTCCTTTCCCTATGTTGAGGACTCCAGAGCTGGACAAAATACTCCAGGTGGGGTCTCACGAGTGCAGAGTAGAGGGGTAGAATCACCTCTCTTACCTGCTGGCCACACTTCTTTTGATGCAGCCCAGGATGCAGTTGGCTTTCTGGGCTGCCAGTGCATCATTGCCGGCTCATGTTGAGCTTCTCATCCATGACTACTCCCAAGTCATTCTCCTCAGGGCTGCTCTCCAGCCATTCTCTGCCCAACCTGTATTTGTGCCTGGATTGCCGTGTTCCAGGTGCAGGACCCTGCGCTTGGCTTGGTTGAACTTCATGCGGTTTGCATGAGCCCACCTCTCAAGCCTGTCCAGGTCCCTCTGAATGGCGTCCTTTCCCTCCAGCGTGTCGACTACGCCACCGAACTTGGTGTTGTCAGCAAACTTGCTGAGGGTGCACTCTATCCCACTGTCCATGTCTCCAGCAAAGATGTTAAATCGCACTGGGTCCCAGTCCCGACCCCTGAGGAACACCACTCGTCACTGGCTGCCACTTGGACATTGAGCCATTAACCACAACCCCTTGAGTGCAGCCATCCAGCAGGTTCCGTATCCACCAAGTGGTCCATCCATGAAATCCATGACTTTCCAGTTTTGAGACCAGGATGTCATGCGGGACAGTGTCAAATGCTTTGCATAAGTCCAGGTAGATGACATCTGTTGCTCTGCCCTTGTCCACCAAGTCTGGTATATATCTGATATTACTCTTTCTTGCCATACACTCTGGTGTGTATATATGTATGTGGCCTAAAATAGCATGTGACTGATCATATATCCCCCAGAAAATTCATAGATTCCCATTTTAATGACACTGTTGAAGATCATAACATATACAGTGTACAGTTATATCATATTTCTGCTACAACCTTGGTAGTCCTGTTTCTCTCATCCTATAGATGTTTTATTTCCTAAATTATTTGTGTGTATTTCTCTTAGTGGCTGGATAGTTTTTGTTGATAGGCCTTTCTTTGAAGAAGTTTTATTTCTTTTTGCTGAAAAGATTTCAGCTTCAGGGAAAATAGGCATATATTTATGAAGAAGGGTAAAGATGTAGACTAGTTTGAAGCTGGTTTTTATGTGTCCAGAAATATGAAACACAATTAATTTCTAAATTATGCAGGAGTAATATGTTACCTGTAAATGACATTTCATATGATTTAAAAAAAAAATCTGAATTTTTGATTCTGTATGTCGTAATTGATCTTAAAGAAAATCTGTAGTTATTTACTTGCTAAATTAATTTGCAAAAAGACATGCTAACTACAGATTATACATCTCCTGCTCTGTTTTATCACCAAGACTCATCCCTTTATGCAAGTGTCCTTATATCTAGTAATCAAAAAATTTTGTGGCCTACATATGTTAAAAAAAATAGATCTTCTGTTGGTCTCTGGCTCTCAGACTCCAGTTGAAAAGGAAAAGTTTTGTTCAGCCCTTTTGCTATGCTGTGACTTTGCCCTTTTCTGAATTGGCATAAACCAAGCCAAAATTGAACTAGGAATGGCAGGGGAGGAAGAGACTTACCAGCAGCCCTATGAGAAAGTGATGGTATTTACTAGCAAGACAGACCTTTAGGAATTCCAGGTCTCAGAAACCAATGGAAGGTCTGGAGCAAGGAAGATATATGCTTGGTGAAAGAGGGTTTGGTCAGGCAATACCTGATCAAACGGGTCATATGTAAGTCCATGTGCCATGATGGTGATGTACTTTAAGAAGGTAGATGCATACATGAGGCAGAGATAGTTGGTTGATGTCATTGTGAGGCCACTGTCAGTAATTGAATCAATTGGGAGAACTGCCTGATGATTGGAGGAAAGCAAATGTCACTCCTGTTTTCAAAAAGGGCAAGAAGGAGAACTTACAGGCCAGTCAGCTTCATCTTGATCCCTGGGAAAGTGATGGAGCAACTAATCTTGCACATGAAGGACAAGAAGATCATCAGAGGTAGTTAGCATGGATTCAGCAGGGAGAAGTCATGCTTTACCAACTTGATAACTTTCTATGATGAAATGACTAGCTTGGTAGATGTGGGGTGAGCAGTGGGTGTTGTCTATCTAGACTTCAGTAAGGCTTTCAGCACTGTCTCCCATAAGGTCCTCATACAGAAGCTGCTGAAGTGTGGGCTGGATGAGCAGATAGTGAAGTGGATTGACAACTGGTAGAACAGCTGAGCCCAGAGAGTGGTGATTGATAGCACAAAATGTACTTGGAGGACAGTAACTAGTGGTTACCACAGTGGTTAATAGGGTCAACATTGGGGTGATTCTGTTTAACATCTTCATGAATGATCTGGATGATGGGGCAGAGTGCACCTTCAGCAGGTTATCTGATGATACAAAACTGGGAAGCGTGGCTGATACACCAGAGTGGTCCAGAGGGAGACTAGAGGCCGGAGATATGGGCTCTGATAGGAACCTCAGGAAGTTCCACAAGGGGAAGTGCAAAGTCCTGCACCTGGGGAAGAACAACCCCAGTACCCAGTACAGGCTGGCGCTCGACCAACTGGAAAGCGGCTTTGCAGAAAAGGACCTGGGGGTCCTGGTGGGATAACAGTGAACAGAGCAAGCAATGTCCTCTTGCAGCAAAGAAGGGCAGCAATCTTGGGTTGCATTAGGAGGAGTGTTGCCAACACATTGAGGGAGGTGATCGATCTTCTCAACTCAGCAGTGGTGAGGCCACAACTGGAGTACTGCGTCCAGTTCTGGGCACATCACATTACAACACAGAGACATGGACATACTGGAGACAGTCCAGCAAAGGGCTGTAAAGATGATGAAAGGACTGGAGTATCTCTCGTGAAGAAAGGCTGGGAGAGCTGTGGCTGCTCTGCCTGGGGAAGAGAAGGTTCATGGGGTTCTTATCAATGTCTATAAATACCTGAAGGAAGGCTCTTTTTAGTGGTGCCCAGTGACAGATACTGGAGGCATGGGCACAACCTGAAACAGAGGAGGGAACCTCCTGAACATCAGGAAACACTTTTTCATGTGAGGGTGACTGAGAACTAACACAGGTTGTCCAAGAGGCTATGGAGTCTCCATTCTTAGGGGTGTTCAAAAGCTGTGTCGACGAGTTCCTGGGCAGCTGACTGTAGGTAGCTCTGCTTGAGCCAGGGGGATTGGACAAGATGACCTCCAGAGAACCCTTCCAACCTCAACCATTCCGAGATGTTTATCTACAAAGGGTATGGGGAGGGGAGAAGACAAAAGATTCAACTTCCTTTGTGTTTAATATTAAAATGGTTACTTTTGTCACAAGTTTGGGAGGTAGAGCGAGCATCTGTTTCCTGAAGATCAAGAAAGAATAGATGCTTTTGGTAGCCTCCTTTTTTTTTTTCCCCTCAAAACTAGAGACTTTGAATGCAAACCTTTTATGCAGAAGAGTTCTTTGTAGCATATTCTTCTAAAAGCTTCTGCAGAAGTAGTATTGGCAGAATAGAAAGAGGCATTCTTGTATGACAAAATAGAAAAAATATTTGGCATTACATAAAAAAGTAATTATTTAAACATTTGTCTGAAAACCTGGCATTGAAGTCTTAAGATACTTCTGTGAAGTTCCAAGAAAATAAAATAAAAGAATCTCTTTCTCTGAAGGAATACATAAATTAACATTGTCTGCATCTTCTTTATCTCTGTTTTTCAAAGCAAAAAGAGAATCTTAAAAATTGCAAAGCTGCATTTGTTATTTTAAAAATTCTTTTCCAATAGTATTGTGGCTTTCCCCAGTGTGGCAGCCTTCAGGTAAAGGTTACTTTTATCTTCTCAGAAAGGAATATACACTCTAAAACTCTAATGAACTAATAGTTTAGTACTTTTAACGTGAGGAGTACTAAAAGCAATTTTTGCTTTCTGTTGTTGCTTTTTTATCTAGTCAGAAGATAATTTGACTTTTTTAGTATCTTTAGTCTTGAAAAAAGTATTTTAGGTATTTTTGCAGAGTTTTGTGTTGTCTCGGAGGCAGCTGTAAATTCTCACACTCATTATTCGTGTGATCTTTTATGTATATAGATTCTAAAATTCCAGAAAAGAGGAATTAAAACCTAAACTCAAATTATCAGGTTTTTTTTGTCTGAGAAACATTATTTTATTTCTCTAAGAGCAGGCTTTTGCTCAGTGTTTACAGTTGTTCTTGGTTACAAAAAGATCATCATAAATGTCAAGTTAAAACAACTTCCTAAGTTAATCTCTAAGTTTTGTGTTTTTAATTCAGACATGTTCTTTTGGTAGCTCTTCGTTTTGACAGTGCAGATGTTCTTTTATTGCTATTTTGTCAATTCATTTTGCAGTTTCATCATTCACTTGTAAATAAAATTGTAAACGCTGAGAAGTTGAGGTCTTTTCATTGTTGTAACCATTAAAATACTTTTGACCGATACAAGGTAGTGTTTTCCTTCCCCCTATGATTTTCACATCTCTTATGCAAAAGCAGCTCTGTGATAATGAGATCTGTAGGTAGTGAAAGTAGGTGTTGAGTCCAAAGTAATTTGACAGGATATTTAGCTACCGTTTAGCTCAGCACTGTATTATTTTTTTTGAAGGCCGCTTGGCCAAGACTGTTTGATTCCAGAAAACATGACTCTGATTTACAAGCTCCCATTTTTACTGCTCTGTTTGGTCTCATTTTTTAGTGACCAGTTGGAGACAGTCTAGAAGGGACAGATTTCACAGGAAGGATGCACTCAGGTTTCTTTTTCAAATACTCATCATTACCCATTTTTATCTCTCAAGTTTGGGATAGTTGTAGAACAAAAATGTTTTGCTGCATGAATGATTTTATTTTAATAGAAACAAAGCAATTAAATGTTTAAGAAAAGCTGCCCACAAGGAACTTATCCACTTTCAGGTGCTGTACTGATGTTCTAAGCACTTTGGAAGTTTTGGCTGTCCTGTTATTTTGTTATTATGTTTTAACTATTGCTTTTATGGTAGTGTAAATTTAAAAAAAGAGGATCAGTGATTTTCATTAAAACAGTATTCTGGATATCGTATTTACTTTAATGCTGCAAATCATTTGACTTAATTGCAGCCTTAAGAAAAAGCCAATGAACAGACATAATTCCTTCTAAAAATGTATTATTCTTTTCTCCTAGAGGGCAAACCAGAGAAATTTTCAGTGGGTCTTTTGGACCTTCCTTTTCGAATTGGAGTACCTTTTAATATTCCTTTGGAATTACAGGATGAATTTGGACATGCAACACAGTTGACAACTGGCATTAAACCAATTCTTGAAGCTAGGTAATTCACTTTTTTTTTTTTTTTTTTTGGTCCTTTCTTATGTGACATTACTATAGTAATTATTTGGGGTTTCTCTGAGTGATACCTTTCACATAAATTAACTGGCATTTTACTTTTATTTCCTTAAGAATATCTGAATGTGTCTTGTATATCAGAACACTGTGTTTATTTGTGAAGTGATTTTATTTTGTTTTGTCTGTATTTTTCAAGTGGATTGACATTGCAGTATGGAGAAGTAACTGCAGGAACAAAGTGCATCATTAAGGGTGTCACTGCTAGAGGCTGTGTAAATAATTGCCAGGGCAAGGTAAGCTAATGAATGTAAACTTGAAGTAACATATTTTTAAAAAACCAAAACCACAGAACAAATAATTTTTGTGTAAAATAGATTGTCACATAGTGTTATCTAAGTTCGGTCTACATTAATGACTGCAGGTATTTCTTGGGATATTTTCAGATGATCTCTTACAGCTCTGCCTGGACAGTTTGTCTTTCCCACAGCTGCAGTCCGTTAGCTGATGAGATGGGAGCTGGAGGGGCTGAGCAACACATGGGTGTGTGGTAGGGTGTACCCAGCATGCTAAGTCACTTGTCTTAGTTTAAACTGGTGCTGAAATTGGTCCTGGTGACTTTTGCACTGAAGTAGCATAGGTAGCAGTGAAATCTTTCATTCTTTTAGTCAAGATGATGAGTAGTAACAGTTAATATGCGTGGTAACTACTCGAGCTTCTCTAGATGTTTTCAAAATCCTTTTTACACTTCTGTAACAAATATGTCATGCAAATCAAACCTGTTACTGATGAATTCCCAGCACCTAATCAAGCTGCTAATTTACTGTAAAAACAAAAACATATGTTATATGCTAAAAAGTTTTCTTTCATAAAACAGATATTAATGCTTGTGATAAATATAGATTTGAAGATTTTAAAAAAATTTAAGCTTGTATATATGGCATATATACACAGTGTTCTAACCAAGTCCTGTTCCTTTTATTTGGTCTTGCAGTCTAGCTAGTAAAGACAAAGCTAGGAACTGAGGTAGCTAAAGGTACCTTGTTGTACTGTTGATATTGTAGCATAGAAAAAAGCAAATAATGTTGCTGGTGCAAGGGTAAACAGAGTAAAGAGATAACAGGAAAAACAACAGATAATTTTAAAATGTAAATACAGTGTAATTTGCAGTGCTTAATTTAAAATGAGAAGCAAAGAAGAACATAGGACAAATTTTCAGCACCCTAAAAGTTGATTTTGAAATGGTAGCAGAAGAGCTAAAATATCTCAGAGAAACAGCCAGTAATAGGACTCTGGTAAGAATTTGGAAGGAGAAATTTAATGAGAGAACAAAATGAAAAAAATGGAGAGCATGGAAAAAATTAAAGTTAATGTTTTTCAGAGAAAGGAGTAAGGAAAAAAATGCCAAATGGAGAAGAGAAGTTTGATTGAGATGGGAAATACAGAGTATCACAGTTCTCAATGAAGGAAATGCTGATAGAGAAGAAGGAGAAAGCAGACTTCGTTTACTTCTCTAGCCATTGATTTAATTCCACCCAAACCAGACAAGATGGAGAGAAGCATGTTTTGATTGTGGGTGGAAGCAAAGAGAAAATTTTAAGACAAGCGTGTGAGCAATATCAAGAAGACTGCTTTCTTATGGGATTTCACACATAGTCAGGAGAAGAACGAAGAAGGGAGTTTAAAAAAGGAAAACAATATTTCTTTATTCTTCTTTTCATTTTAAAGTATTGCAGCGTATGTAGAAGCAGACTTGAAAGCAAAAGGAAAGTAGATAAAGGGATCATGAAGGATAAGGGAAAAGAACTTTCCTAGAGGACACAGATGCTGAAAGATTAAAAGGAAAGAAGTTGAAGATGGAAACTGATTAATGAGAAGTAATGTTAAGGAGATAGTACTACGTGAAAAATGAGTGTTGCAGAAAAGGAGTTGAAACTAAAAGAAGAGAGGAGTGTCTAGTGCACGAATACAAGGCTTGATTGAACTACTAAAGAGTTCACCTTATTAGCATTTAAACATCAGCTATCAGCTATATCCATTTCCTCTGTTTTTATTTCCTACCTTATTCTTCCCTTCTTTCCACCTCCTCAGTCCCCCAACATGTAAAAAATATATTTTGCCTTCCCATTTTCTCATGATTTACCATTGGGTTTAATGGGGCTCCAGTTGATGCGTGCTGCTTGGCTTGCAGGCAGACCAGTATGGTTGGTTGACTGGTCAGAGCTGGAGACTTTTCATGCCCCTGTGTGGGTATCCAGTAGCTGGGAAGCTCGTGTTTGATGTGGCTGCAGCTATGATGCACCTGCCCAGGCCTCAGTGCACTTTCTGCTTCTCTTACCTAGCAAACCAAAGGAATTGCCTGATTGTTTCATCTAGTCCAGAAGGTGTTAATGTTGCACGTACCCTGTCAGGCATGAGAAGGGCATAAGACAGGATTATGAAACTAAACCTTTCCAGAGGCAGCATTTCTGAACGTGT
Organism: Calidris pugnax; assembly: GCF_001431845.1. Classification (NCBI taxonomy): domain Eukaryota; kingdom Metazoa; phylum Chordata; class Aves; order Charadriiformes; family Scolopacidae; genus Calidris; species Calidris pugnax. Next base: position 21,249,829 of record NW_015090810.1, on the reverse strand, counting down.
GAAAATGACAGTTTGTGAATTGCAACTAAATATTCTCAAATATAAAATGTATAAAGCGTGAAATGCACATATTTACAGTGCAACTATTATTTTAAAGTTGGAGCTTTTAAGATTATTGATTAGACTGCTTCATTCTCTGATTTTGCTGTGAAAGTCAGTTTCAGTGATGGGGTTCTACAGCAGGTGTTTTTCTTATGGCCCTATTAAAAGATGAGATGGATAGTAATTGTGTTGCTAAGAAATAATGACCACAGAACTTGCAGACCCTTTCTTTAAAACTCCTCTTTTTTTATTAATGGATATGTTTTCTCCCCACTTAGCCTCTAAGCAGGAAACCAGAAGTTATGACAGCTGCTTTTGACAGTTTTGGAACCATGTAATTTAACATGCAAATCCTGGATGGAATATCTCTGGGAATAATAACAACATGAAAAAAGACAGATCTTAGTGCAAGAAATAAAATTGATTTATGTAGCAGTTCAAGAAAATTTTGATAGACTTCTGAAATTTACATATATATGAATTGACCTGACTCTGTGAGATCATTTATGATCTGGTTTTGTTTAAAGTTAATATTTAATATATTCTTTTCATTAGAACTTTAATCTGAAGGTTACTCTTCCTGGTTTGAAAGAAGACACACAAATCTTTAAAATAAGATTACAACCTGGTAAGTATCCTTAAAATAGTTAGTTAATTTTTGTTGAACTTAATTCTGACACTATTAATGAAATGCTTCTTCTTCCAAAAAGGTAAAATATTTAGTGAGGCATAAAAAAGGCTATTCTAGCTCATCCAAATGAGGACTGAAACTAAGCAAAGCTAAGGACATGTCATTCTTGGCAGGAATAATATCAAACTCACAGCCTTGTGAGTTTGTCCATCATTCTAGCAGTTGGAATTTGTCTGCTTACTTCAGACTGATTTTTCACTTCTTTTTGAAGTTATTTTAAATCTTTTTCTAACCTAGCACCCTTGAACGAATGAATTTCTTATCTTCTTGATTTTCTTCATCATTATGCCCTTTAACCTGTACTAATCTGCTTTGACCAGTTCTCCCTGTAGAAAACACCCTGTGAGTGAACAAGTGCTCTTTCAGTTTCTTACCCCAGCAAAGGAGGGATGCTTTAGCAGTTGGGATTGTGTCTGAAGTTTTCAGTGTTACTTGTTAACTTTATCCTAATGCATGAGAGGAATATAGAAGTCCATAATTCCACTGCCCTTATGAGAACTTTGTGGTTTTTGGATATCTTGGTTCTGAGGATTCCCTTATGTGATACCTGTTATCCCTTGTTACCTGGGTTTTTCTGGATTTGGGAAATAAGGTATAGTTTGAAGGCTGATTTTTGGCTTCCTAGATTACTAGACTTTTGACTTTCCCATCTCATTTTGCAGAGAGATTGTGTACTTCAAGATCTGTTAGGACAATAATGTACAGTTCATTCCATTATTCTTTATTTTTTGAGGAGTTAAGGCTTAATGTAGAAAATGGAGTGGAACAATCGAGGCAGATTATATTGTGTATTAGTTATTTAGCTTGGACTGAAGGCAGCTTCATCCTTCGTTAGAATCTTTTGCTTTTGGCAATGTAAAGATGCTTCCCTACCTCTTTCTTCTCATTGGACTTATCCTTAGCTTTTAAAGCTGTTTTTTGAGGAAGACGTGAATAAAAGCTATTTCAGTCTTTCCTGTTCTTCAACCAGTGAGTTTGAAATGGAAGTTTTAATGAATGATGCAAAAGGATGTTTCTGAAAAATGGCCTTCTTTGTTCCTTCAGAACTTGTCTTTTAATAGTAATTTGTTACTTCCTTCTCTTTTGTAATACTGATAAAATAATTAAGTGTTCCAAGGGGTAGACTTACTTGAATAGCTTCACTTTACTATCCAAGTAATGCCAACAAGATTTTCTTTAGCTTTTCCTTGCCTGCAAGTTGTAGCTCTGGTGGCTTTCATAATGGAACTACTGCACATCATGACTGATCAGATACCTCAATATTAATATCTTTGGTTTTAACATGTCAGGAGAAAGCTTCAAGTTTCTTTTTGATGAATGGAAATCCACATAGTGTGTAAATAGCACTATATCATCTGTTTACACCTTGTATTTGCTGAAGTTCATAATGTTTATCTAACTGTTCTTTATTGAATTGATTCAAAAGATTGGCAATTGTTGAAGGACAGGAAGAGTCTAGAACTTCTTGGCATAAACCAATACACATGAATTGGTCTAAATTGTTTGTTACAACAAATAGTTTGGTAGCTTGGCTTTAAAAAATTTTTGAGATAGCAAAAACCGAAATCCAGTGTCTCGCAAGTTATCTGATACACACAATTGTGTATTTTTACAGGCCCTCCTCATCAATTGAAAGTAAAACCAGATTCTGAAGTTCTAAGGATTGAAAATGGCACAGCTTTCCCCTTTCAGGTTGAAGTGCTGGATGAATCAGGAAATATAACAGCACAGCCAAAGTTGATAGTTCATTGTAAGGTAAACTGCATTTTGTTATGTGCCATAAGGTTTTTGATGCTTGCTTTTTAAAGGGCTGGGAAAAGGCATCCAGATAGAATTTATTACCATTAATAATGCTTTTGAAGTTTCTGTAGCTTGATAGCCATAACTGTGGCTCTCTTGCCTCAGCTATTCTGAGTCATTCAGTAAGTTCCAGATCAGAGGAACCTGGCCTATAGAAATGGAAGAGAAAATTATGTGAGGATATATAGCTACAATTTTTAGTTATTTTAGGTCATATTTGCCATATATAATGCTAAAATTTGTTCAGGAAAAATTTCATGCAGCTTACTTCTGATAATTTTTTTAAAAGATGAAAATGCAAGCCTACTGCCTAAAAATAAATCAGATAAGACTGTTGTCATAAGCACTTAGATAAGTTCATAAGGGAATGCAGGTGTTCCTGTGGCTTTTAGAAGTAAAAATCTTTTTCCCCTTTGGATATAGTTTTTTTTTTTAACTCAAGAAAGAGACTTTTCTGATTCTAGTGAAATCAGTCTTCCAGCAAGAACAAGGTAAACAAATAAAAATGTTTTTCCTGCTGCAAAACAATCTGCATTTACTTTGCGCTTTATGTGCATACATTCTCTTTCTGTAAAATGGATCTGAAGTAGTATCATAACATGTTAATTTGATGTTTAAATTCTGTTTAATGTGTAACTTTTAGAAAATTTTTAGAAAATTTTTAGAAAAGGGCTTTATTTAACAACTTAATTGGATTTATTACCATAATGGCAAAAGAGACTGGTGTTTGAGTGTTAATACAAACCAGTTGAATAGACAGCAAATGTTACTTCTATAATTTCTTCCTTTCTCCCACACATCTCCTGTCACTTACAAAAAAATATAGATGTTGATCTTGCAGGCTTCTGGAAAACTGAAATCTATCAAATTTATCTGTACATATTACTATACTTATATTTGGACTTGTACAAATAATAATTTCTGGAATTGTCCTAGTAGTTCTGTGGAAGAAAACTTAAGTTTAATTTTACTTTTTAAATAGTTTTTAGGTGCTTCAAACCTTCCTGTGTATTCTGTGGACTGCAGTAATGCAGGAACAAACATTTTAACTGGTCCAGTTATACATGTACAGAATATCAAGAAAGACCAGATCATAAAAGCAAGGATTGAAATACTTGTAAGTATTGATTGGGATGTTTGGATCAACAAAAGATTGAAAACAGTTTATGGTCCTGTCTTGCTAGTGTGCTGAAATCTTTTACAAATCAACTTAATCTCCAAAAGTTACTTTTTTAATTACCATAAGCCTGATAATCAGGTGGCTGCCCTTTTTCCTCTCTGGGAAACCATAAAAAGGCAAGGAGTTTTTTTCTATTCTTTCTTCAACTCTTATTCTTTATTTCTGAATTCCCTGAAGTGTGTCAGAAATATGCATTATTTCTGGGATTTTTCTTCCCTTTTATAGTCCTGGGATCGTTCTAACAAATTACTTTCATTGCATAAACATTTTGAGCCAGATTAGGTATGGCAACATGTTCCCCAAAACTTCGGGGAAGTTTCAAATGTTTTTCAAAAGTTAAAAATCAATAGGGTTTTGTAACATTTCAGTGCTAAAGCTCTTGAAGTTTGAATTTTTTAAATGCTGTTGAACATCTCAGTTCCCTGGAAATCTAGAGAGCCACGCTGCTGGAGAAAATAAACCCTGTGGTGTTTTATCCTGAAAACTGTGTAAACAAATACTAATATGGTAAGATGAAGGGATACCTAGGACTACTCTTAAGTGTTTTATAAATTGTATAACATAGTACTTTTGAAACAGAAAACGTTTTCTAAATAGCTAGCATCAATTTAGTATCTGTTAATAGTTGTAAGTATCCTGGTATAGATTCTTTTGATTTACTTTTGACAAGTCATGTTTGGACACCTGATCACACCTGGTAATCCAGAGTACTGCCATTTATTTATGGCACAGTGATATTTATGCATTTATGTATATTTAATATCTTAATTATGTATCTTTTTTTCCCATGTATAGAGTTGCAAAGATGTGCCAGTAGTGGAAAAGATTATTAAACTACTTCCTAGCAGTCATGCTGCAAGACTACAGGTCTTAAGTATGGATGGACAAAAAGCCATTCAAATTAAACACCAGGATGAAATTAATTGGCTTGCTGGCGATGTCATGCACAACCTTATATTTCAGATGTATGATGAAGGAGAAAGGGAGATACCTATAACTCCAGCTATGGCTGAAAAAATCAAGGCAAGTACTTCTTGAGTCAACAGCGGCATAATATGAGGGAGATATAAAATGCTGATTCTCTAAAATCCGTACACATCAGACTACAAAATAATATTCCTCAAGATTATTAAACATGAGAACTCTCTGCTTAATACATTTTTTTAAAACTATTTTATTAAAATTGTGTCCTTAATGAGATAAAGACACTTAATGAAATATTAAGTAATGCTTCAGGGTAGTATTATGAAAAGCAGGTTAGTAATTTCCAATGCTTCTCCTAAACACAATAAAATAATTCTGACATACTCCAGATCAGAAGAATCATAGCTATTCCCAAGATTTAGGAACCTTGAGCAGGTACCTTCATGAAGATTTGCTTACCTGTCTTATCCCTCTGTGTGCATATGTGGAGCCTAATACAAAGGTGGCACTTTTTTGGTGAGGTTTTTCAGAATCAGATCTTTCCTAACTCAAGATAAGTGAGGGAAACACTAATGTATGTTTTGTTTTGTTTGGGGTTGTTTTTTTTAAGAGTAATTTTCTCTGTTTGGGAAGATAGCATTGGTTACTGTTGGGAAAAGCACAGGCGTTCCTTTGAAAGCTTCTGTTGCCTCTATGTTACCTCAGCATGTTTAGAATCACCACAGATGTATTATGTAGCAAGTCATTAATAATTTAGCTTTTGATTAATTTAAGAAATTTTAATTTTAGGTTAACTGGACACCTAAAATTAACAGAGAACAGTTAATTCAGGGATTATTACCTGATGTAAAAGTACCAACGTCAGTAAAAGATGTACGTTACTGTCTAATTACTTACCTTGATGACCATGTGTCTTTGGAGAGTGCGTTCACAGTCAGGTTTGTTCACTTGAAATACTTTTTTATGAATTAAGTTGCTGGCAAAGGATAGTACATCTGTACTTTGGGGTAAAAATAAGTCTTTCCGCCAAAGCTGAAATAATGAAAGCAGTTGGCAAATTAACAGGGGAACGTAGGTTTGGCTGGTTGGGTGGGGGCTTTTATGCAAAGTGTTTACACATTACCCGTGTGAAAGACTCCATCAAGATCTGTTTGTAGCTGGCCCTGCTATCACTTTTGTAAGCATACATACACTGAAGAAGTTTATTGCTATCTTTGAAAACTTTCAGTAAACATTATCTTATAGAATAACTAATTTTACTAGTTGCCAAAAAGAAATACCGCTATGAAGTTAATTGTTACCCTTACAGAGGTTATTACTTTGAGCTAAAGATAGTATTTGTCTAGCCAAATGCTGGATACTTGCATCTGGTATCTTAGTGAAAAGTGATGGGCTGTGTATTGAACTTTAAAATTAGCCTGCTTACTGTATCTTTATAAAGTTTGTTAAGATGAATCTGATTCTAAATGTCTTTGGTGAATTTCATGTGTTCTTAATAGGTTAAAATTAAGTAACTAGTTCACAGCACACTGATGCCAGGGGTAAATTTGCAACTATTAGACACTTTACAGATCTGCAGTAGGAAAAGAAACATTACATAACGAAGTTTCTTTAAAATATTGGGAGCGTGATGCTTGTAAAAAGCTGTCCACGATGCAGCTCTATCAGAGACAGAAAAGTTTTCAGTTAAGTAATATTTTGTGTTTTAAGAGCCAGAAAAACAGACTGAAATGATACTTCTGTTCTTGAAAGAAAGTAGAACAGTGAATTATTGAATATTTTTAATACATCTTTGCTTGCCATTGAAAAGCATGTCAGGGAACTTTGTTTGGGGGTTATTCTATTGCAGTTCTCATAAAAATTAACTGGAGGTCATTCTAATATGATTTTTCAAGATCTCAACATAATTTTTAGCTTAGAACACAAAAAAGGAGTAAAAAACTTTGTGGTGGATAACTCTTAAATAACTTACCGATGTCATATAAGTCAGATATTTGGGAAAGCAGCACATAACATATGTTAACCTTTGTCAAGTAAATGGAAGGAAAGGCTTAGATTGTTTAAAAGCACCCCAGAATGTATTTTTAAGTGACTAGTGTTAGTTGTAGTATAGGCTGATGACTTCTGCTTTATTGTAGCAAAAGAAGAAATAGCAATCTGATTTGTCTTTTTTTATGGTCGTTCATCTTCTCCACCATTTTTGTAATGTGCTCTGGTTTTGGTTTACTTTTAAGGAAAAACTCTTATCACTAAAAATGTTAAGCTATGTTAGGTGTAATCAGGTCCTTAAGAAGTCAGCAAATATTTTCCTAGCAAGGGAGACTGATATGCCGGGCTTGAAGCTCTAGAGGTGTGCAAGGATAAAATAAAATGTAAAAAAAAATCCAGTTGCAAATGTGTGATCACTGCTGTATGCTTTATTATGCCTGTTATTGTAAATGATTACCTTCATGAGAATGATTATAAGTCAATTTTCACATGCTGATTTAGACCACGTCCTGATGAACCTAAGCATATTAAATGTAAATTAAAAGGATCAAACACACTGCAGATTGGTGAAGAACTACAAAGTGAAATTGGTGAGTATTTGCATATTCTTCAATTCCTTGTAAGATACAATTCTTTTTCTTTGCAGTTTATTAGTCTGCTACGTATACAGATGTCATCGAGAGTGAATTATTTTAATATGAAAAGCAGTTTTAGGTTCTCATTCATGGAAAGATGATCAGACTTCTGTAATTGCCATTTTACAATTCCAGAGTTACTCTTTGATAAAATTTGCCTCTTAGTTTGTACATTGGGACATTCATCACATTGAGTTCAAATTGTTCATAAATATTTGTTTAGTTCATGTATTGTGAAATGTTACAGACCATAACAACATTCAGACTATTTCAAAGGCATAGACTTTGAAACATTTTAAGATCAACTTTAACCTAAGAGGAAGGCATGTTAGGGATCAGTCTTCTCATTCTTCTTGAGTTTCTATATGTAGTTTCTACTACATAGTTCTTACAGTATTTTGGGACATTAAAAGCTTCTGTGTGAGCAAAGAAAAGTGCGTAGGACAAACTAACAGGTTGAAAAACAGCTTTCAAATTTAAGATTTTTTTTTCTTTTAACTTTATAGCAAGAAATAGTATTTTTATTCAAAAAAAGTGAGAAGCAAAAATATGTGATATGACTATATAGATACTTTTTTATATATACATATATATATACACACACACCTTTTTGATACCCACGAGATGGGAGGATCTTATCAATGTATATAAATGCTTGAAGAGAAAGAAGATGGAGCCAGGTTCTTTTCAGTGGTGCCCAGTGACAGGACCAGTGGCAGTGGGCACAAACTAAAACACAGGAGGTTCCCTCTGAACATGAGAAAACACTTTGGTACTGTGAGGGTGACTGAGCACTGGCACAGGTTGCCTAGAGAGTCTGTGGAGTCTCCATCCTTGGAGATACACAAAAGCTGTTTGGACATGGTCCTGAGCTACCAGCTCTAGGTTGCCCTGCTTGAGCAGGATCATTGGACCAGGTGACATCCAGAGGTCCCTTCCAACATCAGCCATTCTGTGATTCAGTGATACTCATGTAAATTTTCTTTGTAGTGTGCGTATGTTTTATACATTTGTATTCTGTATGTTGTATAATGTTTCATTGAAGCAGTTGATGAAGTAATAATCTTAATAATCATTTTAATCATCATCATCTTTTTTAACAGATATAGCAATTACAGATCAGTATGGAAATCAGGTTCAGACTGTGACATCCGCATGTGTAAATTCCCTTGGAGTTTCTGGGCCTGGATTGGACAAATCAAATTTGAAAATAACTTGGCAGGTATTTATAAGATGTCGTATAGTTTATTCCTCTGTGGCCTTTGTGTAGTAATTGTCTTAATTCTGTCACACAGAATTGAACCAAAACTGTGTAAAGGTAGCAAGTTAAACACTAATTGGTGGTTTTGGCAGTGTTAGGTTGATGGTTGGACTTGATGATCTTAAAGGTCCCTTCCAACCTGGACAATTCTATGACTCCATGATTAAAATAGAGACTTAAAACATAATATCATATGATCCTGTTTTAAAGAGTAGAGCAGCATCTGTTAAAAACCTTGTTACTGCTGCACCTATGCAATTTATGGGCTGGTTCACTTTATGTTTGTCAGGTTTCTTTGATTCTAGTCTGTTGTTCTATATCTTTTCTACTGTGTTTGCTTATGATGGTACATTTGATTTTATGGTCATTTGAAGAACCTTGTAGAACAGACTACTGATCTTGTCTGCCAGAGTTTAATTTAAACTGTGTTGTATACCTCTTAAAATAAGTTACATGTAACTCCTATACCTTGAAAAGCAGGTTTCTGAGTGCTTGCGTTTGAAATTGATCACTTCTTACAGAAGAAGACCATTTACATTTAACAAAAGGAATAGAACTTGTAGTTTAATTTTTAGCCCACTGTCTCACAGTAAAAACAGAAATAGTGTCTAGCAGGCATAAGTATTAAAATAGCATAGTGAAAAAAAAATGAATAAATTATGCTTCCCTTTATTTGTTCTTAATAAAATCTTTTTATTTCTCAATAGGAAAGTACTCTAACAATGAGAGTGAAAGGTATTCGGTTTAAACCATGTCTACTTGGAAGCAAAGAATTGTGCTTTGCTTGGCGTGAATTTTCTGACTTTCTGAGAGTAAATTTAATTGCGGGATCCCCTGCTAAATTGCAGTTTGTGGACTGGCCAGAGTTAGAAAAGGTAAGTTGAACAGTTTTTGTTTGGAAAAAAACAACAGGGTCACTAGTCAGCAAGTCTTTTCTTTCCAGAGCTTTTTGGAGCACAGGATTCAAAGATGAAAGCCCTGATTTCTTAGTGTTGATACTTTTAAAAATTGTCAGAATATGACAGCTCTAGAGACATATTTTTTTTATTCTGTACAGGATAACGTAAAACAAGCAAAACTAAATAAGTATATATTAACGTAAAACAAGCAAAACTAAATAAGTATTTTGCAACCTAATTATATAAACATGCTTTAAATGGGACTGTAGATGTGAAGCATTTTTCATACAACAGCTAACTACATTAGTTTTTTAAAAGTAAACTTATTTTGGAGTAATCTAATTAATGTTGTGTTTACAACACCTTATTTCTTAATATCTCTTAAACTGTTTATTCTGTTCCATTTGCCCTTCTATAGATGTATCTTTATTTTCTTTGGTGCAGCAGTTTTACTGTGGGTTGGGTCCTAACACCCATCTTCCACTGCTGCTTGTCAACGATTCTTAATGGTAGAAATAGTTGGCAGCTCCAAATCTCCTTATCTGTTCTTGAAGTTTTTTGAGGTTTAGGTTGTAGGAAGGCAGTCTCAAATTTACTTAGGTTTACAAATGTTTGCAGTCAGAAATGGGGGGGGAGAGTGCAGTGTTTATATCAAGTTAAAAGGATGGAGATTTTTGGTACCATCCATTTATTTGCTGCTTTGGGTTTTGTTTTTTATTTTTCAGTGTTTACTTTAGCTGTTCAAGTGATAGTTCTGAAATAGCTGGAGAAAGCAAAATAGGAGAATGGAAGCAGGTAGAAGAAAGAGGGATCTCTGAGTAGAGAACAGGATTAAAGATTGGCGTATTGGGAAAATGGAGAAGGAAGTTATTGAAAGAAAAAAGTGAAACAAAAGGTTCAGGGAGTATCATAACCATTTTACTCTCTAGAAAGCTGTCAAGGTATATCAGAAAGTAAAAGTTTTAGGCCATTTGCTCTTTCTACAACAAGGAAACTATTTGATAAGCCTCTCCAGAAACATGTCTTTCCTTTTACTCACATCAATACAAGTAACACATGCAATTCAATTCAGGTAGTGCATTTTATAATGACAAGAGAATGGGAAACTCTAGAAATACCTTCCTGGAGTTTTACAATTCTGTCATGGACTAGCTGTTATGGGAGACAAATAGTATGGAAAAGGCAGACATTATTGCTCTGGGAATTCCTGACCTGCTATGAATGTCTGATATACCTGGAACAGAATAGTATAATGCATTTGTATCTCTTCCAGCCTGTTGCAGTGATTAATGGTAGAGAATTGCAAAAGCCCCTTATTGTTCAGCTGTGCGATCAATGGGGAAATCCATCTCCTGAACCTAATGTCAAAATCAGCCTTACGAAGAGTAACAACTTAAAGGTAAGCATAGACCTTATTGTATGATTTATTTTTTTACACAAATTTCTTTGAACATATTAATGAACAAAAATATTCTAGTCCAGATGAAAGGGTTGTCTTCAAAAACTGACTGAGAAAATTCTGAAACATCTCAATATTGTATTTGTAACAGTGTATCTTTCCCTAATTTAGAGTGCAAGAATACAAAGAAGCTAATGCTCAAATGAAAATACAGTATTCAGGCAAATGAGATACACATTTTATTCTAAGACTTGATACTCTTTCTGTGTCACTGAAAGAATAAAAAAATTTTTTTTTGACAGATTTTACCTTCAAACCAGCAACATAAAACAGATGAAAATGGTCTGGCTAACCTGGGAGTTATTAGTATTCATGCACCTAGGTAAGTAATGAAAACTATATGGAAAAAAAACCTGAATTCTGAAATGTTGCTTGCTAGATGTATTTAGGCTGTGCATTTCATAAAGTACATACCAAGGATTAATCTAGACCTGAGGTCAGACATTTATTATTTATATGCCGGTGGAAGGCCAGATAGTGATCTTTAAGAAATTAAGTGCTTAACTGAAAAAAAAAAACAAATCGGTAGCTGCTTCTTTTGGGCTTCTGAGAAGTTGCTGCTCTAATTTTCTGAATTTTGTTTTTTCTGGTCATGGTAAAACACAGCTTATAATTGTCAACCTGTACCTAGTGCAGATGGTGTCATAAACCACTTAAAATGTTTGAAATGTACAGGCTTTGGGTGACCAGATCCAGACACCAATGAGGTTGAAACCCCACTTCTCTGGGTGCTAGCCATTACTTTAAAGGATTAGGTAGAGTGTCCAAAATATTTATATATATATTTATTTTTTGTTTCTTATTTACAACAGAACTAATGAAGTCTCATTTCCTGCAGATGAGTGCTGAGGCTCCTGATTCTCAATGTCAGTCACCCTGGCTCCTCTTAAACTCATATTTCCCATCTGACGTTTCAGATTGATTATTTCTATATCCTCCTTGTGTTCACAGTTCTACTACCCACTCCCTGTATCCCTACACTTTTCTTGCAAGATTATGTTCACTTTAGGTAGCTTAGAAGCTAGCAACAAATGCTTGTTCTTAAACTTCTGAAGTATTTTGTGGCAGTTAATATTTTTACATTTATATCTGCAGGATTTGATCCATAGTAGTATTTTGCATTTGGAAGAAAATCTACTTTAATTGCTATTGATAGTGCTTAGTGTGTTTGTAATGCCTGCATCTTGGTAGAAGGATGATGAATATTAGTTATCAGTATATTACTGGAGGTTAGAAGCAGGTGTGCTCAGTGGCAATATCCTGCACTTCATAGCATATTCAAAACTCAACTGGGAATGCAGCCTCTATGCAGTTAAATATTATATTCGAAGTTCTGCTAAAAAACTTAAATTACAAGTTTTTAATACTGTAAAAAAGAGAGTTATTGTATAGCAATGAAATCATTACATACTTGTGAGCAGTACACAGATTCACTCTTTGGAGACTGCCAAAGCACAATGCTCCTTAGACAGCATTTTAATTAGCTGTGTTTGCTTTCTTCCTTTCTGTCTTCTGCAACTTAAAGCTGGAGTTGCTAGAGTCTTATAGACAGGCAATGAAACATGATCAAGCTTTGAATATTAAAGGAAAATTAAATTTAATAAGCTAATATCTTAAGAATATCTTAAATTTATTGTTTTACTTGCCTTTGCGTTAGCACTTCAATTTTTTTCTTCCCATTACTAAATAACTTTTGGGTTTTCTTTTATCCTGCTTTCATGTACATGATTCAGACTTAAGTGTGTTGTCTTTTCACAAATTGTCTTTTCACAAGAGATATTTTATAACAGTTTTTATTATTTCTGTGTATTTCAGGGGAGAGCACACTTTACAGCTTAAAGCCTCATACAACAAGACCATATTAGATTGTCCTACAATCACATTCAATGTCCTGCCTGATCCTGAGAAACCTGTCCGCTTGAATGTTAAATACGACAAAAATGCTTCTTTTCCAGCAGGAGGTACCTTCCCTGGTAAGTATAAGGATTCTATGGTGGAAATCAATTAACTCAAGAGCTTTGTAAACCATATGAAAAAACTGTTCTGATGATGCTCATGGTGTGTTTTCTTACTTTTTTTTTTTTGTCTGTTTTGTCTCAGTTCTTTGTAACAGCCATATCTGAGGTGCCTCTGTAACAGTTTGAGAGAAAAGATCCGTTCATCATCTTTGGAAAGCATTTCAAAAAAACCTCTTATTTATTTGTTTCAAATTATTGGCTTTGTCTATAAATGGTAAAAATATAGAATCTCTTTTCTCTCCTTAGTGAAATACCATATTTCAGTTTTTGATCTTCCCAAAAGATGATCTGAGCTAGTACATGCATGTTTTCCCTCATCTCATTTGGAATAGTAACAAAGGAGATATTTTTGAAATTATAGGACATCTGTGAGCCAAGAAGAGCCAAAAAGTGGTCAGAAGTATGCCAGGGACAGTAAAAAACATTCTTTCTTGCTGTATTCTCTCAAAAAAAGGATGATCTTTGCTTTCTAATTCAGGCTGCTGAGTCATAAAAGAAACACACCTCCTGTCTTATATCCCAGTAGTATTCACAATAAGCAAAACAGATAAAGAAGACCAAGATATGACCATGAGGAGACATCTTTTGCTAAAAGCGAAACAGAATTTGAAAATTCTGCTTTTTGCTGTAAGGAAATTGTAGCATGAATAAGAGACCTATTTTAACTAATTCCATTATTTCAGGAAGTCTTGTTTACAATAACCATGGGAGATTCGGTTCTTGAATTTGCCAGTGAAGTATACAAATTTACTAGCCCTTCTTCCCAAAAATTTTTGTCTTTAATTTGCAGTAACACCGTTTGCACTATGGGACAGTGATACAAAGATATCCTTTAGAAAGCTGACGTTCTGTCTAAATAGGTTAAATAGAAAGCTAGTAGATTTTGTCACTTTAAATGTAATGCCATAACAAGGAAGGCAAAAGAAATATGCCTGTAACAATTTATTAAAATTAAAAAATAAAAACATTTGAGACTTGGGAAGCATGCTGTACTTGTCAGTGGTACCTGTGAAGGAGAGTAAAGTAGTTTCAAAACTAATTTTTTTCCCCGTTTGATCTCATCCTTGTTTTTTTAAAAAGATAATTAAAAAATCACATTTGAATCTTCATTGGATGACTTTTAGACCTATTTGATAAAGTAAATAACAATTTTCCTATACTGAATAGTATTCACTTAAGAATTATAAATTAATTTAGGCATGAAGTTACTAAGTTACTAATTCTGAAGTGCTAATCTTATGTAATTTGACCTTTATTTGAAATAAGTAAATTAAGGTGGCAAATCTGCAGTTTTCAAAAAGTTTCAGGAGAGGTCAGGGAAACTTTTGATCAGTAGGTATGTTTTCAGTACTGGGCAGTTGTTGGAAGGTTTATAAAGAATATAGTTAAGTCGGTTCATGGATGAATGTAGGAATGGGAGCAGGTTGGGAACTATGTGACTTCTGTACAGGAAAGTGGTGCCTTACAAATGTGTCTGAAGGAGTTGACAACTGTGTGAATGTGAGCCATCATGCTGACATAGAGTACTTGGTTTCTTAGAGAGCTTTCGGCAAGTTCCTTAACCAAAGGCTTTCAAAGTAAACTGCTACAGGACACTGTCCTTCCTATACTTCAGTCTTTCCCATGCCTTTTGGTGGACTTAACACAAAAAGAAGAGGGAGATCTGGATTTCATGTCCTTGAAGGAAGAATTGGCTTCTTAACGAGCTAATGATTGTTCTTTCCTGAGAGCAAGAAGTCTAGCCTGCTATTTTGTTAAGAATGATAATCTGAGAAACTCAAGGGTTTTTTTAAAGCAATCACTGGGTAAAGTAGGTGTGGTTTTTCTAAGGATTGTTACCTAGTCTAATTACAGGGCGAGGGAAAGAATGTTTTCCATATCCAGTTTAAAATTTTTTGTTGTTTGGGTTCTGTTAGGAATGCGAGTTCTGTGTGTTTTTCCTCTAGGTACAAGAGAGACACAGAAATGCATGGAGTTTGGTCTTCTTAATTGTGAATAAATATAAACTTGAAAAAATGCTGTTTTTCATTCTATAGATTTTATGGTTAGCGTTCTTTCTGAAGATGACAACATTATTAAAAATATTAATCCAGCACGGATTTCCATGAAAATGTGGGAAGGACAGAGCAGTGGAACTGGGACATCACTTGATGTAAGTTATCAAAATGGGTTTTCAAATGGGTATGATTATGTTTTGCATTAGAAACTTTCCTTCATTTAACTTAGAACAATATCCTGCTCTAGATTTTAAATAGTGAGTATTACATATCAATAGTTTTGTCAACATCTGTCCTGTTACAAGTCGTTGGACTATTCAAATGTCAAGACCATAGTAAGGACAAAAATGTTACTGTGCTGCAGAAGCTAACTAATAAATAGCAGGGAGACTATTAAAAGTTGCCACCCTGCAATTTGCAAAGAAAAAACTCTGAGAATTAAGGATAAGTTGCAGATTATCTCATTAAATTACTGTAGGTTGTTGGTACTGCAAGTCATTAAGACTTGAGAGCATTTTCAAGTAAGGTACTTTAACTTTCATTAGACTGCTTACATTATTTGCATCTGTCTTTTCAGGTTACAACATTTAGCTGTTGTAAAGTGAAGGATGACAAGGAAGATGGCTTCTTTTACTTCAGGTATAGGAGCATTTGTTTCATAGTTAATGACGCAACTTGCTGTAGAATATACATAGTTTGAAATAGAAACGAGGTTTAGATTTTGATAATAACAATCTGTATAGGATTAGTATGACACAGTGCTACAAAATGGTAAAAGATAATAGCAAGATACAATTAACATGAGGATTGAGTTCTTCCTTAGACATATTTTGTATTTGTGTAGTCTGAGAAGTAGAGAAGAAAGGAGACTAAGATAATATATTAGAATACATGATGAGTAGTGCTAGCAATGAAGACACTACATCATCTGCTTGTCACTTGTCTAGTAACATTTCTTAGTTCTTTCTATTGCATTCAGCTGCTTTGGAATTGCAGGCTGGACAAAGTGAACTTAAACTCCGATTTAATACCTTCTGTAGTGTGTCTTAACCCTAAACCATGATTTTGGCCCTGTCAATTTAGTGGTCTTTCCTTGGATTACTTATTCAGAGATGGTGTTTCAGATGACAGGAGCAGAACTAGAGTGCATGATAAGCTGATGCCTGACTGCTACGTTTTTTCTGCACCTATTCCTGGCAGGCATGCTATGGGATCAATTAAACAATTGTGGTACTGGCTATTGAGTCAAGCTCCTGCCTTCTAGGAGCACGTCCTTCTCCTTTTAGAAAGCAGAATTTAGGATCACCTTAATGCGGCAGATACCACTGTTGCAGAGCTGGTCCTGGTTCCTGCATAAGAAACACTAATTGGTGGTTTTGGCAGTGTTAGGTTGATGGTTGGACTTGATGATCCAACCTGGACAATTCTATGACTCTATAAGAGGAAGAGAGGCTGCTGCAGCTCACCTGTGTCAGGATTCAAGGAGCATCTGAGCAGCAGCACTTTAAGAGGTGATAAGTTTCCTAACCTGCCTCTCAGCTGTGGCTCTCCAGCCTTTCGAGGTGCATAATAGAATTCAGGAAGCCAGGCATCCAGTTTGTAATCCCTGGGAATCTATGTGCCTTCAAGACCTTGATGTAGCATTAAGTCTTCAACACTTTTTTTTTCTGCGGAGAAAGTTAGATGAGGCTCAAATCCAGGGTTCTGGCCCAGCTTGATATGCAATGCAAATGTACCTCCATCTGTAATTCCCTCTCTCATATCCAGGTAAGAAACTATCCCATCTGGGAAAGCAGTTGATACGACCTTTGTTTATTCAGGCTTTTTACCTTCTCAGATGGTGTAGAGCAACATAATGTATTTTTATCTGAAAACTTTTTCATTTAAGAGATTGCAACTAATTCAAATAGCTATTGAAGCATGGCAGTTTGTATCATTACCAAAATCTGTCTTTAAGCTGAAAGGACTCAAGGTTCCAAAGCCTTCTAAGGCTTAGTTTGGCAGCTGTAGCAAAAGAAGGCTCCCAAATAAGGGTGCAGTTTTGCTTTTAACAGAGCAGAGTTTCTATATCGCTAGTCCAAGGTAACAGAATGAACTTCTCCAGAAACCAAGGATCACTGCGGACTTGCACCAAGTATGAGGTGCATTTCTATGACTTTGTTCTTTCTGAGAAGCTCTTATTTATAGGTGTAGTTAAAACATAACTCCCTAAAACGTTATCAAAACAAGGCACTCTGCATCATGTATTTGTACCTCCAGAAGAAGAAAATGAGAATGCATGTGCCAATGTGTAGTCATGTTAATAAATGTTCTCCTGTAAAAAGCCCTGTGGTCATCAGTGTGATATAAACTAATCTATATAGAGTTGAATATGGAATTATTAAAATCTTTACATTAGTACTTGTAGCACTAGTCCACAAATGTCCAGAATTAAAAGTCCCAACCTTTTTGAAAAAATTGGAAGAACAGACAGTAGGCAGAGACTACAATTAGCAGCCCTTGTAGGACCTTCCAGTTGCTGTGGCAGCACTGTCTGCCACCTGGTTTCTCTCAGGTTTCCCTGTCCTTGGCACAGTCATGGATGGTTTTCATCTATTTAACACCAATCAGTAACATGGATGCTGTTACTCAGTCTTACAGCTTTCATAACAATTGTGCAATTTCTTCTTTTTCTAAAGCATATGTCTAGTTAGATGTTGTTCAGTCATTAGATCCTTAGCGGATTACTTACAACTCAGTTTTTTTAATGCATCCTGATAAGGTAGATGCTACTTTCAATCTTAACCTAGACAAAATGCAGAAAAAAAGGTGGAGTTGTTTCTTCTCTATATGAAATACAAAAAGGAAAAGTCACGGCCCGTTTTAGAAATAGGTAAAGCTTTGTGATTTTGTTTTTTACAAGTTAAGCATTCCAGGGAATCTTGCATCTTACTCCTTCCCAAACAAGATAAGAGGAAACAAACTGCTTAATGTTATTGACAAAATGAGTAAAATGCTGTATGTTGAAAATAAAAATCTCATTAACCAATTCAAGAGTGCCAGAAGTTATCCTCTTGGAATAATGTCTGAATCTTGGTTAGAGACTGTTTGCATCTCCTCAAAAGGTTCTAAAGGTTCAGAAGTCACCGCCATCCCTTGTTGAACACTGCAGCAGTCTTCTGGATGCTGTGTGGCCATCTTTGCTAGGTGAAGTTCTGTTTATAGCAGCACAAGTGCAGGCATCTGTCTTCCTTTCATATTTTGATGTTCAGAGTTCTTTGCCAGTATGTAACGCTGTAATGTAGAATGAAAACTCTTGGACGCTGTTCCAAGTTCCCAACTTTGTACACTTTCTGAGTAAGAGAAGGAATCCAGATTTTATGTAAATTCAAGCCAAAATATTAAATCTGGGGATATTTTCTTATTGTTGCAGATCTCAACATCTCTATGCTCTGTTTCAGTAGCTTTATGAAAATTCATTGAATTGAAAGTGAAATGGGTTAGACTTGCATATTTCTGAATAATAGCGCCACAACAAACTTCCTGTCAGCTAGAGAGACAAACTCTTAGAGGAGACTTTCCTCATCCAAGATTCCAAAGGCCTTATTCTAGTTCTTGAGAAACTTTCATGATGTTCTTGCTGAAGGAGTAGTATTATGGAGGAGTACTAAAATATGTCATGCCTTAACAGGACTCTCTAAAGTTTGGAGGACTACTCAGAATTTTAATTGCTTCAATACTTGTATACTTACATCCTTGTCACTTCAATATTGACTCACTTTTGCTTGGATTTTGTTTTTGATTGATTTAGGGATAAAGTGGTTCCAGAGAGAACGGGCACTTACAGTATCCAGTTTGCCTTTGCAATGGATAAGACAAATATGCTCAACAGTGACCAGGTTTGAATCTATAATTAATTACATGTAGCCGGGAACATGTAATACAGAATCATCTGAGAGAAATATTATGATATGTTGTGGATTCAGAATGCAAATGCTTTCACTTACAAGCTTTGCAAAAAAATTGTATTTTTATTTTTGGTAGTTAATAATTTCAGACTGTTGATTATCAAAATATATTTTTGTTGGCATTTATAAGTAAGCAGAAGTTTTGTGGAATAACAGAGCTGCATAATTTGCAACCTAGTAGAACTGTTTTATGGTCATGCTAATTTATTTCAAGATTGCCACTAAATTTCACACGCATTCGTTTCAGTATTTTTTGAGCAACCCATGTGTTCAGGTGAATTGCAGTGAATTATATCAGTCTTTATTTTATTTTGTTTTATTTTATTCTTCCTCCTTTTTCTGCTAGATTATAGTTGAAGTTGTACCTAATGATCCTGTACGCTTGTTACCTGATTCTTTACCAGCTACTCCAGCAGTTTCCAATGTTCGAACTCTTACTAGCCGTACACTGGTCAAGGATTTATGCCTCCATGTAATGGTAACTATATTTTAATACAAAATCGTAATTAGGAAAATATATATATTTATATATATATATATAAGAGACTGCTAAAAATATGTTGAATAGTGCTCTAAGGCATTGCTGCTATCTTTTTGCAGATTAACTTCACAAAAAAGATGTAAATGGGTGATTTCCGTGCATCTTGTTTTATTTATGTACAGATGACCAAAACTAAAACATGCAACATCAGTTGAAACCCATTTGTTGTTGCCACAGGAAAAAAAAAGTTTCAAGAATAGATTTAGTAGGAAAACACTTACATATACAACAGATGTTTCTCTCCATGTTTTTTTCTTCCAGGAGACAGTTTCTCTTAGAAATCTTGTATTACAAAATATAAGCTTTCCTGAACTTTGAAAGTTCACAGGGCTACAGGGAGCTCACTTACCAGTTAGTGCCACGGGCAAAACAGACTTGACTTGTGGAAAATTAATTTAATTTATCACCACTT
The DNA here is from genome assembly GCF_001431845.1 of Calidris pugnax. Lineage (NCBI taxonomy): Eukaryota > Metazoa > Chordata > Aves > Charadriiformes > Scolopacidae > Calidris > Calidris pugnax. Next base: position 21,230,034 of record NW_015090810.1, on the reverse strand, counting down.
AAAATAGATTTGAGTAGCGAGAAACAAAGACAAAAGTAAAGCAACACCTTCTGCCCCACCCTTTCCCAGCCTGAGCACTGCTCCTGACTCCTCTACCTCTCCCCAGGTGGTGCAGGGGCATGGACAATGGGGGTCATGGTCAGTCCATAACAGCTCCCCTCGTCCACTCCTTCCTCCTCAGGGTTTCCTTGCTCTTAGGGGGGTCCTTGTGTGGGCTGCAGTCCTTCTTGACCTGCTCCAGCATGAGGGGCCCTCCACAGGCTGCCACGTGGATACCTACTCCACCATGGTCCTTCGTGGGCTGCAGGGAAATACCTGTTCCACTGTGGTCTCCCCATGGGCTGCAGGGGAATCTCTCCTCTGGCACCTGGAGCGCCTCCCTCAGCCCTTCTTCTCTTACCTTGGTGTTCCCTCTGCTGTTTATTTTTCTTCTTCCTCCCCTCCCCACCCCGTGTCTTTTTGCCTTTTCCTAAATACATTTTCACGGAGGCACCGCCATTTCGGCCGTGCCCTGCAGTGAGTCAGTTGGAGCCAGCTGGCACCAGCCATGTCCACCACAGGGCAACCCCGGCCTTTCCTCACAGAGGTCCCTGCAGCCAGCACCTTGCCACACAAACCCGGTGCAGTCTATAAATGGATTGCTTATTTTGTTTCGTGTTCCAAACTAACTTTTTTTTTTTTCACTTCCAGGATGAATACAACAACCGCACTGGAATTGATCTAGTTGGCAGAATAATAGCAAAAATTAAGAGCCCCTATGAAGATGAAGATATAGAGATCCCACAGTTTCAGGGGAAAGTCAGTACAATTGAGTTTCCATTTGACAGAGGATCAGCTGAAATTGTAAGTGTGGCTGAAATACACAGCTCCACGAGCAACCAATCTAATATAAGGTCTATTTTCTACAGTTTCAAAGTTGATCTTACACCTTGTTGTGTTTTGCGGAGGGTTAGTGTGTATTGTAACCTACCCTTAGTGATGACTAAAAAAATTATTTCTTCTTTGTTTGGCTGCTGATTTTTAGAAAAGCTGAAGGAAAGACATGCTTTAAACTAGTTATCCTTGCCAAGCGATGGAAGTTTATAACTACATTCAGAAACTCAGTTAGGGACTGGGACATACAGGGTGATCCAGGATAAGTCTTTACTTCATTTGAATTTCACGTGTAAATAACGCTTCACCAATTTTCAGTTAAACCATTAATATTAGCAGTATTTTACATTTTTAGTTATAAAATAAAAACTATAGTATCTGTCTGTAATATCATAAGATGGTTGAGTCTGACCTCTTCGTATGTATGTAATTAAATTTTACCAGGTTCTCTTTACATTTTGTCAAGTTAGCTGAGCTTAAATATACTTTGTATATATGAAGAATTAAAGATAAAACTACCACTTCTCTTTACGCTTCACTTAATTAGTCACTAGTGCCATTAACTGTTAAAAACCCTTGCCTTATTTCAGTTTGAATATCTGGCTGTAGCATCATGCTTACCTCTAAAAGTACTGCATGTGGTAGTCACCTCATCGCAATCACTTTTTCTTCATCAAATACGGATTGAATTTTTAAAATCTGTGAGCTCCAGTTGTAACAGTTGTTACAAAGTATACTATAAAAGACACAAGTTAAAACATGCACAAAACCAGAAACTGTTCAAAACACCCCCAAAAAACCCCAGCTGAGTGTAGAGCCACATATTTGTTCCAAGTGGAATGGTCACAATATCACAATATCTCTCTTTAAAGTCTACAGAGAACTTCAGTCAATAGGTCTATTCACATGGTAAAATATGTATATATAGATATTTTTTTTTAAGTTGCTGAAATATCGTATAAGAGCTGCAGAGCAAAAGCATACCCCTACTTCATTTGGTTCCTCTGGTTGGCACATGTTTTACTAGCCTGAAATCTATGGAAATCTTCACACAGTTAGAAGGAGGATCCAACTTGTTAAAGACGTTTTCTCAGGCACCTTTTCTACCTCATTCATTGGAAGCAGCTTCCCAGCAAACCAGCACCAGCATGTGCCGGGTGGAGGCAGACACTACTTTAGCAACAAATAGAAAATCTCCCAGTGCATCTTGGACATTGCCACAATAAGACTCCAGTAGAATCACTAAAATCTACAGATCCTACATTCAAACTTCTTCGTAATATATTTTATTCAGTACCTCAGCTGCTTTTACGGAACTACATAGCTGATTCTTCATAACACAGCATAAATAATTCTGTGTCGATAACAGTCAAGGACAGAAACATCCAGTTAATGTGGGCAAACACTTTTCACTGAGGAATCTGTCAAACTCTAGTCTACTCTGATCAGTAAGGAAAAGTGACAAAACATGTACGAAAAGCAAGCTAGAAAAATAAAATGCATGGACTGAATCGAGATATCAGATAAAATTAATATACTGATTGATTTACGGTGCACTCTGAGTTTCTCTTGCTCCCCAACCATGTTTCAGGAGTAACAAATTAATTGGTTTGTGAACACATTTTTCTCAGGGATGGGAAAAAATGCAAAATAGAGGTAAGAGGTCAGCTATAACCACTGGTCTAATGAAACAGTGCTTTTCTCCACAAATGTTATGTTTACACCTGTGGTAGAAATTTGAACAGATGTTTAAAACTTCATACTGTTGAGGGGAGTAACAACCCCTTTATTTGAACTCTGGAAGATCAAATAAAATTACTGGATAATTTCTCAGACTCCTCACCAATGCAGAAATAATAATATTTTCATCTCCATGTTCTTGTAACCTGCTGTTGAGCCATTGTGACCTTACTGCTCCTGTCTTGCTTCAGTGACTAAGCTAACAACCTACGTAATGGGGAGTGGGGGGAAGCAGGGGGAGGCACGTTTGAGTGGGTTTTTTGTTTGGATTGTTTTGGCTTTTCTTAAGCAGAAGCTTTTTCTTTCTACTATTCCTGGTTTGTTGGGGAGCGGGACGGGGTTGTGCTCTTCTGCTTTCTCATTAGTGTGAACTGATGAGATTCTACTGCTTTTGACAGTAAGTTGTGTTCCTTGGTCTTCCTTAGGGAGTAATTTCATTTCAGTAAATCCCATATCTCTTCCTCTCTCTGGGCAGTTTTCAGTTGTCTAGTTTATACTGACTTCTCTGACTTCAGACAACTGACAAAGCTCACGTGGAAAGGATTTGTTAATTGTGATGCAAAGTACTTTTCATATGGCTCCCTAATGGGGAGGGGACAAGCTAGAGTTTTTTCAAGTATCTTGAAATTGTTTGATCTTGTTTGTAAATATGATCATGTGCAATTAGCATCAATGTAATGAAACTGATAGATAATATGACATGTTTACCCTTACACTGATGTTTAGGAATACACTTGTTTAATGAAGAAAAATGTTTAGATTTTTATTAGTGTAAACTTCCTAAGGAAAAGATATTTCTACTACAGATTTCTCCTGATTAAATATGTAGCTGCAATATTTTTGAAAGCCATGAAGACGATCTTTGAAGGTTATATATCTATCTCTTCTTTTAGGCTGCAACCACCTCTCTTGATTTGGCCAGTTGAGTAGCAATTTCTACATGTTAAAGGTGGAAACAGTATGAGTTTTATTATAAGCATTATTCATTTTATGCATGATACCTTTCCCAAAGTAACAGCACATTTAGATATTACCTATACTAATTTTATTTCTGTTAACCATTCTTTATGGTTTTATACTACTTCCTGTGTTCGTGAAGAAAGGAGAAGGATTTAGTTTGTCTTTTCAATAAGGAATTGATAACAAAAGGGATGTTCGTGTTAGTGTTTGGATATATATTGTTCATTCATTTGGGACCTGCTGTCTAATTCCATGGTAACAGCAGTAACTTTAACTCAGCAGTGGGAATAGTTTGATTTTCTTTCTCTGTGTTTATGCATTGAGTCTTTCTTTTTAATGTTCCGTTTGCATTTGCTCACATGCTGAATGAAGTATATCCAAGGAAATCTTGCTTTTGGGGACAGTGCAGAAAATATTTTTTTCTAGGCATTTGTCTCTTCTATAAAATATAAAGCCAAAAATAATAAGATTCTTTAAACAGGTAAAATGACAATCTTAATTCTTAAATAATTGAATAATTACTGCTAAATGTTTGTATTTTACTTCTTTTTGTTACATATAAAAGGCATTTCCAGGCCAATACTTAAAACTGTAGTAATATTGCATAGACATCGTGTGTTAGGTAACTGTACAAGATTTAGTATTGTTGATTTTATTTTGTGTGTTACCTCAAGTGTGAATATAAACTTATGTTTATTTCTTTGTTTGATTAGAATCTAGTGCTGGCTGAAAACAGTCCTGGAAGAGATAGCACTGAATATGTTCTTGTATTTGAGCCAGATCTGCCAGGTTTGAAAAAACCTTTGGAACCATACCGTCTGTCATTTATGTTTTACAATGGTATGTTTTAATTACTCTAAAATGCTTGCTTTTCCTTAGAATCAGCTATTTTTAGGTCCATAAAATTTCTTCAGAACTGTGTAATAGCTTAATAGATTTTTTGCTGATGTTTAAGCCAACTAAGTATGTTATATTTATTTCTGTAGATTTCAAGAAGCAGCAACAGATGGCAACACTTACAAAGGAGAGAGACCAATTATCTCAGTCCATAGGTGTTTACAGAAATTGGTTTGATACTACTAATCAGCTTGTAAATGAAATGAAATGTAAGTTCAATCAAATATATGAATACATTTCCTGGGAATTAAACTTTATTTTTCCTTCAATAGTTTTGAGAATATAGAGAGGGAGAAAAACTGATATTGAAATTATGAGGAACAGTAATTGGAGGGGAGAGGAAAGGAGTATATCTTTGCCTTAGCAGGGAAGCATCTGGGTATTTGGATGAACACACCTAAAAAGGATCTTGATTTGAGGTAAGGATGTTTTATGTCAGAACTGTCAAAAGGAGGAATAAAACATTGAAGTTGGTGGTCTGATTCTTTTTTCCCATGACTGCCCTGCACTCCGTTCTTTGCAATGGATGTGTGAGGGCAGTTGTTTATGGGAATGGGGAAAGAAGAAGGAAATTATTTCCTTGCATTATTTTTGTGTTTAAATTATCCTATCTGTTGATCAGAAGATATCTCTTAAGAGATGCATTTTGAATTTTTATTTTAAGTAATCACTAAATGTAAATAAAGCATGCTGGAATTAGAAGATGCTGCTGTTTCTTGCAATTATAGTTCAGGGCTATGTTTCTGTTATTTGCTCACTGCATGTTTCTACTATGGATGCAAATTCCTGAATTCCAATGTGAAACACAAGAAGTCTTTTTTCATATTTGCAAATTTTTGCAGATCTCTAGAGAGTGAGTTACAGCACAAAATTATAATTTATGCTTAAATAGTATTTCCAAATATAAACCTGTTTCAATAGAGAGAGTGGGAAGCAATTCACATGTTTACTGATTTGTTTTCATAATTGCTTCAATTCAGACATGAGAGTTGAGGAAATAGTGTCCAGAAACTGGTGTCCCATATGAAAGACAAAAGAGGGTAGTGTCAGCTACCTCTCTTGCTTTCCCTCTTGCCAATTCACTGTTGGAGAACCATTTGGAAAGATAATTGAGGATGAAAAGAAAGAAGAGCTTACATTATTCTCAGACTGATCTAGGGACTAGCCCCGTTGCTTCCTGAAGCTGAAAGAGATGGCAGCCACTGAAATAGCTTAGAAGCTGGACAAATCACAAGATCTTTGGGGACAAATCCTTATATTCTGTGCTGAAATTGAGACATAGATACCAACGCTGTGGGTGGCATAATTCTGAAAAGTTGTAAGAAATTCCATAAGAAATGTTCTGTTGCTTTCTCATATTTCCTTACTTTCTGTTGGTTTTACTGGTTTCAGGTCAGGTTAAAGAAGCTGAAACAAGAGAAACTCATCTGAAGAATGAACTGAAAAAGCACCAAATTGAAATACCACAGATAAACAAAGTATGTTTTATTCCTTAATAAACTCCCTAGCATCTTAAAAATAAATCTAATCTTAATATGAAATTGATAAAATTATATAACATTATTGAATCACACTGGTATACGATCAGAGGCTGGAGAACCTCTCCTGTGAAGATGGGCTGAGACAGTTGGGGTTGTTCAGCCTAGAGAAGAGAAGGCTTCAGGGAGACCTTATAATGGACTTCCAGTACCTGAAGGAGGCCTACAGGGGAGACGGGGAGGGACTCTTGATAAGGGAATGTAGTGATAGGACAAAGGGTGGTGGGTTTAAATTGAAAGAGGGGAGATTTAGATTAGATACTAGAAGGAAACTCTTCACTGTGAGGGTGGTGAGACGTTGGAACAGGTTGCCTAGAGAAGTTGTGGATGCCCCATCCCTGGAAGCGTTCAAAGCCAGGCTGGATGGGGCTTTGAGCAACCTGGTCTGGTGGGAGGTGTTCCTGCCCATGGCAGGGGGTTGGAACTCAGTGATCTTTAAGGTCCCTTCCAACTCTAACCATTCTATGATTCTATATACACAAGCTCCTGTTACTGAAACTCTGATAATTTAAACCATGAGGAAAATTTGTGGATCAATGCCAAACTTAATTTTTTAATTTTTTTTTTACTGTTCTGCTAGCGTGACTATCTCCTAAAGAAACTGCTAGAGAAATAAGAAAAACTTCCCTGTTATATCCTGATCTTATTTTCGCCTTTATGCTAAGGTTGCCAGTTGTGTTACTGGTACTGCTAGTTTTAATAATGGGCAGGCAGATCAGTAAACACTGGATATATTCTGGCATAAGTAGATCAAAAGAAAAAACTTCTTTTCAGATAATTAGAGAGTTTCATAGGTTACTACCAACATTGGTATAAACGTAAGTTTGGAAGAGTCAGAGCAATGTAACCCATTGCTAATTTCCTGTAAAGATCCAAATATATTTTAAAGACATTTTTTAAAGAAAATTTTCAAACTACAAGCATTTTTGGAAAAAAAAAAAAAAGGAAATTATCAGCTATCTTTAAATCAAATAAAAACGAGTGTTACAGTCATTAGTCACAAATCAGTAGAATTTAATTATGCTCGTTCTGTAATCATGATATCCAAGTTTCCCCTGCTGGCTAAATTTTTCTGTCCTGGATATGGTCCCTTTCTGAATTGGTACCTTTTTTGTACATTTGTGGTTGCCTTTTCCTACTGATTTAAACTTTCTTTGGTTTTGGATTTAATCAAGGTCTGGTAGTTCTTTGCAAAAAGTTTCTTGAAAATCTTTAATAAAAAAGTTCATAGTCACAATTGCAGTGTGCCTCCTTTTGTGCTCCTCTGAGATTATATGCAGTGGTCCCCTTTATATTAAGTCTGCTTCACATTATTGAATGTTTTTTGTTAGGAACTTTATTGACAGCAGGTAAAGTAACTACTTCTAGAGCTTGGCCTAGTGATATATGCTTCCTAACTTTAAATTTCAATTCTCAGCTTCAGTTTGTGGATTCTCTTATAAAACAAAAGATGTTGGATCAAGAAGGAGTAATGAAAAAGCCAAGGCGAACTTGTACCCTCCCAAACTATCCAAAAGGCAACCAGGATATTCTAGGCAAGGTGAGTTTTCTCTCAGAGACTTCAAATGAGTTTTATTGGTTCCAGGAAATGGTAGTGATGAAAAATTAGCCAACTGAATATTCAAGTAATTTTTGAGAAGCTTTAAAAAGAAGATAGCATTCTCAACCCATCAGATAACCAGCTCTTCTAAGAGACCCATCAACAGAGGAATTAAATGTCTGATTAAAGTTGCAGGGTGATTGTGATTACTGTGAAAAGGGGAGGTGGTCTTTGGTTCTATGTTGACTGTTGTAACTTCTATGGTACAGATTGCACATTTAGCACAAATTGAGGATAACGAAGCAGCAAAAGTTATCTCTTGGCATTTGGCAAGCGACATGGACTGTGTGGTCACACTGACCACTGAAGCCGCTCGTTCTATTTTTGATGAAACTCAAGGTCGACAACAAGTGTTACCCCTTGATTCTATTTACAAGAAGACACTCCCTGATTGGAACAGGTAGAGAAAAACACAATTAAACTTCTGTATTTGTATTACATACTTCTTCAACTTTTTATTTATTTATTAAACTTTACACCTGTTAAAGATTCAAAGTATAAAATGTCTGGCTTCATGATTATGGCAACAGTAAATTCACTTGAAATGTTAGCTGAAATTATAGCTTTATATCATTAACTGCTGTGTGTTCTTTATTTAATAGGAAGTTTCTGTTAGAAAGATAAGACTATTTGCCATTTTTTTACTTCTGTGTGTTTTCTGGACCAGAAACTTTTTTTTTTAATAATTCTAGTGCTTAAAATCAAATTCTAACTTTTTTAAAAATCAATTTGCGGAGTACATTCTCTAAAATCATCTGTAGTAATAGAAATTTGTTTTGCTGTTTTGGTTTCCTGGAAGATAAAGGAAAATATAATAATTCTGTGCCTGAAAATAATTTGCATACGAAGATGACTGCTAATTTCATAAAGAATTCTTTTTAGAAAAGATAGGAGGTGCAGATGTATGTATAATGTCCAAAATCATGGGTTTTATAAGATAGTGCATTAAAACTTGTCCATAAAAAAAGTCATATGAATTTGTTGGGTATATGTCTCATTAGAAATAACTGTTTCACCAAAGCATCTGTAATATAACTGGCATTTCAGATCAAGTTGGGATCATTTAACACCTAATGTGGAAGTGTTAAGATGCATTCAATTCAGTTTGAGATTTCTGACTAGATTGTCAGAAGTAATAATGAAATAAGGACATGGACAAATTACTTTTTTCTCTTTTTTTTTTTTCTCCCTCACTCTCCTCTTTCATTAACTAGGCCCTTACCTCACTTAAGAAATGGAAAAGTCTGCTTCAAACCTGTTGGAAATCCTGTATTTGCCAGAGATCTGTTAACATTTCCAGATAATGTAGAGCACTGTCAAACAGGTAAGTGATATTAAAGGCATTGTTCATAACTTCTTTCAGCATTATCTTATTCCCAAGCTCTCGTAAGCAGAAACTGACAATCATGGCATTAGTTTTATATTTTGATATTGCAGACGTTACTGCCTTTGCTAGGCTCTTTTTCCAGTCCTCTTTCTCTCAAAAATGTGTACTGCATAGATTTATGTACTCAGACTGAGACTATAAGAGGTGACTATGTATGTTATGCTTAAATAGTAAGTAGATTTCAGTTTAGGAGACCATTATCCTCTTACTGTTGCTAACAACATAGCAGCACCTACCTTTTCCTACACTTTTTCTTAAATTAAGTAGACTGCTCCTTTATATGGAGAGTTGGAATCTGTAATTAGTTGAATGATTTTTTTCATTTTACTTCACAACTTCTTAGTACTGAAATGTTTCTCTCTACTGTTAATAAAAAACCAAATTTTAGTCCAGTTTATTTTCAGAAAGTTAGGTACTGTCAGAGACTTTTAACTATAAATTCTTCTTCAGTCCCTTGTAGGAATTTAAAAACAGCGTTGTTTGACATATCTCGTGCAAGGCTACATCAAGTTATACTTTGTAGAGAAAGGTGCTTTATTAGCAGAAGAAATGTTTTAAACTCAGAATGGGTTTTTTTCTTTGATATCCCATTTACTATTAAGAAAAAGAATACAATTCAAAACATACATAAAAAATTAGCTTTTTTTATAATTTCCTAAAATTTGTCATTTTATTATGTGTGTCTTCATAGATGTAAATACAAGATATCAGGAGAGTGCTTTGGTGGAAAATAGTCAATTATGCGATAATACTAAATTTTTTTCTTGGTGAATTCTTTGGTGAAAACAGAAGACTGTATGTTTATTTCAATCTCAAAATAAAATTTCATTGAAAAATGGTAATGGACATGCTATTCCCCTTGCACTTGTTTGAAAAGCTGTAATAATGATGCCTCAGAATTGATTTTTCAAAACTGAAGTTATTTTGCTGCTGAGAATTCTCATGGTTCAAAAAAAAATATTTTTCAGTGTTTGGGATGCTCTTGGGGGACACTATCATTATAGATAACTTGAATGCTGCCAACCATTACAGAAAAGAGGTATGTTTCAATTATTCTTGTTACTTTTTATAACAAAGATATTGCATACATATTTAATACAGTACAAACCTGGAATAATTGCTAAGAAGAACGCTGCATTAGCTGTAAGCGTGCTTATTGTCTTGAAGCCTCGATGCACTTCACAGTAACTGGAATCTCTGTTATTGGCACTGACAAAATTACCTCCATTCAACAAATTCCATTATGCAAATGGTGCCATGAAGCATGGGCCCTTGTGTTTACAGGCAAACATTTGTAGTTTTGCTGTTAGTGTTAAATGCAAATTCTTGAGTACTTTCCAATCTTTGTATATATAATAAAACAAAAGAGTCTGAGGCACATGATGAAATTTCAGATCCACTAAAATGACTTAAGATCTTGATGTGAAACTTAATACACCTTTCTGCAGCCCGTTTTGTTTAAGTTTAATGGGACGCATTTTAGCAGATGAGTCTCTGAGGAAAGCTTGACACTGGACACGTTCTGTTTCAGCTTATGGGGTTGTTAGAACTGAAATAATGATTCAGCATAAGAATGTAAAACTGTACTGATGAAACATTAAGCTCTTGGGGCTGGATAGTCTCATTTTTTCCCTCTCCAGAATTATAAGAAATTGTACTGCAAGGTGATTCTTAAGAGAACATCAAGTTAAAAAGGAACCTCTAGTGGCATCTAAAATTGGTTACCTGTTTCATTCTTTCACAGTCAGTGCATCTCAGATTTCCTGCTCTGTGCTTTGGGCCTGGCCAGTTCTTTTACTTGATGATTTCATTCCCTTTTTATAGGTTAGCTATAACAAGGACTGTCTTGAAAGTTTCCAAAGAATGTCTCAGAAATATGGATGTAGTCATAGTAAAAACTAGATGATTGACATAAATATTTTGATTTTCATCATGTGTTACAACCATCTCACGTGTTCATCAAGTGAGCAAATAGCTACCGTTTTTCAACTTTGATGACTGTATGGGCTTCTTTCATCAAAAAGCACATTTTTTTAACTGCAAAATCAAACAGCAGAGCTAGGAGTGCCAGATCTCACCTGTTAATCAGTGTCAGGAGAGAGACCATCTGTGTCTGTTCAAGAAAAGGAGTTTGTATATGTAGTCATTTCTCAAAATGAGATCTGGATCATTGCACTTGGTTAGTCAGTCACCCCATTCGTTTCTTTCACCCACCACACGTCAATTTCATCAACTACGTAGAAGTTTCATTGAATATGTTAATAAGAAATAAATCTCTTGGATTTTAGATGCTTTAAGTCTTGTGCATTTTTTAAAAAAAGATATCTTCACCAAATAATTGAATAAGTGCTCACATTTTTTATCACTAATATTTATTGCCATTACTTCATAGTGTATGTCAATAATTAGCTTTTTCCCAGTATAGATCGAAATTCTGTCCCCAGACTTCTGTTAAAATCTGAGGACACAAAAAAAAAAAAACCAAAATTTAGTGTTCATAATTATCAGCAATACTGTTTAATTTTAATATATGTATTCTGTTACTTGAAAGCAAAAGTCATAAGATGTAATTTCATAAATTATTTTCTTATTAGAGAAGAAGCAGCATCGTAGTTCAAAGATGCAAAGTTTCACAACATCATTGCTGAAAACTTAGATTATTTTTTTCCATGGAGTTACTAATTTAGTATCAATTTTTAATACCCGTGTAGGTTGTAAAAATTACACATTGCCCTACTTTGCTGACACGGGAAGGAGACAGGATTCGCAGCAATGGAAAATTTGGAGGCCTTCAGAATAAAGCTCCTCCAATGGACAAACTTAGAGGAATGGTATTTGGAGCACCCCTACCGGAACTTTACGCTACTTTCTCTGGACAGATAGGTGGGTTAATGAAGTCATGAAAATACAGAACTTCCAAAAATAAATTGCTTGCCTATGTTTGTTATTCTTTTATGCAATATAAAAAGGAAAACTACAGTTTAGCATGAAGTTATTTCACGTGAATAAATGTGACCTGTACAATGTCCTATTTGAGAATTTGCCTTGTCTTAAAAGCTATGGCTATTAGATTTCCTGAAAGAAAAAATAATAATGATGAGATATTCCCCCTTTTTCTTAGTCTTATTAAAGAAAAACTATAATCGGTGGTAATCATTCAAACAGCAGGAATGAGAAGCTTGAGCTGATATAATTCCAGCATCCTTGAAAAACAGAAGTTTCAGGTCTTTCTTGTCCAGAAGCACCATACATCAGTTCAGAATTTCTTACTGTGCAAGTAAACTCTAAATAGTGGCAGAAAAGTTTCTGTTCTCATCAGTCATGCAAACATCTTTGTTATTTCCCTAACAAGAAGACACCTTATATTTCCTGTGGGATCACTTACATTTTATTATGTGCTTAGATTCTTCCCTTCAGAATAAAGGTTATAAATGAAGTTAAAAGATGGCAGTTTCTGACATGTAACAGCTGACCTGACTTTTATAAAACATTGAAAAGTCTTATGTACAAATAAGATTGTCCTTTCTTTTGAAAATTATGTATTTAAGAACACGAAGTTTTTTCATGACAGTATTCCTAGAAATGTGTAATGGAGAGGGGCAAGGAGACGACGAGAGACAGAACACACCTACTGGAGTAGCCTTATATATGGGCAAAGTACATAACATTGACCAGTTGAGGGAGAAAAAAGACTAAAAAGATCTTTCCTAGGTATTTTAGTAAAAATATATTTCATTTAGGAAAAACATAGTAAGCATTTCAACTACAGACTGAAATATGCTGGATTTAGCATACTTTATATTTGTCTGTCAACACATTTTCAATTGTTGTACTCAGTTATTACCCAGTGTGTATTAAATTGGAATTGTCTATAATTTAGTATAGGAACACTCATGGTAGACGAAAAGGGCATATTTTCATTTCACTTGGATAATTACTAGACATTTCAGGAAAATAATAGTGAAATTCCATATAAAGGACAGCACCTCATTACACAAGACTTGTTTTGAACTGAATTTCAGCCTTAACAGTAGTTGTGACTTGCTCTTCTTCTATCTTTATAGCATAAAAGGAAAGTAGTTACTTAAACTGTGATTACACTGACAAGGTACTTCTAAAATATATCATACTAAGAATTTACGGTGCCTTTTGTCAATCTGCAGTAACTATGTGAACACTTTCACCCTGTGGCGAATGTGAGGTAATTTAGTGTTCAGTTACGCTTTGTGCAAGCTACCTTGTATCCACCACAAAGTAAAAAGAATGAGCCTGGGCTAACATGCTTGAACTCTTTCTTTATTATTTGACATTAATTTAATGCCTGGACAGAGAAAAATTCTTCATCTCATATGTTAAAAGAGAAGCAAAGTTTGTCAGCAAAATATTCCCTTGTTTAAATATTCATAGGTGGGGCAAAGTGAAACTCAGTAAATGTTGTCTTTTTCCACAAGGTGGACTAGAATTCAGGCCAGTAGTACAAGCTTCAGCGAAACAACTACAAGCACATTTTAGTGGCATCAAAGTAGAGGATTCAGTTTGGAGCATGCAAGTGACAAGATGTGTCAAGATATACCTATTTGCCGTGTCATTTTCAGAGTTCACTGGTACTTTACTGTGACCTAAGATACAGGCTCAAAAAGAAAAGAGAAATCAAAATATTGGATGTGCTTATTATTTTTTTTTCAGTCTGTCTTTACAGTAATTTTAAGAACAGCCACTAGTCCACTAGAAGTTTGGGTGGGTTTTTGTAAGTAGTGCTTTTGAAAGATACGTTTTCCTGTGAGTCTTACACGTCGTCTGGATTGTATTTGGTAGCCTTCAAACTAAAAATGACCATTTATTTACTGTTTTGTGTTATTTTTGTGTATTTATTTTGTGTATTATTTTATTCTTCAATTAGATCTTCTTCAGCAATACCGTGCAGCAGTGGTGAAACTTGATAATGTGAATAAGGACCTGGAGTTACAATTGCAGTCACTGAACACTCCAGAAATGCAAAAGAAAAAACGGGAACTTGCTGAACAAGAGAAAAGCCTCAAGCTAATAGAACAAAAATTGGGTAGGTCATTGTATTATATTTTTCATGTCCTAAAGGAGGAGAACTGTTAACTGCATCCAGATGTATTCTACTGTTACAAACTAACTACTTCAAGCTATGAAGGATGATTGTTAAAATTAATTTTGAGCTTAGAGATGTCTCATTTTAGGGACAGAACAGAGAAACTGTATGTAGTATGATGCTGTGGATATTGCCTACGCCAGCACTGCCCATTCGGATAATAAAAATGTGGTCAGTTAGTATCTTGTGAACATGAAACTATGATCTCACTAATAGGAGATTATATAACTGTTAGTCTGGCTCGCCCAGCGGCAGAGAACATTGACATTCTTTTTTGAAACGACTGTGTAGTAAAGAGCTGAATTGCTTTTGCTAAGGAAACGCAATCAAAACATTGTACTATAAAAAGAAACACCCCTAATTCTGCAAGGATAGTTTTTCCTAGAAATGTTTTTATGTCAATATCACATAACTTACGGTATTTCAAAATATATTTTAAAACCCAACATTTTCTTGTTGACAACTGTAAATAAAGCAAATGTTGTTACCTATCATCTTTGAAGTCAGTGTCAGACATGAGGTAACTATAAAATTTATGACATACCTAAAAGCCGTACTTCAAAGGTTTAACACTCCTGTTACAGGGTCCATTTATAACTAGTATGGATAATATTTTTTTTTAATATGTTCTTACTTGCAACTTTTTCATAGGTATGACTCCATCAGATAGAGTCACTGAATCATTAACTCAGCCTGTAATATTAGATATGTCTGACACCCCCATCCCTCCCAAAAGAATGCGAAGAGAAACAGGAAAAAGATTGTATAGGTAAGTCTGTTCTGAATCTAGTTGTTACTTTCCCGTATCCTGAATTCAAAGCAAAAACTAGTATGTTTCTTTGTACAGAAGATTCTTTTTTTTTAATTTTTGCTTGTATATAATAACCAACCAGGAGTAGAGTTAGCGTAAGGCTGATTTTCAAAGTATTTTTTTATTTCCTTTAAAGTCTCTGCTGTTCTTTAAGCTTGATATAAAGATTTGCTTGCTAATTCTAATTCTATTTCTCTTCATGAACTGGTTGATTGGCATCTTCGTGCATTTGTGTTCCCCATATTTTCTGGTATATTCAACTCTGTTACAGCCCAGAAATATTTGAGATGGCTTGGTCAGTAAACTCTTTTAAGGTTCAATGTCAAATACTGGGCAGATGAACAGAGAATTAATTATTCTGACAGAGCAGAGAAGGAATCATTCTTACATAACTTTTTTGAAGTAACTGAGGTGAGCTGGTGGTAAAGTATTTAACACAGATACCTCTTTACCTGTGTATCTACTTCTACATTGCCTCTGTGGCTAATGAGCATTTGTACACAAGGGAAATCTCTACGTCTGTATCTTTGCAATGACGCGGAACTGGCCTTTCCATTTCTCGTGTCTCTCTCCGTGACTGCATCATTGTCTTTGCTGAACTGTGGTCACATTTTTGAGATTATTTAAGTCGAGTGCAGTTGCATGCTGTAAATCTCAGAATGAGTTTTCACTATAATACTATGTCTCTGTGTTATTTTTTTTTATTATTATTTTAATTTTTTTATCCACATATAGAACTCAAGGGGCATATATTTAAGCTGTCTAATGTTAGCCTGATGCTATTCCTCATTTTAACAAAATACTTACCGGAATAAGATGCTGTGCACAAATATGGGGTTTGTAATATTTATACTACTGGGAGCTCTGTGCCTTTACATCAATTATATCAAATATATATATAAAAAAAAATAAATAAATAAAAGACACATATACATATATTAAAAAGGGCTTTGTTTATAAGGTACTATGCTATGTTTTTGTTTAGCTCAGAAGAATGGATCTCCTCTTCCGCAAAGAAGCAGCAGCAGCAGCAGCAACAAACAGTGCAAATACCCCCTTCAGAACTTAATGGACCTCCACGAAAGAGAAAGGCATAGACTGATGAGACTTGCTGGAAATTGAAAATGTGAATACATTCGGTTAAAGGAAATATTCACGTTGTATTACCCATTGCTATGAAGATTTTTATACTGATAGAAGATATAAATGTATTTCAGTTAGTAGGAACAAAAATTTAAGTATTTAACATTGATAGCCTAATTTTTGTATAGTTAATTTTCATTTCTAAAAGCTTTCAGAGTTTTTATGTTCATGTGTGAAAAAAAGTTTAAAATATATCCTTTTTTATTTATGAAAAAAAAATCAATCTTTTCAATAAAACTGCTTCAGTATAAAGCACTTCCAGTATAATCGAGTGTAGTAAGTCAACAGATTGTGCCATGAAATGACATTTTAATTTAAAGAGCATCCTGGGCTGTCTTGGGGAAGAGAACTTTCTGGCCTGCTGTTTTTTGATGGATAAGCTGTCAAGGTAATACCAATTAAAAAGGGAAGGTTGGAGCAGCGATGTACTGAGATGTAACCACAGGAGTCTTCAGACAGTTACCAGCCATCCCGTGGCTAAGGCTGCGTCCAAGGTGTTGACGTGGGAATTGAGATCTCCTTCAGAGAGCTCCAACGGAAAAAACGAAGTGGTAACATGTGAGTATGAAAAGTGTAACAGGCTCGCTATTTTATGGATTGTGGAAGAGTGGCAGGGAGGTGCAAATGAGATTTAATATCATACCAATGCTAACCACATTTCAACATCTGTATTACCACAGCCCTCACAAAAGGACTTTGCTGCTTAAGCAGGTCAAAAATTGGTCCTTGACACCAAAAACGTAACTGTGACACAAGGATTTGAGTAGGAAACGGTAATGTCACAAAGGAAAAAGGGAAATCCTTCCACGTGAACTGTGTGTATACATTTTAAGAGTTGGAAATGGAGACAAGTTGGAGGTAAAATAGTCGTCTTGGGAAACCGTAGATACCTGGACAGAATTTAAAACAGAGTCTTAAAATTCTAGAGAAAGTAGTCAACAGGTAAATGAGACCAAAAAAAAAAAAGATCACCTCTAGTTATCTGCACCATAAGGATTTTAGTAATTGAGACCAGGCATGATTAAAGATACAATTTCAGCCAGGGTCAGAGTGAGCAGTTGGAAATAGGCTTGATTGGATGAAAAAGGTAGGGCTAGAGTAGAAAGCTAAGCTTGAGACAGTGTAAAGCTATTATTTGAAGCTATGTAGATAAAGAGCGTAGCAGGAGAAGGTGTTCAAGGATGTGGACGTGTTGGTTCACACCAGCCTCAAAGAATTTTGGCTTTGGAGTGAATGTGGGTATCAAATCTACTGATGTACACTCACTCAGCAACGGGCATTTTATATACAGCTTTTCTGAAAAGAGACTTTAAACTTCAAAAGACATGATACATCCTGCTGGAAGTTTCAGAATGCTGGTCACTGGTGCACATTTCTATGACATTTCTAATAAAATGAAATTTCTCTGAATGAATGCATTCTCTGGTGGAAGGTTCTTCAAAACCTCAAGTCTTAATGTCTTTTTAGACATCAGTTTGTCCTATTCTTAAAAAAAATAAATATATTGAAGTTTAATGACTATGCTAGCCAAAGAGTATGCTAGCGCTGCATCAGCCCTTTTTCTAAATTTTTCTAAATTTAGACATCAAGACTTGAACCAGGCAGCCCTAATGGAGGGTTTGACACATAAGCAATTGTCCCATCACACTGAGTTACTCGGTAGTACTTCTTTTAAATGCATTTATTTTATTCTGACATCTGCCTAGCCTCAGCCTTTGGCCTCTGGATGACCTTGAATCCTATTTGATTAAATACCTATTCTAGCAGAAATGTTTCCTTTTGAAACTCATCTCTTGCCTTCAGCAGTCAGTATAGGTCCTCCCAGTGCCATGTGATGGATCTCCCTCCTGGAAGAAGCAAAGAGAAAATTAAGGATGGTTTCCAGAGTTGTGCAATAGCTAGCAGAGATTTCAGGAAATCTCACCAGGGAATTTTCAGGATTTTTCAGTGAAGTGATGGCAGGTTATTTCAGTGCACGTTACTGCCTTGCAGAGCTGGTTAGCTCAGCAGCTTTAGTCCTGGTAAAACATTCAAGCTCTGAAGGTAAGTGTCAGTTATTTTTTCTCTTTATCCATTCTGTACTCTGTAGCAGAGCAAACCAGGGACTGAACTAGGGGTGTGTATGTCTATCAGTCCCCACTGATTCCAGGAGGGGCTGGTGGAGGGCAGTGGAGGAAATGTTGAGAGGAGGTGGTTCTTGCTGGGGCCTGGGACCCAGTAGCTAGTTTCTGATGAAGCATCTTTCAGTATGAAGTAGCTATTGGCCTCCCTGCCTGCCTGCTGCTGGAAAGGGTGGATCCAGTGATCTCGACATTCCTGCCACACCACATCATCTCCCCAGGCTTCAGCAACAGGGATCATTTCAGTTTCATAAAAAGTATAGACATGTGTATGTGCATACACACACAAAGGTATGTATATGCATACATATAATTCCTCTTCTATTCTGTATTTCCATGAACAGGCTCTTCCACACCCACTGTGACTGTGGTAGTGCTTAAAATTGCAACAGGGCTACAGTGTTGACTCAATGTAGTTGAGCTACACAGATGCTCTGTCTCTGCCTGGGTTCCCTCTCTTCTCTGCAATGAAATGGTTCCAAGGGACAGAGCAGTCTCAGCTTCAGCAAACAAAACTTGCATATACATTTGTGCACATAAACTAATTAAATGCTATCCTATTTTAAGCCAACCTATGTATAAAACTAAGGAATTTTTCAGCTATTAGAGGCAAACAACAAGCACCTTCAATTTGCAAATATATTAATTCCACAATTTTTACTCTGTTTAATGTATGCCAACGGGTTCTTAAAACTCTCACTAGTTTTAATAGGACTGAGTATTTGAGGCCTCTAAAGAAATCCCAGCTCATTACTTTGTGTGTAATTATTTTGTAATATGCTGGCAGCTCGCTGTTTATGTCTATAACATTTAGGTCCTGTTTATATGCACAGAATCAAGCACATACGCAATTTGCAACAGAAATAGGCTGCAAAGAATAGACCTTCCTTCAATTTGCCAATATTTAACACCAGAACTATTTGTTTCCCAGTCTTACACCAGAACAAATTATGTAAGATTTCTTTTAATTTATTTTTCATCTAATAACGTAGTCCAAGAATGTTTGCCTAAATTATATAATATTAATATTTTTTTAGCAAAGGAATGTTACATTCTAGTTGCTTGAAGGATATTTAGTGGACTCTCATTTCCTTTTATCCACTCTCTTTTTATCCCTTATTCTGTAACTTTGGCAAATCAAGTGAACCGTATCATACAAAAAATACACAAATTCTTGCATTCAAGCCTAATTTCTAGAACAGGAAAATTACTTTATTTTCCCCCAATGTACTTAGAAGTTTGGAAGAATGGTGAACCAATTAACTAACTCCAAGAATTTCTCATTCATCATTTTTCACCAAAAAAAAATGGTGGCTTAAAAAGTTACTGAATAAAAACCTGAATTATTGAATTTAAAGTTGCTGCTACTTTGCTAAAAGGAAATGATCCCAAAAAGCTGTTAACTTTCTTCAGTAAACAGCTAGTGAAAACAAGCATTTCATATTACACACAGCTCCTGAATTTATCGTGTTCTTATAACTAGATCCAAAATATAGTAATGAAATGGCAGTATCATAAAATTAGTACTTAATTAAATACTAACTCATAATAAATGGGCAAGGCAGACTGGTGTGGTCCCGCTTTGTCTTCCCTTTAAGAACCGGGCTTTTTAACTCTAAGGATCTTTTAGCACATACCTCAGTGCTGAAAGAATGTAGAATATCGACCTAAATTAAGATCTGCTGTGTCTGAAGTCAGAGATAGGGGTCCATCTCAGCCCCAGCTGGAAGAGCTGGTTGTGCAAGAGGAAGATTCATGACAGCCCCGGAATGCACTGAAAAGAATTCTTCTGAAACAATGGAGGAGGCCATTCTGCCAGTTGCTCAAGAGCTTCTTTTCTTCAGTAGTGTCCCGGGGCAATTCTAGGACAGAGGATGGCTTGTGAAAAGTGAGAAGGGATGGTTAGAAGTCCTCACAATGCTAGGGACTTGTGGCAGAAGCAGTCGTGAGGGTAGTTTCAGTAACACATGCCACAGAGAGCTCAGTGATGAGAAATCACAGCAGAGCTGCTGAAGTGGAGACACACTGAAGACTGGTACACATGCAGGAAGCCTCACATGCTGAAATCAGGCCTGTTTCTGTTGCAACTGGGGGTTTGGGCAGCTAAATTGGCTACAGAGAGCTGCCTCAGTATAGCAACTCTGTCTTCTGTCGTCCACGCCTGAATTGACCTGAAGGTACACACAAAAGTCTATTGAGTCAAACTGCTGCAGCAGGTTTTTTTGGTAAAAACGGGGATGGGTCAATTGCTAAGTACTGGTGTGTTGCTGTTGCAGCGTGTTGGTAGACAGACATGTGCAAGCTTGCAACTAATCATGTCCTTCATTGGCGTTTTAACCACCCTTTTGAAGTTTGTAATTACATTCCGAGTGGAGAGCCTTCAGATGCCAAAGGCACTTTATTGTCATGCACAGCTTGAAGGGAAAAAAGTCCCTCTGGAAGTGGGTGGTCAGGCCAAGGCTGACTTATCCAGCTGGACTCTGGATGGAGATTTTATCTACCTGCAAACCTGAGCCCATGTGGGAGTCAGCGTCAGAGCATCCATGTCCTCCTCACTCTGTGAGGCCAGCAGAAGCGCGGACAGAGGGCTGTACTTACACCAGGCAAAGCCAGAAGTCTTTGCTTTTTCCTCTTAACTGTTACTGAGGCATAGACATAGAGTCTTTCTTTTACACTTCCTACCACACTTTACCTACAAGATATTTCAAACATAAACAAGACCCTCAGAGAAGTCTGAATGGAGGAGTGTGTGGCAAGGAGAGGGGAGGAAGCGATGGAGAAGACATAAGGAATCAGACATCAATGGCTTTGGAATCTAGGTCTGAAATTTTACATCTCTCAAAAGGAGACCTGACAGTTTGTTAGGTCTCTGCTGCTGGATGCTTCCAAGACTGAAGTGGTTTGAGGTTAGAGATGAACCAGCCATGGTTCATCAACTGCCATCAACTGACAGTTGACTTCAGAAGCCCTCCAGCGACTCAGCTCTATGGTAGGAGTTCCCTAAATTAGATGCTGAAGGCAACAGAGAACATGAGCAGAAAACAAGAAACTGCTGGAGCTCTAGAAAGTAAAATCCCAGGTAAGTATTTGAGAAGTAACATGAAAGCTCAACTGAGAGATGGACACATCCATCAACATTAGATGGATTTACTGTGGTAGATTTACGGATGACCTTGCCAGTGAGACTCCTAACATTGAGAGGTGGGCTCGGATTCAGGATTCTAGTGATTACACATTGCAAAACCTCAGTGCAGTAGATTTTCAACTGACTTATGCCAAATACGCTATTCCAAAGGACTTTTTATGGGCCACTTTTCCTCGCACTTGTGATCACACAACTTCCCGGAGCCACTGAAAGATCACGGAGGCAGAATCAAATTTACACAAGGTTTGGTGGTGCAATAAGCCATTTTTCTTATGGGAAAGAAGACACTTAGATTTTTTTTTAGCTTTCTCATCTTGTGGGGTTTTTTGTGGCTCTCAGAGCCAGAGCCATCTAATCCCCAGTTACTCAACCACCCACTGAATCACAGCGTGGGAACGTGTTCTAGGCTATGCAAGTCCAACTAATTTTTTATGTTAATATTAATATTTCAGAAGTATAAGCAGTATTTTCTAGAAAATTAAGTGGGCTTGAAGAAAGAGAAATAACTATGGATATATGCAGATATCCTTCATGTGCTTTACGTAACAATGTCAGGTATTTTGGAAAAGAGTTGCTCCTTATAAATTGATACACTGTTTCTTAAATCCCGTAAATACGTTTAAAATGTTCATATTGATTTTTTTCCTGAAGTGCTCTACTTTATCTTAGAATGGTAACATATATTGACTTCTGGTGTTAAGAAAGATTGGAAACATTATTTTAACCAAATGTGTTGAAGTGCAAATAACAAGTGAACTTTTGAACTCTTTTGCATTCTCTGAGGGTCTGAAGGGGCCTCTGCCAGGCTTGGAGAAAGAGCAGAACGTGGAGGCTTTTGTTAGAATTTTGGCAAATAGAATTATCTGGAATTAACGTGGTTTATTCAGATTTGTTTATATTCCAACTTTTACGCTCCTAAGGAACTTCAAACCTCGTTCGTGCTTCATGATTTTGAATCAAATGGTATATTTTCACACCTTTTTTTTTTTTTCAGGTGGATCTTCTCAATAGCAGAACCATGCTTTCAAGTGATCTGTCAGCATTGTTTCATATTTCAGATCCTCTTTAACTCAGCAGATAAGAAAACTAGCCAAAAAACCAAAGGATATTTGCAATGTATTTGTTTTGGGGTCCAGCTTATCATTTCAAACTGGATTTCTCTTGAATGCATTACCCAGCTTCTCTTGTGAAAGTTTCCCGTATGTAAGAGAGTAATAATAACCCTATGTCAATCAATGCATGATAACATTATCAAAATAGAGGAATTTGGGGTCAAAGAGTTTGCTGGTTAGCTCTGTTGCCAAGACTGACTGTTCCAGATCCTTATAAAGACATGCTGACACATCTATGTAGTATGTCAAGGACCTGATGATATGGAACATTTTCCACAGCAGTACTTGAAATGTGAGCCTTTCCTTTGTTGAAAAACTCTCCTGCATGTGAAAAATAATAATGAAAAATATGCCATCTTCCTGGGGGGTAAGAACTGGAAAGAAAACTGGGCTCTTTTTCCTGAGTTGGCAAAGCAGAAAGCAGTTCAGTGTTCTGCATCAAAATGCAATTTTGCAAAACAGTTACAATACAGTTAAAACTTTGGAAATCAGCAAGTTTATTAATTGTTACCTCGTTCTTTTGTTCTCAGCTTTCAGAACGTTTCTGAATTTCAAAATCACAGCTATCACATTTAAGTCTGCTCTGTCTTTGGAACCTATCTGCCATATTTTGCATCCACACTGACTGTATATCTCCCTTCACTTCTTCCAGCAGTGCTCCTGATTCCTGGGAAAGAAGGAAATTTGTGAGAACATTCCTCAGGTTTTGGGCAATGCCCATTATTGCTCTTGGAACACTTTGGCAAAGCAACTACACAAAGAGAGACATACAGAATTAGTCAAATCCCATTAAAATTCACTTAGGTGAAAAATACATAATGCCATCTCAGAATCCATAACATTTAGAGCTTTCATCTGTGTATTTTCCTCTGTCAGTTTACCTTTTAAGAAGTTTTCTAATCCTCTGCATATATATATTTAGTAAAGTCTGAGAAAGATTTGTGAGTGGTAAATGTAAATTTCCTCTCAAAAGAAAAAAAAGAAAACCAGAATGTTTAGGATGAAAAAGAACTATCAGATTGTCTCTGCCAATGGGTTTGGAAGGCTTTGAAGATGAAGTGCTGGATGTCACTTCACACAATTTTTTCTTTCCCGAACTTCAGGTTAAGTCTGTTAGTATGAATCCCTCCAACATGGAAATTAAAGACGATTAAATAGGATTCTTTCCTGGAGGCAGTGATGCAGTAGATTTCTGTGGGAGTTGCTGCTATTCTATACTACTGAAAATCAAACCATTGGATTTCCACCCTCAGAACACAATACGGTCGCTCTCTTCTGGTACTCATTTCTGTACGTGATGGTGATGACAAAGACTTGATCTGTTCATCATTTGCTGTTACAGCTGCAAAATCTAGTTGTTTTGGATGATGTGTCATTTAGTAACCTGCACTCAAAGGTTTTAAAACCCTTTTTGTTTGATTAAAGTATTAGAACCAATGTTCTAACAATGTTCTACAAAGCAGCTGCAGGTGCATCTTGTCTTTTTCAACAGCCTGCTCCTCTACTGCACTTGATAAGGTAGGTGCCATCATTCATTTATGTGTGCACAATTTTGAATGTTCCAAAAGTCTGTATTTTCAGCAGCAGCAGGTCACTGCAGCCACAGCAGATGCTAACACCTTAAAGCACAGACACAGGGGGCCAGAATTCAGGCTTCCCATCTGAAATGGCTCCCAGGATCTACCAGCCAAGACATACTCTGTACAACCTGATCCCCTGTATTGTACAATCAAAGGCACTGTCTGGTAGGAAAAGCAAAAAAAAAATGTTTTTTGTTGGTATTTTGCCTAGTTCTGCAGCAACTGCCCACTTTTCTCAATACCCTGCAGAGCAGTCTGCTAGTGGTCTAAGGACCACAAGTGGATATATTCTGCATTATTGACAATCCCAGCACCAACTGCACGTGCCCTGAGCAACTTTGTACTTGCTGCTCTTGCACAGAGCCTGGAACCTGCAGAGGCCTCTCGCCTTCAAAAGGCCCAAGCCAACCTTGTCCTTAACAGCAGTGAGGTTTTGTTGTCAGTCTAATATCTTTTATAACCTTTTTTTGCCAATTGCAAAACAGGGCCAGACCCTAGGGACAGTCTGTAGGAAAGGATTGTTTTGTTTCCACCCCTGGATGTGTGTCCAACCTATGTTGCAATATTTGGCTGTGGACACTTTTTTCTTTACCCCTTTTATTTTTTGTTAACTGCCTAAAAACAAAAGAGTATACCCATACAAAGGATCTAGGCTTGAATTTTAAGCTGAGCTCCTCACACTCAGAATCACTAGAGCCTGGAAACAATTATGAAGCCTGAACACTTACTCATCTCAGAAGAGTTTTGCAAGTCATCGAGAAATGAGTCAGTTGTGAAGTGCTGTCTATACATTTAGGAGGCAGCTGAAACATAAATATGCAGTTACCACAGACTGAATCGAGGGAAAAGAAGGGAAAGTGTCTTTAAGTTACAGTACATACCTATTCTGTAAGTTTCACACCAATAACTCAAACCAGATAAATGACCTGCACCAGAGAACGTTTACATGCAAGCATAATTGAATAGAGTAACTGTAAAAGGAGAGTGAACTGTAAGATAGAAGAGTGAAGAATTCTGATTCCATAATTGGATAGAGAAGTTAATTAAAGTCTTTGTTGTCTTTTAATGTGCCACATAGCAAATAGTGCTGTAAGATAATCTGCATTGCCAACTCCAGAACAGCAACTCCAGAGGACTGTGGAAAGTCAGAAACAGTTGGATAAAGACAGCAACATACTACAAAGCTCTACCAATAAAGAAAATCAGGAAGCTGGCTTAAAAGTCATGAGATTTAAAAAGTATACGATTCTTTGTACTTGCCTTTTTGTTTCTGTGTCTGTAGGGTGGTTTTGAGTAAGGTTTTGAAATTACTCTCTGCAAAGGAATGCCAGAACTAACTTTTTCTTGCAATACAATCTGAAGTGCTCAAATCACACTGGAATTCCAGGAACTGGAGCTTGAATGGAAAAGCAAAATGTATGAGATGCTGCAATACTGAAAAAAATGTAAAGATAAATGAAGCACAGCAGTTCCAGAGATTAATTTTTCTGCCTCATTTTTTTAAAGAGAAGACTGATGTAACAAAATACAACCCATAATCTAAGAATTATAAAACACTTCTCCGTCAGGGTTTCACTGTTGTAACTCATAAAGTCCGTTGAACTGAGCAGACCTCTCTAGGAATAAAGGTCTTGGGAGCATTCCCACTTTTTCAGGGCAAAAAGGACAGCTCATGCATGAGGCAGTGAAGTTTTGGCTGTCTCAGGATACAGTCAGTGAAGTGGCTCTTCTGAGTTATCTACAACTAATCTAAACCTCCTCAGTTATACACAGTTGATGTTTCTAGATGTTTGGCTTGCTTTATATGCTCTGGATACAGATGTCTTCTTCAGTGAAAGAGAACTGTCCCCTTAATTCACACTAAGCTTCTGCAGTGTGCTATATGCAGTGAAATTACAGTGTAATAATTTGCAGTGACTTCCATGACCTTCCATTAGGAAACATACCAATGTGCTTCAGACAATTTATTTCCCCCTAGTGCAGTTTAAAAATATGTCTATAGCTACAGCTTCTGTGATGTTATTTCTTTATTAATTACAAACTTCAGGGAAACAGCAGGAATGAGCTGGTGTAACTTATTCATTGAATGCTTGCCTTTAAGTGGCCTGTTGTTGGTAACGTTGGAAAACTGTTCAAACTGAACGTGTAAACTGACATGAAGTAAGGCAGCATCTCACAGCAGAGGTTGTCCTGTTTCTCCACCATTAAATTTGAAAGGAGAGAAACGATAGCTAACATATTTCTAAAGAGCAATGGCAAATGCAAGCTTTTAATTTCTTTCAGGAAGAGCTACACCACACGAAAGAAAGGACAAAAACTCCCTACCCCTTCTCCTCTGCTCCCTTCCCACTGCCTCTCCCTCCATCCCAACCTCAGCTGGACTACAACACTTAGCGTGGGTGCTGTTATTACTGGAATATGGGGAATTTCATTTGGCACAGAGTTTAACCACTTCCTAAAATGCAATAGGCTATACCAGTTTATGCAGGATAACCACATCTGTATCTAGAGATCTTTTTCTGGCTTTAATATTGTTAGTATAACTGAAGTGGCAAAACTCTCTGTAGAGACCAGGCCTTGGCACAAAGCTTGTAACTCTACAACACTGAAGACAACGGAGTTCTGAATTTTGTTCAACTTCTCTGTCGTCACTGCCAGGTACCTATAAAACAACAGGATTCCTTACTCAGTAATTTCTCACCCTATAGCAGTAACGACCCCACCGTAGCATTCTGTAAATGGCTAAAGGGACTAAAAAGAAAAGCCAAACACCAACAGGCATAAAGAGTATTAACAATCCCCGATAGAGTTCATCCTAAAGTTTGGGTTCCGTTTTAACTGTCATAAAAAAGTATTTTAAATAACACTCTACAAGCCTGAAATTTTGTGCTCCTAAAAGTAAAAGCAAATGCTGTAAATAATGCCAGATGCCCTGAACTGAGTCCATGACTGAGTTCATTCTTGAACACATGCTGCTATACATAAATTCTTCGTATCTTATGTTCTCTTAAGTAAATTCTGAAACCATGAGTTCATTTTACCACTACTGCATACAGTCTTGTTGTTCAGTGAAAGAATTACAGTCATTTGATCCACTGGTTTTCAATCCCCCGCACAGGAAACACACCAGCAACAGTCAGAATTTTTAACTTCTCCATCAACCATCGTTCCTGAAGATGTTGCTCTTCCAAAACGATATAAAAGACACACTCTCCTTTGGCACTGGATATTTCCTTTTCACAGTAAAAGACAAAGAGGATACAAGTCCATGGCTGACGAAGAACACTCATCGGTACAGCCTGCAGCAGGAAGGGTGCTGAAGCGTAGGATGTGTCTGAAAGAATCAGAGGAAATGGTGTCACCATGAGGTTTTGATCTCAGGTGGGAAAAAGGAAATTCAAGACACAGACTCATCTCATAAATAGCTTACAGATACTACTAAAATCTCTGGGGTCTTCTAAAATCTAAGTATTTGTCAATGTTACTAAATATTTAGCTAAAGGATGTTGTGATGCAGAATTGAAACTTCAGTGGTTAGCTATGAGACAATTTAATTATATATTTAGATATTCCTCACTTTCTATTAATTGTAATTAACTACAAGGCCTACTACTTGTTAGGAGTGTGTATTCAAACCTGCCTACCCACCTCTGCCAGTACTGGAAAGAAACAATCAACAAGGCCATCGGATGTGGAAAATACTTCTGTACTTCCCCATTCTCCATGGACTTTGCAAAGTCATGGCATAGCTTTAACCCAGCATGTCTGAACAAAAGAATATTTGGGGTTTTTTAATTAAGCTATTGATTCTTGCGTGAGAATTTCAAGAGAAGGCGACAGAGGAGGCATACAATGCATACAGATGGTACCAGCTGATGTTATCCAGCAGAGGTTTGACTGAAACAAATCTTGGGAGCTTAACCTCTCGTTTTAGTGGAGATGCAGGCTTTTAACTGCCATCCAAGTCGGGTGGGAGTGAAGTACTTACCTACTTTAAGGATGTTGCCCTTGGCTCATTTAGATTGCTTATCTGATGAACCCAGAGCACTGCTATCACCAGTGGATTTAATTGCAGCCCTGGGAAATTCAATACAAATGGTTTGTGCAGTCTGATTAACACATAATTAGGCACGCAATTAGGACACAATGCGAAATATTTCCTGAGAATAATTTCTAGAACAATCTCTGTAATAAAGACATAATTTTCTGTATACTCTGTGAACAAAATAAGATACAAACTTTCCTTTTTCCCCATTGAATATGCTCCTTGGTATATTTGTTGTTGCAGCCACACATCCCTTCAGAAGGTATTTAGGGCTCAACAGTGGAAGGGTTACAGACAGCCTCTCCCCAGGACACAGGGGGCCTGAGGAAGAACAAACACTTCTCCCTCAGCCTCAACTAATTGAAATTCATGTTAGAGTACATGAAATGCAAGAAAGTACAATACAATAAGGCAATTGTTTGAATAACAATGTTTCACAGGATTTGAGCATACGATCAGAGCAAGATGCTGCCCATCCTTCACGACGGAGCTCACCACCTCCTCTCTGCACCTTCTTACCTCCCGTGCCTTTTTGTGTCTTATCCCCAGCTACGCTCTTGTGCAGCCTCTTACATTTTGCTTCATCTTCTTGCTTCTTTTGTTTAAATTCTCATTTCCTAAAATTGCCACCTCCTCCAAAACTCTCAAATGCTAAACAGAGAATGAAAGGCAAATGCAAAAAAATGATCAGGATTTTTCCTCTGCATTTCACATTACGACAAAACAAGACAGTACCGGAGCTTACAGGTGTGCTGAAAAAACAGGCAGCGTGTCATCTGCTGCCTGAGTCTGATTTTACTGTACACTCTTTTGTGTAGAAGCTACATGTTCACTTCTATGAACTGGATTGTGATAGCCTCACTAGTACATAGGAGGTCCAGCTCCTTTAGCAGGTCTGCATGCATAAAAAGAATTACAGCCTCATCCTGTATTTGTAGGACCTTTCCAGTGCCACGAAAAGCACCTTTGGGTACTGCATTAGAGGGAGGAAACTGCTTTGGGGAAAGGTGACAAGACTGACTTGCTAAAAGGGACTCTCCTCCCCACTTCTTCCCCATAGTTTTGAATCTCTGGTGAGCAGTCTCACTGGCTGCAGGCACTGGGGCCTGGAGATGTCATTTCACTTTGCTCACTCGAAGCTGCAGTCATACATTTTGAGTGGTGGTTCTGGAGATTAAGGACAGTCACATACCATTGCGATGCTGTGACAATGCAAGATTGGAGAAGACAGGCGAAAAGAGATTTTGGTTTTGTTCCTGTCTTTTATTTGGGATTTTGCACCTTCGAGCTGCTGTAACCTTAATGAGAATTTACAGGACAAATAATGAGCAGCATCTTCCACCAGGGAGAAACCAGGGAGAAACTAGAGAAGCTGAAGAAATTTGCTCAGAGTCCAAATGGGTGAATCAGAAAAATGAATGAGCCTGTATAAATCCTCTTCTAAAACCACGGTGTGACTGCAGAGAGGGATGAAATATTTGTGGCCATGGTCTTCACCTAATGAGGTCTTATTGAAAATATTCTTGGCTTTTTTGTGTTTGGTTAGCTCATTTTGAAACACAAAATTTCTTCAGGAACCCTAAATCTTCTTTACAGTCTGCATGTTGAGAGAAGCTAAATTTAACCTTCTTTTGTATGCAAAATAGATAAGAATCAGAAGAAATGTACAGAAGGCTTCCTCAAAACCAGTGGTTGTTTATTTGCATTGGGAAATAATTAAGCCAGGAGGTTTTTTTTTCCAAGGAAACAAGAATGGTGTTGTGAATTACAGTAATAGGTCGTATCAAGACGGAGAACTTCTGTGTCATATTTTCAGGAAGAGCTTCTTATTTTAATATGAAGTGGATTTACTGCATTTATAATATGGTCCTTGGAATAAACAAACACCTAATGTGCCTAAAATGCACTGTGATGTCTGCATAGAAAATTACACCTGTTATGGTTAAACTCACATAAATTTCTTGCTTAGTTAAAACACCAGGAACTTCATAAAGAGACTGGAAAAACTGATGAACAAGGAATTAAAGCTTTAGAATCATGTAATTTTCTATCAGGAACAATGTAATTGTTTAAAAATCTGTTGACAACTTTGTCCCAAACACTGTAAAA
This sequence comes from Calidris pugnax, assembly GCF_001431845.1. Taxonomy (NCBI): domain Eukaryota; kingdom Metazoa; phylum Chordata; class Aves; order Charadriiformes; family Scolopacidae; genus Calidris; species Calidris pugnax. The sequence goes on along the minus strand of NW_015090810.1, from coordinate 21,199,855 downwards.
TAACGTGCCACTCCCTTTCTCTCCTTTCCAGCTCATCTCTAAAACATCGTGAAAGCTGAAATCCAACACATTCAATCAGAGAGAAGCACATTAAGGAGGGCACCACACGCCATGAAACTCTGGAGGCTGCCCTGTGTTGGAGGTAAGGACTGCACAGTAATCAATGCCCTCAGTTTTAGTCTTTATTCTAAAATACTGCACTACCGTCAGAGGTGAGATATCAAAACCTCACGAAATTCAACAAAGCCAAGTGCAAGGTGATTCTGCACCTCTACTTTGCTCTGGTGAGACCACACCTGGAGTATTGCATCCAGCTCTGGAGTCCTCAGCACAGGAAGGACATGGACCTATTGGGGCAAGTCCAGAGGAGGGACACCAAAATGATCAGAGGGATGGAGCACCTCTTCTTTGAGGACAGGCTGAGAGAGGTGGGGTTATTCAGCCTGGAGAAGAGAAGGCTCCAGGGAGACCTTATTATGGCCTTCCAGTACTTAAAGGGGGCCTACAGGAAACATGGGGAGGGACTCTTTATCAGGGAGTATAAGACAAGGAGTAACAGTTTTAAACTGCAAGAGGGTAGATTTAGATTAGATATTAGGAAGAAATTCTTTACTCTGAGGGGAGTGAGGGACTGGAACAGGTTGCCCAGAGAAGTTGTGGATGCCCCATCCCTGGAAGTGTTCCAGGCCAGAATAGATGGCCTTTGAGCAACCTGGTCTAGTGGTAGATGCGGGTTGGATCTAGATGATCTTTAAGGTCCCTTCCAACTCAAAACATTCTATGATTCTATGAAAACCAGAGTAACCAGTATTTCTGTAATCAAATATGACAATTCTTGATTTCATAACAAGCAAGATCGGAGGAAATTCTTTACAGCAAGGGTAAACAATGCATGCAGTTTCAGGCTCGGTCTTTTAAGTACATTTCAGCAATTTCAGCATTTTCAGCAATTTGCCCACAGGTCTGTGTGCTGGTAGCTTTGAATGAACCAGCTTTGTCCTACTTTATGGGCAGGTTAGAGCAGTAGTAGCTGTCGAAGAACAAAGGAGCATTATGCACCTTCTCCATTGAAGTCACTTGGCAATTCTACCAAATCAAAGATAAGCAGACACAAAGGAAACCTCTTCCCCATACCTCCTCTACTCTCCCACCCCCAACCCATCTGCCAGGAAATGCTGATCTCCTCTGATCTTCTTTCCAGTGCTCTTTAACTTCTTCCACCTTTGCTCATATGTCAGCCGCAGGCTCTTCACTGAAAGATCTTGTGGAGTAATAAAATGTTTTCTTCTGATTGTCATCCTATACTCTGATGTCTTCTCTCTGCACAGGCTCCAGACTTGCTGTGCTCAGAAATCCATGGTAACACTGGAGGTTAGGTCACTCAACCCTCTCACATTGTATAGCAAGTAATATGACAGAGTGCTTGCCTTTCCTATGGAAGCAAATGTAGACCTTAATCACTAATGTCTTCAGTTGTCATGACTATTCAGTACAAAGTAGTTATGACATCCCACCAGCATGACATACTTGTGGTTTACAACGTTCTAATACTCGGGCAGATTGTTCTTCCTGGTGGAGAATAAGGTGTATTGATCTCTGCTGTCCTGCCTTGAAGCCTTGAGCAGATGGTGGTAGTGTACTCAGACAGCTGTTCCCAGGGACTAGCCTTTGTTTATTCTGTTCTCTAGCCAACACCATAACTATGACAACAACACAGAGCATCAGTTTTAACACAAACACTTAATGCATGCCACAACTGGGCAATGTTTGGGCTGTTCATAATACACTGATTTGGTTTTCTGTTTAAATGAGCAAACTTAGCACAAATGTTGTCCCTCCAGAAGGAAATAACACCAAGAAGGGCTGGAGCTGCCAGGTTGCCCACCCATGCACTGAAATATCCCCAAGTCTGCTCCGCGCAGCCCATATGACACCACACTGTCAGCGCCTAGATAGGTAAATATGGCATCTCAACTAGGTGAAGATGTGGCCTGAGCACTGGTCAGGACCACACTGGCTATTTCTCTGCATACTCCAAAGCTGCTGGAGTGGCAGCTTTGAGTTTTAGACCTTTTTTGCTTTAGATCTTTTTTGTGGAATTAACAAAATCTTCATAGTTGTGAACTGCTATGGCCCTCCAAGGTGGCTCTCCAGCAAAAAGGAAACCAAAATCTTCTGCTCTCCCTTTGTTTGTTTACTTATTCACTCCTGACTAGGGCTTGGATTATTTCTTTAAGTTAACATGTTTATAAATAGCAATTTTATTAACATCTGTTATTTACTTCTCATTCAGCCATTAATTGTCATTAAACATTCACAGCTAAATATGTGTCTGGCTGACTCTAGAGAAGTGATTACACATAAAATTTTCAAAATTGAAACCTGGTTCTTGCAGTGGGGAATCATTTTCAAAAAGATATTGCAAAAAAAAAAAAATCATAATGTGATCTGAGAGGGGAGAAGTTGGAGGACACCAATCCTGGACTTGAATCAGAAACGTTAATGTTGATATTAATGTTAAGATTACTATGTAGTGACATCCACACCAGGCCCAATGAATGGGACAGGGCTGTATCATGTCTCTGCAAAGCAGTGTTCAAACTCCTCTTTCCCCACAGACTGCTTTTCCTGGTACTTCCAGACCAGCGTGCGTCATACAACTCAATCCAAGCCTTCCTCTGTTAGCTTGGAGTTTCCTACAGCTTCCTCTCAAACTTCTCTTTGTTCCCTAATACTGGTTTCATCTTCTAGAGGGACACTGTGACCTGCTTTTACTCACTGATGGAGTTAATACCATGCCAAAAGTAAAGCCTGACTATGCACAGCTGTAGGCTGGCTTCTCACATCTGATGGCCAGGTGAGGAGTACCTGAGAGATCTTCTGCACCACAGACAATATTTGTAGACAAGAGTGCTTTTTTATTAAAGGGAAGTGTCAAGGGAATATAAACAGCTCTCTAAAAACCACTCACCTCAGGTTATTACAGCAATTTTTTGAGGCGATGAACCTGAAGGAAAAGAACCCAGAATTTACAAAGCAATTTATTGCTGAAATCCTCCGAAAGAGCTGATACATAAGAGAGGGTAAACTTCAGGGAGAAGACCATTTCCTCTCCATGCACCACGCTATTAAAGGCCAATTTCTCTCTTGGAGTTCTGCAGTAAATACTCTGAGAATCTTTTTGCTATTTATTCTGCCTGTCCACGCTGGGCACCTTTCTCTCTCTGGCAGACCCTTACATGTGACCTTAGCTGTTTCCCCGTCATTATCCTGTTAGGAAGTATGAAAGTGCAGTTGATCTTTGTGCTGAAAACACACTCAGACTGCTCAGTAAAGAAACAAGAACTTTAAAACAATTTTAAAGGGTTTATGGACTCACGCCTGTGATCTCCATCTCCCAACACCACCAGTCATCGAAGCCCTCCTCAGTGCACTCACAGATCACACGCTCCGTTTGCAGGGAGGGGTGGAGGGATGCTTTCCATGCACTGCAAGAATCATCTGTCTTGGGATTTCTGTGAATTTTAGAGATGACAGGATATAGCACAGAAAAATACAGTGTGAGCATTGCTGTCTCCTTGAGAGCACTATTAAGCTTCATACTTACACTCTGAAATAAAACTAGTTACACCCACAGAAAAAATGCAGCCATGAGCAGAGCTTGAACCACATGTTCAGTGTGCACCTGAGCTGAAGATTCTCCTGGCAGAGCCCAGTTTCTGCTCTGGTTGTTGTTGAATCAGCTGATATCATAGGCCCAGTGTGAATATCAGAGGAGTTGAGGTCAACTCTGTGCATCTGCCCAGATTCGTCCGTTTCTGCTCAGCTCAATACTTCTCAGCACAAGTCATCCTCTGCAGTTAATCTGTACTGAGCCATCACACAGCCACACATAAAACTTCACTCCCTGCAAGAGCGCTTACATGCAAGTTCCCACAGAGCTCTGGTTTCAGCGAGGAGAAGCCGAGTGGTCCTGCAGGATTTTGTTTTTCATTGTTATGGTTTATTTTAAATGAAACAAAACTCAAAAATACACTGTGCTTTGCAATGGAAGAAGTCTCACGTACCCTTTTAAAGTAATGGCAGCAAATACTATCAAAGTCCTGTTTCGTAATATTTACAAAGCTCTTGATCCAGACAGTGAAGGGACAATTCCTCTACATCAAAAAACAGGAGACTTTCTTGTGTTGTTCTCAAGCGAACAAGTATTTTTCCAAGGACAGAATCCTGCAGTTACAGGCAACTCCTGACTCATTATCTTCCATATCCATGGGGTAAGCGAAATGATGACTCTCCTCCTAACGGTGCCTTGAGCTGGGTTTGGTCATGCAATCGAGCCTGTGGTTCACAGGTTAGAAAGGAGCCCTCATGGCAAATCAGGTGACATCTGCTTTACCTCCCTTCACCGAGGTATAAGCTCAGTGTTTTGCATATGGAAACATACTGTTGCTTCCTGTTCATTTTGTTTAAATCAGCCTATTAATTTTTGTACTATGCAGTCATTCTCAAGATGGGCATGACCTCAGTCTTTCATGACTTAATGACTTTCCCTTTGTGGGACAACGTACAGATCTTCCATGTGGCTCATCACTTTTGGAAAAAGACCAACTTCACAAGTACCTTGACTGGATGAGGAGGGGAAAAAGGAAGAAAGAGCCTTCTTCATTGCTTTTTAGGGACTGATCTGTAGTCTTGCTTTCTTCAGGCTGGAGGAACTCCAAACAATTTCTGCCGGCTCAAATAATGATGCTGGAATGGCACACTCCTGCAAATGTAAACAGTGGCACAGCAAATTGTTTAACCTTTGCCTGAAGCATAATTTCTTAGACAGTGAGGTGCTACGCTCTCCAGAGCAGCTGCAGAACATTAGGAGGGTGCCATTTTTTTCAAGTGAAACGGGAACAGTAATAATCTCACATTTTCCCATTGCTACTTATCACCAGCGAAGCGTTCCTACGCATCCGTAACGGAACACGTTTATCTTGGGGGCAGAAAGCTTTAGCGTACGCTTCCAGCGAAACAATTACTAAAAAGCAGCCTGAAATCACAGTTTTGACCTCAGCATTTAAAGCTTATTTTTCTGTCAGACTCAGTGGCCAAGTCAAATAATTGGGTGAGACTGACTGTGAGACTGGCAGATGAAACCTGCCTGTTTCAGCAGGTCGGGCAGACGGTGAGGTCCAGGTTCAGCTCAGGCAAGAGTCTGCCCACAGCAGAAGGAAGAGCCCAGACCGGCTGCCTCCTTTGCCTCCACATGAGACCTAGAATGGCCGAGTGGCTGCTATCCTGTCTCCTGTGGCCACAGGAGACCTGGGAGCACGTGGGCAGGGCTGGGACTGGTCAGGCTCAGCAGCGGCAGCAAGCACTGCTCCCAAATCTCTTACCCCACCTCTTCTCCACCCAAGCACCACTCTCTGTGGAGCATGTCCAGAGAAGGGCAATGAAGCTGGTGAAGGGTCTAGAAAACAAGTCTCATGAGGAGTGGCTGAAGGAGCTGGGGTTGTTCAGCCTGGTGAAAAGGAGGCTGAGGGGAGACCTTATCGCTCTCTACAACTACCTGGAAGGAGCTTGTAGCGAGGTGGGGGTCGGTCTCTTCTCCCAAGTAACAAGTAATAGGATGAAAGGAAATGGCCTCAAGTTGAGCCAGGGGTGGATATTACAAGAAATTTCTTCACAGAGGAGGTTATCAAATGTTGGAACAGTCTGCCCAGGGAAGTGGTTGAGTCACCATCCCTGGAGATATTTAAAAGACGGTTAGACGTGGTGCTGGGGGACATGGTTTAGTGGTGGGCTTGGCAGTGTTAGGTTTACGGTTGGACTTGATGATCTTAAAGGTCCCTTCCAACCTAGACAATTCTGTGATTCTCCTTTCCTTTCCTTCCCTCTGGCGGGAGCAGCCCTGGCCCAGGCTCGACGCTTTGTTTGGTTTTGCCTGAATCCAAAGCAACCACCTCAAAAGAGTAGAAGCCAAGGACAGAGGGGCCTCCCTGAGCTCTGGGCCATGGTGGGACCCATCACAGTTGGATGTTACAGACGGGCAGGTCACCCTCACGTGGGCAGGTCACCCACTCAACGTGCCCGAGTTAGATTTTAACGCCCGAGTGGATGTGAATACCCGTTGCTCTCTCTGCCCAGGGCACGGTTCTCTGGAGGAATAATGGCCTACTGTCCATGGCCCCACAGCAGGGGTAGCTGCCAGCAGCCCTCCTTGGCCCAGGGGTCGGATTGAGCCACTGGGCCATGCCAGGGAACCCCAGCCACGCCATGGCAGTGGCGTTGAGTGGGACCACAGAGCCACCACACCTCAGCAAGCCCACCATAACCCCCTCACAGGAGACCACTCAGTCTGCACTGGCCCCACTTGCCCACGGCTCCGGGGCTGCCCTCAGCCCCCAGAGCCTGTGGGGAGGGCATGGCCCCCAGAGCCTGTGGGGAGGGCATAGCCCCCCTGCCTGCCCCGCTCCTTCCCAAGGGGTCGACCCTCATCTCCCCATCAGCTTTCCAGTGGGAAACACGGGCTCGGGGGCGGCCGCCAGCCAGCTCGGGCAGGGGACGGGGCAGCGGGGGCTGCCCCCGGGGGTGCGCCCCGCTGATGGCGGCCGGGCGCCATGTGGGGGCCGGCGGCTGCCCCTCCGCCTGAGCGCAGAGCGCCGCTGCTCCTCGGCCGGGGGGCGAGAGCGGAGCCGGGGGGCCGGCAGCCAGCGGGGCCGGGGCCGGCCGGGCGGGGGTGTAGGGGAGCGGCGCCTCGGCCGG
>NW_015090810.1:21130844-21191573 GCF_001431845.1 Calidris pugnax | reverse complement strand
GGGGCGAGCCGGGGCGGGCTGGGGCAGGCGGGCTGGGGCGGTGTGTGGGTTCCCTCCTGCCGCTGCCCGTCCCTGACGGCCGTTGTCTTCTCCTTCCTCCCCCTCAGGAACTGGTGCGCCTACATAGTGAACAAGAACGTGAGCTGCTCGGTGCTGGACGGGACGGAGAGCTACGTCCAGGCCCAGTACAAGTGCGCCTGGAACCAGTTCCCCTGCCAGCCCACCCCGGTGTAAGTAGCCGAAGAGGCGACCTGGGGAGGGGAAGGGCTTTGGCCACCCCCTGCCGAGCTCCGCCGGAGCAGCGGTGGCCGCCGGTCCCCGCACCCCAAAAAGCCTGCAGGGCCGGGGCGGGAGGGCGCCTTCTGCTCCCCCAGCGTGCCCCGAACAAAGCGCTCCCTTCTCATTGCAAACATAAGGCTGCCGGGAGCTAATTAGAGCCAGATTGAGCGCCTTGTTGGTCCGCGCAGCCGGTCCGCAGAGCTGAAAAGGGAGGCGCGCTGGCCCGCCTGGTTGCCCAGCGGCTGGCACGCCTCATTGCCCCGCACTGGCCCGCTTGGTCACCCCATCCGGGCACACCTCGTCACCCCATCCTGGCACACCTTGACACCCCGCCCTGGCACGCCTCGACGCCCCACAAGGTGTTTGGGGAGGCGGTGAGCAGGCAGGCGGTTTCCCGTTGGCGCCGGGAGCACCAGCACCTGCCAGGAGCACACCCATGCACCCCGGTCCGGGTTTTGCCAGGGTACAGCAGCACTCAGAACCGGTTTGGTGGTTGCCGTGTGTGTGGCTGGCTGGATGTGAGCGTGAGGGTGAGGGTGAGCCAGGAACGTCGGCCATTTACAATCTGTGCATCCCTGTCGGTCGTCCAGCCAGGGGAGCAGCCAGTGCAGAGATTTTTACAGGGCACAGTACGAAGTTATTTGATTTTAAGCTTCATGTGACTGAGTGTGAGCGCGTGGTAGTCTGTAGAGTGGCCGCCTACAGCACAGGGTGGTGGAGCAAGGCTGGGTGAGCCTGCAGGAGCGAGTCAGGGAACAGCTGTATCTCACCTTCTGGCTAATTGCAGGCAGATCTCCCTTCGTCAATTTCCCCACTTGAAAAGCAGTAATATTTGCACGCTCTTTTTTGAAAGCTGTAGGTGTTAAGCACTCTGTGAAACCATTTCATCTCCCCCAGAAGCCAGTGGAAAGACACGCATGGGTTTTGAAGGGATTAGGCTCAGAGTTGGACTGAGGTGATGGTGAGGATTCAAAGAATAACTAGTTTTAATTTTGATGTGAAACAGTGAGGATGAGCCTGGTACTGCTAGCTCTGGGGTGCTACTGAGACAGACTGCGGACATCGATGATGCTGCCTCCCTGGCACCTGTGAAAATAGGTGCTGGGCGTCTGGCACTCAAATCCACTCATTTCTGTTTGTTTGGATTGCTACTTTTGTTAAAAAAAGAGAGCTTTTCTCTATTGGAATATATAAACACTGGAATTTGAGGGAAATAACAAAGGCTGCAGACAGCTGAGTAACACCGTCTTGTGTAATTTCCCTTGTTTCTCTTTGGAGTGTAGAACTGGCGATTTTGGACTTCTGACTGAGCTTACAGGCTGTGTAATGGGGTGTGCCCTCTGTCCTGGGGAGTCTCTGTAGCGGAGCTACGGAGGACTGAGGAGGGGTTGAAGCTGAGCTCTTTGAACACATAAATCACTGAGCATTAAGATAAGGAATTTCAGAGGCGGTAAATTAGGATTTTCTTAGACAATCTGCTAGCAGATAATGAAGAAAGTGCAAAGGCATTGCTTCTAGCTCAGGAAATTCCTCAACCACGAACTGCTTGAGCGGGTGAGATCTTTGGCAGGAGTCAGAAGGGGAAGCCCAGTTTGAGCAGGGGACAGGACTGGGTGACCTCCAGAAGTCCCATCCCTTCCAGATGACTCTGTTGTTCAGTGTAATGGTATCATCTGTCCTTATGCTTCTTCTAAACATCTGGAGTTGGCTGCTGTCAGAGAGAGAATATAGGGCTAAACAGACATTTGGTCTCGCCTGCTGTGGCCAATCTCATGGGGTTTTTTTGTTCTTTTAGAATGGAATTAGATACTTATCATAAGCCTTTTTTTCCTCAATTTGACTTTCTTGGGTGAACATAACTGTTATTTTCTTTATTACCCTGATGGCAACTGCAAAACAATTCCTTCTTCTTAACATAAAATATTGTAAGTACCTATTACAGCACCAGCAGATTAACACTGAAAGCAGCTGGAATATCAAAATCTTGAAACGTTATTGTGTGCAAAATCTCTGCTTGTAGGCAGGCTGTGACTTTTATTTTTCTGTCTGTTGCTGGTACACACGTTCTTTTAGTGGCAGAGTAATAAAGGAACTAATCCAAAGTGTTTGAAATACAGGGTTCAAATCCTGCAACCCCCTGTAAACAGGAGTAACTTAATTCCTCTGAAAAATATTGTTTAATTCAGAAGGAGTAGTGATCTGAATACCAAATGTATTTGTATATGTTTGTTAGCTAATGTTGACAAAAATAGGACAGGAAAGAGCTATAAAAGCAACAAAGAAATGACTGTGAGGGCTTTTCTGAAATTGTTCTCTTTTTTCCTTTGTACGCTTACATAGAGAAGTTAAAAATGAACTAAATAGCAGATATTCATCAGGATAAACTGCAGTCCCTGTGTAGTCTCCTTCTGATACCCGTGGTTCATCTAAGAGCTCATTCTGCTACAGATAGTGGGGACAGTGAGATCCAAAGCAAACAAAGCGTTTGTTAACGGTATCATAGATGTACGGGGTTTATTAGTCCTTGAGTACTATTAGGGGTTTTTTTTGTCAGTCAGTGGATTTACTATTGATTTAATTATTTAAGATGAGGTTTAAAGAGCCCTTCTACTGTTTAGGTACAGTCTAGGTTATGCATAACAATTACTTAAATAGCTCATTGCATTTTATGTGAGAGTGTTTCATCGCCTTAAACATACAGTGTACTCCTGAATTCCACATGTTCTTCACATATAAAAGAGTGTGTATTTCAGATATGGATTATAGTCAGCACTCTTTTTTTTTTTCTTTAATTCATTTTTGTTTTAGAAATAGAAAACTTTGGTGATTAAGCCTAAAAATCTTACAAATGCCTGAATCCTTTTTATCTACCCTTTAGACCCATTAAAATATTATTTGTCTGAAAAAATAAGCACAGTGCTGTTGGAAAGACTGTGCTTCTAGGAGTGCTAACTGTAATTTCAGTTTGGCTACAGGGTTATTTCCTGAAATGTTGAGTTGAAATTCAGGAAATTATTACACTTCATTGTTTAAGTGTTTTGTAGGTATTTGGGCTCAATAGTGCACTCCCTCACTGAGAAGTTAGTGAATGCTTTGGCTGATTAAGGTGTCAAGGATAAATGTGAGTTGAAGTGTGGCTGCTTAAGAGATAGGAAGAGAGGGAGTAGAAAGAAAAAGCAGAAGGGCACTTTGAAGTATGTTCCCTTTGAAGTATGGGGGGCTCATGATTTATTTTTCTTAAAACTGTGACTAAGCAAAGGAGGGAGGAACTTTGTTATTAGTGGGTCAGTGGACTGAAAGATACTTATACAAAAATATTAGTGTTTTTACCCACTAAAAAGAACTTGTATGTTTTGAAATCTAATACTGCTTCATAAATAACTGACCCCTCCCTACTCCTTTTGTTGTAAATTTCCTTTCCTAGCTTTCTTATGAATGGTTTAGTAACTTAATTGGCTTTATCAGGAATTTGTCAGTAATAGCGTTTTCTGATTTTCTAAAAAGCTTCTCTCAAAGCTTTTCTAAAAGCAAAATGCATTTCCCTTCTGGCTAGATCCTACATGCTCTTTAGGGCTGTGGCTTCTCTTGGACATCCTCCGGTCAACGTAGCTGCTTCAGGGTAGGATGTTGTTGCACCAGTTGTTTGTTTTGCCTCTTGTGCTGTAGAGTATGTTGGGACACCTGGCTGTGGCATAGGTGCTGCAGTTTATGGCTCACCATTTTTGGGCAAAGCCTCTTTCACTAGTAAGATTTTAATTTTAAAGTTTGAAGTGAACTGAAGCGGGTGAGGCAGAGGGATGTTTTCTGTCTTTTCATTTTTGCTACAGAACTGTCAAATGGGACTTCCCCGTGCAAGGTAGTAAATCAAATAGAAAAAAATTTTAGAGTGGGAAGAACCTCTGGAGGTCATGTAATCCCCCCGTAGCCCCCAGCTAACATCTTCAGCCAGCTTCAAAGTCAGATCAGGTTGCTTAGGGGCTTGAAGAAAGGATGTTTTATCTGATCCCCTAATTTAAATCTCAGCCCCCATTAATTCTGCTCATGTGAGTAAAGATGTTTGTGTGCTCAAGTGTGTAATGAGTCGGGTCACCTGTCCTCAGCTTGTAGGGAGTGGATTTCGTGATTTAGTGTGAGCTTTTCAACACTGATGATAAATGTATAATAATCAAACCCATTATTTCACTAGGTTGCACATACTTAGAAAATGGCCAAGAAAATGATGAATGAATCAATAGCTAAATTAGCAAGCCTCTCCAAATCTCTCATTGAGCAATATTTTCCAACTTCTTGTCGTTTAATACTTTCAAATGACCATAAATAAGCCTACTGCTAAACTAATCGCAGTTTTAATCATTGCCAAGATGAAGATTTAAGGCAAAACACTGAAAGAACTTTAGAGACCGTTACTGCTAGTTTTCTGCAATAAATATCTGCATAAATATCAGGATTGATGACTATACTTATGAATAATACACAGCTTTTAATAAGCAGTATTCAGTGTTTATTAATAAAATAACTCTGAGTAAGTGTGGAAATGTTATGACTGAAAGCAACACTTCAGACTTCCAGTTCAACATGGATTGCTTCATCGATTTACGATTTTCTGGCAACCCCAGAGCAACCTGGGTGAAGCACGTCAGCCCCAGCGTAGGAATATGTGGGAAATCCACATGTAGTTTTCAACCCTTCAACAGTCCCAATGTAGTTTTCTCTGAGACTGTTCAGTCGCTAGAAATTAAGTGTACAAACCTGTGTCAGAGTGCTCAGCGCCAGGCAGGGTGGATACACAAGTCAGCACAGATCAGAGCCTGTGTTTGCCACTGGCTTCTAGCAATGCATATCTCATGAGACAAACTTGCAGGATGCACCAAAACTTGAAGGGAAAGTGAGGGCTGTTTAATGTTTCCCCTCCAAATATCTAGAAAGGTCTTTAGGAGGTTTTTTTTCCCTACTTAGCGTATTTTGTGTGAAGCAGAATTTCTTTGTACAGGCTCCAGCTAGCTGCCTGCATAGGGAGGTTAGCCTAAGGGGTTCTGCATTGAAAACAGCAAGGAAACTTAAAAAACTTCAGAACGTACTGCAGTTTCCTGGAGTGCTTGTTTGAGAGTCTTTGAGCCCCTGCTGCGTCTGGTAAACTTTCCTGGCTGTCTCCCTGGGCCTGAAATGTGCATCTCTGCCTCCACGCACTGATGGCAACTGAGCCTTTCTTCTCTGTGAACCGGGCAGGGGATTTTCATTTCACACATCGTTCCGAGTCTGTTGCAATAGTTAAAAAAAAAAAAACAACAAACCAAAAGTCACAAACTGCTCCTCGGTTCACATTAGTATAAATAATTAGGTTTTTTTATGCTTTTCTGGTTTGAGAAATGTGTGACCTGGAGGTCTGGGGCCTCTTCTTTTAAGCACTAAGCTGCTGGCCAAAATAACAAATTGTTAACTTTAGGGAGCTGCTGACCTGTTTTAAGACCTATTTTTTCATAAATCACCCAAATAACCAAGGAACCTTCTGTACTATTAGAAAGTGGGTAGTGCCAATTTTTCACGTTGCAGATTGTTACTCCCATCTGACTTCTTTCTTGCATTCACGTTTCCTTTCCTCACCCCTCTGGTTCACTTTTGACCTGGTGTCTTGAAAAGTATCAGCTCTCAAAACAATGCTGCATTTCATTCTGAAAGTTTGGGTCCCAGCTAATCCCCCAGGTTAGCTCCTGCATTCGTGAAGATCTTGGTTATCTATTCTATCTGTGTATGTTTTCAAGTAATCTGTCAGCAGTAGCTCTTTGGACTAATACTAGAAATAATTTTATTTCATGGGCAGAGAAGCAGAATATATGCTACTGGAGCTCGGTTTCTCAGGCAGCTTTATCAGGGGATAAAGCTCTGCATCTTTACTTGACCTTTCCAGTGGTGTAAGGGTGAGAAACTTGGTCCCTGCTGCTGGAAGAGGCAGGTGAAAATGTTGTTAATACATTATCTGTTGCAAAATCTCTTGTCCCATCACTGTTAGACTACATCACAGTGTTGCTCTACAAAATTTTTCTGAAAGGACTGTATTTTCAGGGTTCTCCTATCCTATTTTATTTAGTGGATTTTTAGTAGCTGGATGTTGGTCTGTGAGTGTGTGGTTGACTGGCATAGGTTTATGTTGTGGCAAAATGGAAGGAAGCAACCATGTAAGATAATTCAAGATTGTAAATCCCAAGAACGAAGCTCTGCTTTGAGCCTTCCCACAGACTCTCTGTGCCTGTAAGTTATGTGTTGGTTTTTCTGCTCGTAAAAAGAGGATGCCAGCCTAGCTTTCAGAAATGCTAATCCATGAACATTAAGAGTATTAAAATTTTAAACCTGACAGGTATTTTTTTGGCATTTCCTACTGGGCTTCAGTGGTCAACTTTTTCAAAGTAAATCATTGGCAGCTGAGAGGGAGTTAGCCAGCCAGATAGATAGATACGTGTGTGTGTGTGTATGGATATATACACACAGCAACTAGAAATGACTAGTATGAGACATGGGGGCATGTTTCAGAGTGTGCAGTCCCTTTGTTGTTTCTTCTCAAGAAGAAACATTTATTTCCCAAGAAAGAATATTTTGTTTTGAACCTCAGTTTTTTGGATAGAAGGATTCTAACTGAGATGAGTGGCATCAAAAGACGCTGTATAAGTAATGAACAATGGCACTTTTGGAGATTTGAATGGAGCTACAAATGAATCCCTGTGGTGTTGTCTGAGAAGAGTTTAACATTTTTGTATTCTACCAGTTCCTGTGATCTTCTGCCCCTCTTATTGAAAAAAGCCCAAACTCTGCAGTAAAGTTCAGCCAGGTTCTCTTGAATGTATTGAACCAATTAAATAGATTAAAGAGAACTAGATAAGAGAGACCAGGCTGCAGTGACCCGATTTGGGCACCATGATTCTCTGCTCCTTCCCTGCCACCTATAGATGAGGGGACAGTGTTCTTCAGGAGTGGAGGAAAGCAACTTTTCTCCTTCCATCCTGAGGGCCAATATGCAGGGGATGTTGTAGGAGAGAGGAATTCAAGTCACCTGTGCCAGGTCTCTGCCCCCTGGCAATTTCTTCCAGCCAGAAGGCAATCTCTGCTCCAGTCATACTTCCCAGGTGGTGTGAAGGCACAGAATAAACAATGAACACTGGAAAAAAGTACTTACTCTCTAGTGCTCATTCCTATTTTATGACACATTTAGCAAAATGAAAGTGCTTTTGTAGTGTGATATTAAAGCACCCTTTGCAGTGACGTGGATGGGTGATTTCTTGGTTGGGTACACATCAGGCAGTTGCATTCCTGGAGATGCATAGTGCTTTGACTTATCCTGCTTTCCCGCAGTTTCAGCCCTGGTTTATGCTCTCAACCAGTAGCAGCTTTTTATTCAGGATTTAGCTCAGAATAAGTCTGGTGCAAATGCCAGCCGTGCTATACATTAGTGCAAACTTCATTGAAAGCACCCTTATGTGCCTGTGTGAGCCCAGAGAAACAGCCTCTGTGGTAATAGGTGCCAGTGGAGGTCTTCATAACTTTACCTATTCCACAGGGGTGCCTCAAAATTATGTCTTTCCCAATGCAAACAATTTTGAGACACTCTCTGCTTGCTTTTGATAGCGTATATTAGAGCCTGATTATGATGTTATGTGAAGACTTGACCATGGCCTTTTGGGAATTTCAATTGAGATGGCTGTGACTGGGCCAGGCATTGGGCTAGTGCGTAATGTCAGTGGCATTTTTTGAAGAAAAGTAATTCCCCAGACCCTAGTGTCTGCAAACACGTGTACTGACCTTCTTTATATCAACTTTGGAAAGCAAAAATGCCAGCTAAAGGAAGAGTAGCGTTGGAAAGATAAAACTTTTAGTCCATCTGTAAGAAGCAGCTTAGTGTCTCTAATGCCGGATCAAAATAAAAAAAATATTTTGGGGTTCACTAGGATTCTTTTTAAATAGATTTTTGCTGTAGCATATAATTGGGATTTATTACCAACTCCACGGCTTGCTTTCAATGAACACCTAGACTTCTGTAGGCTGATCTATTCCTGTCTAAACATATTTTCAACGCTTGCCATAATTGCCTTAGGATAAACTCTTGGTAGGGACATATTTTTCTCAAATTAAGCTTATTTGTGGGCTGGAACACAAGCCAGCTGCCAACACTGCTGAGTAGTAGCAAAGTTATAAAAGAAGAAAATCCAGAAGTGGGATTTGTCTCACCTTATCTTCAGTTCTCTGCCATACAGAGAATGGGAGCTTAGGCACCTGCAGGAGTGGTGATTCAAATGCAAGTTAGTGGTGTCCAGCATGTTCTTTAGGTAATCGGATGTAAATAATGACTTTTGGACAAGATGCAGCCCTGTTGTGACTCTACTGGTTGTGTTGACTGTTGGCTGTAATGGAAAACCAGACAACTAGAGCCTGTCCATACCTACACAGTAGGCACCTGAAATTCAGGTGTGCTGAAACTCACTGTTAGAGGCAATCGCTAAAACTCATGGTGATTTCAGTGGAGCTAGGACTTCTGCCACCATCTGCAGGGCTTGCAATTAGGCCTGCACTCTTGGGAAACAGAAAACTTGGGATCAACTAGTTCTATTTAAGTAACTGGGTAGTATAAATGGCCAACTTACGTATATTTTCAACGGAAGCCTTGACAGCCTACAAAATAAAAAATGCTTGGTCAAAATATGGTTGCATTTAATTATATCTTCTAAGTAGTATTTCTTGGGGGTATTTGTGCTACTTCAGCACTCCCATTGCAACATATTGGAGATCTGGATGACTGGGACATGCAAGAGCAGGCTATATAATTTACAAAGAATGGATCTACATTCAATAAAAGCGTTAAATAGTGAAGACTCGCTATCTTCTATTCAATAAGACCATGATTTGCAAGCTGCTGAAGTTATGGGACCTGTTCCAATGACTACAGAATTTTGGACCGACTGTGAGGTTTTGTGCTCAGAATAAACATGTTACACGTTGCTTATGTAGAAACATATGCTGATTCTGCAGTCCCTTCCTCACAGTGAGGATGTGGTGGCACTTATCTCCTTGCGTTTCCCAAAAGGTTGAATGTTAATATCTAGTTACAGAACTGAACCATATGTTTTCCCACCAGTTTCGTCCAAATGTTTCTGATTTGTTTTATCGCTATTAGGTGACATTCCAAATATCAGTGCTAACTGCTTCCTTCTGTGGTTTAGCACCATGAGAAAATTATAACTCGTTCCCTAGTCAAAATGTCTAGCATTTGCAGCAAACATGTATTTCTAATTAAGCATATTCCTAAGAAAATACTTTTCTCTCAAAGAGGAGGAATATTTGAATGCTATTGCCACACTGTATGACTTTATTTCAGTTGTGAAATACTTAGATATTAAAAGTGAAGATTTGCATTAGTATTCTGAATGTGTTTTCTCATTTGATCAGCATGTTGAATTCATGGTGAAGGTAGTAGGCTTTGGTAGTTTTAAGCCTGTTGTGGAAGAACTCCTAAAAACCAGCTGTTCTTATTTTCTCTGTTGGGAGGAAAGATTAGAGACTGTTGAAATCACCCTCTATTCATGCTTTCTCAAATAATGATTTCATTTGTAGTATTTAGCTCAATTTACCAAAAGGATGTGACCATTGTTTTGGGCTGGCAGTCCACAAGAGGATGGGGTGAGACTAGGCACAATAAATGCTGGTGTATTGCATGTAACTTTTACCTACATAAGATATTTTTTTTTAACATGTTTGAGACGCTTGTAAAAATAATTGTGTTTATTAACACCTAATTGAATAGCAGAAATCCAAGTCAACTGAAGGAAGATTTAATGTTTTACTGTTTTTCAATTACATTCCAGCATATACAGGCATTAAAGTGGAGCCTCAGTTCTTTAAGAGACTTAGAAACTTTTGTTAACCCTTTTGACCAAGTTGTCTCATGGGGTAACTGTGTAAAGATTCACACATTCAAGATAAAAAGATATGAAACTTGGGCATGTTATGTTCTAACCACGTAACTCTGCCCAGCTTTATAGAGAAGCCACATTTCATCTCTTGCTAAACTGAGTGTGTTTTGTATGTTTTGTACGTTTGTGTTTGTATGTTTTATGTTTGCTGTGAGTTTGAGGATTCAAAATACTGCACAATAAAGACATGTCTGATTTGTATATTCTGGTAGCTCTCAGTCCTAAGTCATTAAAATACACAGAATCATGAATTATTGTCAGGATGCTGTCTCTAGCAGAAAGTTATGGTTTGTTTGGTTCGAAATGTAATCAAGAATATAATTGTGTTCGTGCTGTTAGACTGTTATATTCTGGCAAAATCCTGGAAGTCTCCAGCTCCTTCACTGAAGTCCACCAAGTGAGCAAAGTTATGGTTTTCAAAAACTTGTTGTATGATTGAGAATGTCCCTTGAGCGGGATGCATGCTGGTGACTCTCATTTGTGAGAGGATCTGGGTGGTGCCAGCAGTGACACCATTCCTTGCATGGACAACTTCCCCAACTGTGTGTGAACCATATCGTTGGTAGGGAAGCTGTAGCAGTGAAACTGTGGTTTTGAAGAAACTTTTATGTGACTGGATTCAAATGAGGAAAGTGTTAGGGTAAGTTCCTGTTCCCAGCCTTACGTGACTAGCCTTGCTGCAGGACGTGGGACTGCACTGGTGGTGTAGAGGAGCGATAGTTCTTGGTAAGTAAATCCCAATTCAATTTCTGAGCCATCTATCTTGTTACCATAGTTCAAGATCTAAAATGTGAAAGTTGTTCTACATCCAGATTTTGAAGCATTTTGATTCTAGCTTATTTTTGCTCTAGGAGAATTGTGGTTTAGGATTCAGGTTAGTCTGCATTGGACGTGCCATAGCTGAAATCAAAACAGATCCAATTCATGTATTTGCTTGAGCTCTCAGACTCCCAAGAATTTGTACGGAATAGATTGCTGCAACATTTTAAAAGTTGTAGATACAGAATGTTTATTTAGAATGGGAGAATTCTTCTGCATTTCAAATCATTTTTGTATTAAATCATATTAAAGCATTTTATGCCTATTAGGATCATGAAACTATGAAATAATTAAAAAAAAAGTCAAACTTGATTATTTTTTACTTTTAATGTGGAGTTTGGAAAAGTTTTAAATTTGCCCATATGAAAAATCCTAAACTAAGCTTGGTTTCTTTTAATTTGTTTATATTCTTCTTTTCTATTTCATTTTGTCTTGTGATTTATTTTTGTCTGAATGTTGAAGTCATCTGAAGGTGTCCACATTGATGGACACCATTACAGAGAAAGTATGCAAAGAGAGACTTGTCAAAAGTATGATAGGAATGGCAGAAACAGTGCAAGGAAAATCCTTGTGCTGTAATTTGAGCAAAGAAGTACAGAATTTGCATAAAAGTTATTCTTACCCTTTTATAAAATTTGTTTCAGCTATATTCTTAAAACTTTATTAGGAAAAAATTGAGAAATGTATCTTAATGGTGTTTGAAGATAGTAAAAATACTGCAGTTTTCAGGAAGGATTTTGGCCTTGAAAGCATAGAGAGGAACACACACAAAGTTTGGAGCAGTGAAGTGTTTTATGGAAATCAGAGAAAAGTATGTACAACCCTTTCCGGCATGTGAAAATTGATCTGGAAGTTCAAAGTTTGCAGTGCAGTAATGTGGTGGTTGTGAGAGAGGTTGTAATGACTCTCAGGCCACTTCAAAACACTAAAACATCTACCTAATCCTGTCATTCCTCTGACTCTGGCGGCTCGTTGGAAGGAAAGGAGTCAAAACCAAATTACCTACACTTTTTAATACTTTAATACTTTAGATAAGGGAGAAGGACAAGGCAGTTCCTGGGTGGCCAGGATGTTGTCCTTCCCGGTGGTGCCCTTGACATTGCACTCCTCTATTTAATTTTTAAAGCACTTGACCTTGGGGGTGTCTGTAGTTTACGTTTGTCAACAGGATTCAGCAGATGTTTCGGTGAAAACTGTAAAAGAAATGATGAGCTGGAGTGAAACAGTCTAAGGCTGTTTCATATACGGTGTTCATACAAAGTAAAAAAGGATTGGAAACCTACTCTGAGTTTATGTGCTTCAAGTCAGAACCTGAAAAGCTGACAACCCCAGGAAACCACTTCAGCTACAAGCCACTCTCTATTATAGAGTTACAGCCTAGCCTGCCCCTGCCTTCCAAGGAAGATTCCCAGGAGAAGGAAATCCGGAGAGGCCTATTAGAATAAACTCCTCTTTGGCCCAAAAATTGCTGGAAAAATATAACATTGTCTTGAGTCAAAGTAACTTCTTCCCCTTAAAAGAGAGGTTATAGATAAGAGTATGTCCTGAGTGCAA
This sequence comes from Calidris pugnax, assembly GCF_001431845.1. Classification (NCBI taxonomy): domain Eukaryota; kingdom Metazoa; phylum Chordata; class Aves; order Charadriiformes; family Scolopacidae; genus Calidris; species Calidris pugnax. The sequence continues at coordinate 21,178,968 of NW_015090810.1, read as the reverse complement.
AAACTGGAATATATCGTGGCGTAACTGGGAAAGATAGGATTGGAAAATAAACAAATTCACAATTAGCAGTTAGCACTTTGAACAGCCTCCCCACCCCAAGTTTGCTAAGCAGCTTACCGAAATGGCAAATGCATTTCAGATGCAGGACATGATATTAAAATTATGTCTCTAAAGGTGGAAGATGCTGAGTAAAAAAATACAAAATTATTTCAGCAATTATTTTTCTCTCTTATTTTGTGACTTTCAATGGAAGCTGTTTCACAGTTGGTGTAAGTTTCAACTCTTTCCATCTGGTAGCTGATTATTGATTGTTTTTAAACAATAATTATTTTTGCATATTAATACAAGAAAATGTTTACTTTAGTGAAATGTGTAGTCGATATATTTTTTTTTTTTTTTCTGTGATAGCATGGCTGCTTTTGGTGCCCATTCTGCACTGCGTCCTTGCTGTCCCAAATGACACTCCCTATGAACCCAGCCAGGCTATGAAACAAATCTGTTACCAGTTCCTGCTGAGTCCTTCACTGCCCTCCTCTATTTCTTCTGCAGTATTGCTATTTTAGGGACACTTCAGCTGGGAAGTGAGTCTGTCATTCATTAATGAATGCTTACTGTTGTTCTAATCTGAAATAATCTTTAAAAGTTCTGAAAATGTGATAGGGAGGTTAATAGCATGACACTAGTTTCATTCAGAGAGAGGAATTCACGTGAGAAATTGGTTTCTGTTGCAGTACGTGTTCCAAGTATACCAATTTACAGAGCTCAGGTGATGAATCCCTATTTTATTTATTTTCCTCATCTCTCAACCCAAAAACTGTACCTTGAATTGCTTTAGTTTTTATGAAATGGCACAGCCTCTGCTTAGGGTCTGGTGGGATGCCATGGTGTCTGACTGGAGTTGGACACGTGGTACGTGTACTCAAGGAAAGTTATGGAAGACGTCTATGGTTAAAGAAAGTTGCACAACCAGAATCAGTTTGCTATTTATTAACTTCTGAGTGATTAATCCTGGAAACTGCAGGTTGTATGTACATAAATTGTGCACAGGTTTGTCTGCAAGATCCTTTTCAACTGACCTGGGGCAGTGAAGTAGGAAAGAGTTGATTCCTTTGTTGGTTGTAGCCTTTCATCTGACTCCTTCTTTCATGTCCTTATCTGACTCGTGCTTTCAGCATTTTGTCCTTCCCCGGAATATCCCTCCTACCTTTGCTCCGTACATACAGATTCTGAGGAATGGCTTAAGTGGAGACTGTGGAAAGACAAGTGGGACAAAGCAGACAGACAGAAGCTTTTTGATGTCCATAAGAGTTGCTGCCAGCGAGCCCTGTGGGTGGGTTTGTGAAGAAAAGTAGTTAGAGGAAAAAGGTTTTGAACTTACAGAGTCATACAGTGGCGGTCACTGTTAAGTCAGCAGTGTCTGATGAGAAGAACCTTCACTTCCCACAACACGTTGTCCCTCTGCTCATACATGAAAACCCCTGTTGCTGTGGTCGTATTCGCTCTCCCTTGCATGGCTGTGTTGCGTGCAAGTCGCTTTGAAACCTAGACAGAACCATTTGCTCATTTGGTGTTTGAAGGAGAAAATGAAGCATATATGAAATTAACTGATTGTCCTTTTAAAAAGCTGGTTAAATTTCAGGTTTAATCTAACTAGCAGATCGGGTTGTGGATCGTTTAAAATGCTTTCTCTTTTGGCAGATACCGAACGAGTTTCAGACCTCGGTACACAATTGCATATAAGACGGTAACGGAGCTGGAATGGAGATGTTGTCCTGGGTACAAAGGGGAAGACTGCAGAGATGGCCCAGCAGAAAAGCCAAACACTGCTCGTCGTCCTACACCACCAGCAAAAGCTGTCGTGAAGAAAGGCTTGGGTAACTTTTTGTTTGAATTTTCGTATGCATGATCACGTCTGGATTTTTGTTTTAAGTATAAGAACGGTTATGGTTTCTGTTAAACTCAACTACTGGCAGGTAGGAGATCCATATGGAAGACACTGTGTGGTGGGAAAATAATTGCCAGGCAATAACAGTCTTGATACAGAGAATTTCCTGAAGAATAATGGAGAGGTGGGTGTAGAACGCTGGCCATAAATGCCAGCTGGCTACTCATTGTTCAGGAAAATCTTTGCATTAAGACTAGGGGGTTTTTTGTAAGAATTTGCAGGGGTTTTTTTGTGGTTTCTTCAATGTTCAGCAAAACAAATTAAATATATATATACACACACATTTGAGAGGAACTATTATTAAAACAAAAAAAAGTACTAATTTTAACAATATATAATGCTCTCTAGCTAGATATATATTATCTATATAATCTATGTTATATTATATATCTAGCATTCACAGTGTTTTGTTTGTTCAAGGGCTTGTGCAGGTTTTACAGATTCATATTACATTACCTGCCTTAATACTAAGGGGTAAGGGAATGATAAGCCTCAATTGCTGAAAAAATACCTTAAGAAATGAATGGTGTTTGTATAAGATAGTGTCTTCTGAAAGGGTAAGAGGAGTGCTGTTACTGCATTATTATGCCTTTTCTGCATTAACAAAAAATGATAAACACATGTTTGCTTCTGACGGACTTTTTCCCAACATCATCAGAGATTAGTGTCACGGATAGCGCTTAGTCAGATTTCCGCTTGTGGTTTTTGTGTAGTGGAATGGATTGGGACTGAATATATGGCTTTAAACCAGCCCTATAGATTATATACCTGCTTTAAAAATAGACTTTTAAAATATTTTATTAGCCCACCCAAAATATTATTTCCAAAAGATGATAATAAAACATGGTGATACCTTTAAGTAACTTGCACACTGCTTGCGTCTAGGTATTTTCTTTCTGCTCTGACCCTAGAACTGTAATTCAGTGCAAAAAAAGACCAGTGTGTATGTAATAGCTGCACTCTGTGTCTGCATACTTATTTATTATTAAAGGAACTGGCCACTCTGCCAGTCTTGAAGAATACATTTGTGACTTCCTACCTTCCTTCTTTAAGCTGAAATCCAGTTTAAAACTAAGAAAACTTCCCACTGCATGTCCTTCAGACCCTATCTCAGTATGGACTTTGGATTATGAATTGCATAAAAGATACCATGCAAAATCACAATTAGGAATATACATGACATATTTGTAGAGTTTACCTTACTCTGCCTAACGGCAGAGATATATGGTAGTATGCAAATAAATATCGTCATATGGGTCTACACATTAAAGTGGTATTAAATGTTTGTTAAACTAAAGCAGTTGGTGCTCTAGTTGCAGGTTTGATTAATATTAGATGATTGTTTGGGATCACACTCAGTATCTTGACTTACTAGTGCCTTGTTGCTGAGAATCCCAGAAAACAGGACTAGAGGGCCCTTAAGGGGTCTGTTTATCTGACCCCTAAGGTAGGATCAGCTATGTCTGTCCAGCCTCCAGTGGTGGAAATTCTGCTGCTCACGTGGACAGTGACTTCTGGCATTTCACTTTCTGTACCTTGACTTGCTCCAGTTGAAGCCTGTTCTTCTTGTCCTGTCCCGTCAGCAGCAGATACGGAAAACAGTTTGTTCCATACCAGTTTGCAAGTGTCTTTCAGAATATCACTCTCGTTCTGCTCTAGCCTAAATAACAAATTATTTTGGCTTTTCCTGCAGTTTATACTTTCTTGACCTCTGATAATGTTTCCGTTTCTTCCTTTCGTCCTTTCTTCCTTCTGTCCCTCCTTCCCTTCATCCTTCCTTGATTTTCTATAATTTTTGTGGATTTTTGCTTGAAATGGAACATCCAGAATTGTACATGGCTCTACAAATAAGTACTGCCAGTGACAGATGGATTGGAAGGATGGTTTCAGATTCATCAGCTGATTTGTGCTAGGTAAAAGGTAGATTGCAACTAGAAGTCTACTTTTCCTTTTTTAATTCAAAGAGAATAGTGCTGGTGTTATTTTAATACAAGTGTGGATGCGTAAAATTTAGGCTTTTATACACATTGCTTACTTAAGTATGTGTCAAATAATTAGGTATTTTTGAAGCATGTGTGATAATGGAATATCTGCAGAACCCCATCCAGTAGGTGCATTTGGACTCCAGTTCAACAAAGTACTGGAGCACAAACCTGCTTTAGGCACATAAATTATTGCCACTTCAGTTTTCAGTGGGAATTCAGGAGCAGCACCTCCCAAATTATTATTACAGGAAATGCAGTGGCCCTAAAGTGATTGTGTTGTGATGTATATGGATCATAATGGTCTGGTATATATGCTATAGCTTAGATTCACTGCTGAACAAGAAGCAGGGTTCTGCTTGCTAATTTATTTATTTATTGCCAATGTAGTATGTTGGCAGGAATTGGTCAATGTGCTCAAACTTTTAGTTTGGAGGGTTTTGATAACATTTCAATTATAAACTAGTGAAAACAAGAATAGAAAAGGGAACAAACATCTAGCATTTTAAGGCATTATTTGGCTTTAAAGAAAAGTGGAATTAGCCTCAGTTGATTAAAACAGATACCACTGGGAATATTTATATCCAGACTTTCTTATTTCCATCAAACAGATGCAGAACCAACAGAAGTGCCGGAACCTCCACCATACGAGAAGAAAATGCAGTTTCTTGAGGATGAATTGTTTAGACTTACACGATCAGTGCTTGAACTTCAGTCCTCTGTGGCAGGTGTGAATGAAAACCTAAAGTTGACTGTCCAAGAAGATGCGAGTAAGATGTTGGTCACTTGGCTAAACAACCTTTATGACCGCCCAGAGTCTGATAGCGTAGTTGGTGGTGACACAGACAGTATTCATCTGCCTGGACTCCACAGCAATAAAGATCAGAAAGACCCTTTTATTGATTTTGAAATGGAAGATATAAAGTCTGAGCTAGCTGAGGTCAAAGAAGCCTTGAAGATGAGGAACGACAAGCTGGAGGAACTGAACGGAAAAGTAAAAGGCTATGAAGGACAATTAAAACAACTGCAGGAGGCAGCACAAGGACCTACAATAACAATGCCCAGTGACAATATATATCAGGAGTATATAGACTCAAAATTTGAGTCCCTCAGACAGGAAATACTGGAAGGATTTGAAAAGAAAATGGCAGATCTGAAGAACTCCTGTGAATACAAACTACAGGATATCCAGCAGCAGTGTGATGACAATGACAGTAACTGTTCAGGAATAATTGATGTTATAAGGGGAAAAGAGAATGACTTGAGGAAAGAAATAAATTCTCTTCGAACTCAGATTCCATCAAACAAGTCCAGTTGTTGCAAGGAGGGTGAGAGAAATTACTTTGACCAACAGATAAAAGATTTAGATAAGAAGATTGACAGAGTTGCGGAAGCACACAGGATCTTGAACGTTAGAATAGATAATGAAATCAGTCGATTGTCAACTCCAGATCTAGAAGACATGTTTGGTGAGAGGTTGGAGGAGCTAGATGCAAGGATGAATGTGACGGAACGAAATGCTGAAGAACATTGCTTTTACGTTGAGGAAACACTCCGCAATGCTATAGCTGCTGAGGTAGATGAATTGAGAGACTTGTTTGACCAAAAGCTACGTGGCCTAGAAGATAGGCTAGGTGGCACTATTTTAGAGATTGCTAATACCACAGACCCGGATGGAATGTTTATTAATCCTGGGCCCATCTTGCCCAGTGACGCAGGATTTGCAAATGAGCAATTTACAGCTGAGATGAATTTTGTGAGGAACAAACTACAGTCACTTGAACACCTCTGTGGGCAGAAATGTCAGTCTGCACCACAAGGTACAGAGGACCTTCAGAAAGAGCTAGAAAATTGTAACAACAAATACAATCACTTGCTTTTGAAAACAGAGAACAACTCTGTTCTCCTGCAGTCTCTAAATAGCTCTCTTAATGAGAAACTCAATTTAATGAAGGGTAACCAACGTGATATCCAGAAAATGCAGAGAGATGTACGTGTATTCAGGTATAGTCTAAATGTCATGGATAAAGATGTGAAGAACCTTCAAGATGGCTTGAATAGCTGCAAGGAGCAGCTTCTGGGTGTCAATTCTACCTGTAGAAAAACACAACGAGGTGTCTTCCGAAAAATCGATCAAATGCAAAGGACATTTGCAAATCAGACTGCTCATCCCAGCGACAGTTGCTGTGGTGATGTGAAAGAGAGACTAGAACAATTGAATGACCATATCCTGAATGATCTTAACAAGTGCAAAGAAAAGACCCAAGGCATCCAGGAGGGTGTTTCGGATGTTGAGAGCAGAGTCTCGCATGTTGAAAAAGTTTGTGGCAAGTTGGACTCTGTCTCAGGTAGTTTGGAGAAGATAAAAGAAGGTCTGAATAAGCACATAAGCAACTTATGGAACTGCGTCCGTGAAATGAATGGAACTATAGCATCTCATTCCACGGATATTTCTGGCCTCAAAAATTCTGTACAACAGTTTTACAGTCAAGTTTCCAAAATCACCACAGACATTGAAGGCATGCTGAGATCTCAGTCTGACACAAGTAAGGGGGTTTTTGCATTTTAAATGTTTTGTTTGTTTGTTTTGTTTGATTTTCAGCTGGCTTTCTTTTCTGAGTCATTTATAAAGGAACTAAACAAGGGAGGAAAAATTTAATATTACACAATTTCTACTTTGTTTTTACAGTGACTCTAATTTTGGCTTTTCCTCTAGAACACCATCGAGGACTTTGAGTGCTTTTAAAAGTATTCTCTGTCAAAAAAAAAAAAAAAATCTTACACACTTTCATGTTTACTTTGAGCCAGAATAAAGGCAGTGGGAAAACTAGTATTTTTGGATAGTGAGTTTGAACTGAGTTTTAAGTAATAATTATTATTCCAGTTCATTTGATTTGATTTTTTTGTTTTGTTTTGCTGTATTTTGTTGTGTGAGATTATTCTTGATTCCTCGGGGGAAACTGAAAAGTAAATGGAGAAAAATGAAGTCAAAGGAATTCAAATTTATGCTGAGAAAGTTTCCCTGTAAGTTTTGTTCTTAATCTGAGTTAATGATTATAATTCAGCACCAAGTCTTTGATTTAGGATTTTCACAAACAAGCTCTGGCATATCTTGGTGTGGCCATATAAGACTTCTGCTTCATAGCTCTCCCAGCAGTTTGTGTTCCCACAGTGTAGTTGGCAAGTTGGCAATAGGTGCACACCACAGCTGGCAGCGTTTTCCCACCTGAGCTGCTTCTGTTGGTAGTCCAACGTGTTAGCTCAAACCTACCTCTTTAGGTGGTTTAAAGTTTGCATTGGAGTGGCTGAGAAGCAGAGGCACAAATTGGTTCCCTTTGGCTCAAAATGCTATGAAATGGTAACCTCAGGATGTTGGTGAACCTTGCCGCGAAGGGTTAGAGACCTTGCCAAATGCCGCTCAGTTCCCTTTGAAGTTCTTGCTCCAAATCACAGCAATGGGTTGTTTGTCTGAGAGACAAAGTGTACAGAAGGAAACAGAGTTCCTGTTTCTGTTAGCGTGATGTAAATCCGTAGGAATTGGAAACTGTTTTGAAACTGCGCTCTTCAGTCACTTGATGCTTCTGGTTTTAATTCTGTGCACATGTGAGATAAAGAAGAGGCTGATTTCTGTGACTGGCCCTAAACCAGAAGAAGAGGTGCTGAGGGAAGAGCCTGTGGGCTGTTGCAGCTGATGGTGTCCGGGGGAGATAAGATGAGGGACCATGAGCACTTTTGCTTGAATAGACAAGTTGTGCTTCATGAAAGGTCTCAAAGTAGTTTCTGCAGGGAAAAGTATCCTTCTTACTCCGAGGCAGAGACTTGAAAGCCTGTGATAAATGCATTGTTTCTGAGTGTTTAGTTGTTTAAAACCAAATGTATTGTGGTGTTTGACACAAAAATCCTCCTGAGATGAGAAGTTCTTTTGTGAAATTAAAAAAAAAAATACCTTTCTCCTCCTCTAAAGGAAAAAGTGAATGGGAAGGCAGGGGGTCTGTAATTCTCAGATATTTCTTTTGGTGAAATCTAGACTTCAACAGCATTAGGACCTTTGCCCCTAGATCTTGAAAAAGCGGACCCAGTCCCCATTAAAATGCAGTATGATGTAACCATTTAATCCTATTTCTCATCTATCTTGCCCAAAATAAATTTGCACTAGGGGCCAACATTGGAGGAACGTCCAAGATACAGTAATCTTCCTCCTGCTATTTAAAGCAGGTGTTGGAGCGGCCTCACGAGTTGTGTTTATCAGCCCCTGTTGGAAGGTTGTAAAGCTTTAAAAAGCCTCAGGGTGCCTGGGTTTCCACAGCATAACGCCGTTTCAGGGCAGGGTTCTCGGTCCACCATCAGGTGACAAAGATCCAGGCAAGGATGGTGCAGTGGGTGCCGGGATGCAGGGGTTCTGAGCATCCCTCGCTGCCTTGGGGTGCCCCTGGCCTCCCAAGGATTCGTGAAGCACACGCTTCAATCCCCAAATGTTTCCAATTACAGTAACGCCATCTGGCACAGCAGTCCAGCTAAGCTTTGATGGCTGGAGTTGCAGTAAGATATTGGCAAAAGAGCCTTTTTTGGAAGTAGTTTGGGAACCCTGTTACGTGAATTGGGTATGGCTTTAACTGCTTTTATATCCGTGATCTACAGCATCGTCTCTGATACCAACATCATTTGAAAAGACGATTTTCAGCCCTGGCTGTAGGTCGGTGTTGAGTTTCTTATGCAGTATTTGCCAGCGTATCGTAGCATTCAAATGATGTCATTTGAGTTTGGAACAGCCAAAACAGAAACAAGTTGTTACTAATAACAGTTGTTGAGGGCAGTAAGGCAAGGCTATGTTGCAAGAAATACAATATAAAAATCTTATCAAACAGTGTAAGCCCAGGACACTAAACCTGACCGAAGTCAAATGATCTTGGGAATACGGCTGTGTTTTATTCTGAATTTTTTATTAGGGTTTTTGAAATGCCTCAGTCCAAATAACAAGCCAGTTTAGTGAATGATTGTTCCTCAGATACACACCCAGAAGCAGACCCGTATTTTATTTGTTATAATTTCTGGTGAAGGTAGCACAGCGTCCTGCCATTCCCTGGACACAAGGGGGTGGCAAGGGCAGGCAGTGGTCTGCTCTGAGCTCAAGGGGGACCACCACACACCATATACTTGCCAAGACAAGGTAATCCACCAGCTCTTTGTCCATCTAAAATGGTGACTGCCCCCTTTGTTGTTCTCAGAGGTACCTGTGCACCTCTGCAGGTACGTTTGCTCTTCAAATGGCACAAAACTGAAAGCAATGTTAATGGTCTCTTTTAACTTACTGCCTATTCGTACAGATTCATGAAGTTTTCCAGGAGTCAGAAGTGTGGTCTTGCAGATACCACGCTGGGACTGCAGTTTGCTTTGGTTACGGTTATTTGACCTGAACTGCAATTCCTCTGGTAATTGTCTCTGTAGCAGGGTTTCGAAAGCAACAGCTAAATGTTGTCTGCTGAAGTTACGGTCTAAGAAACCAAATGTATGATCTCCATTACAGCATCGATAAAGAGCATTATAAAATCTTAGTGTTTTAGTGCAAATAAGAGAGAGTCATATGGTTGATTCCTCTAGAATCCCTATGAGCTCATGCAAAATGCAACCTCATTGTCAAATCCCTTTGGTATCTGTATAAGAAAATTCAAGTCAGGTCTTTTTGGCTTCTTGTGAGTCCAGTCAGAGATTCCTTTACTCACAGAATCACATGGGGTTGAAAGGGACCTCTGGAGATCATCTAGTCCAACCCCCTGCCAGAGCAGGTCCACCCAGAGCAGGCTGCACAGGAATGTGTCCAGGAGAGTTTTGAATGTCACTAGAGACAGAGACTCACAACCTCTCTGGGCAGCCTGTTCCAGGGCTCTGCCACCCTCAAAGTAAAGAAGTTCCTCCTCCTGTTTAGATGGAACTTGTGTATACAAGCTTGTGCCCGTTACCTCTTGTCCTGTCACTGGGCACCACTGAAAAAACTCAGTAGTTTACTACTACTTTAGTACTCAGTTTACTACTTTACTCTGTTTTACGCACCTTGTTTCCATGTGTTTTGGGGGCTGAGGAGAGCCTGGTCAGGGCAGAACAGTACTGGAAACAGATGCATCCTGAAGAGCCCCCTGCCTCACGCGTCCAGGTCGCTGCTTGTCTTCCTTCCCAGCAAATCATCCCTCCTTCAGTGAAGTAAATTTCAGGTTAAAGCTGCGTAGCTGAACAAACTGAATAGGATAAAATACTTTTAAGAGGAGGAAGGCAACAAAAACTTTCTTATTTTCAACCGAGGAGGGAAGCGTTTCCTTCTGTTTCGGTTGTGGTTGGTCATCTAAGAGCAGAAGCTGTTTGACATGGTGATGGAGTTGTCACACCAGTGATGACAACCGGAGCAGCAAGGACGCTGCTGCTGAGGGCCGTGTTACTGTTCTCAGCTGTGTAATGATCTCTGCTCTGCTCTTTGCCTTCCCGGATGGATGGGAAGATGATGGGGAAGATTTCTGGTTTGTCGCCGCTCAGCAAAGCTGAAGCAGGTCCAGCCAGATTCACCCCAGCCTTTGTTGGGGGTTCATTTTCTCATTGTCTTGTGAACTGAAAACACGTGTTATGGAATTCAGCATCAGGATAGGGTGGCTCCAGTGTTATCACCTTGTCTAGTGATTTATTGGTGCTTTGTCTTGCTATGATGCATCTCAGTAGAAGAGGCCAAAAAGGGTGGTAAAGGTGGCAGACCAGATCCCTCTCAACCTGGTTACTGGCACTTTAAAATGAGCTTTAGGTTTAGCTTTATGGAGATGTAGTTGGATAATTCTGAATATTGCAGCATTGATGTTGGAAGCAGTTTGCACAGGATACAGGATTTGGGCCATTGATTGTTATTTAAAGGTTTAGAAAAGCAGGCAGAGAAATATATTCATTTTCACTGTGTCAGCCCAGATTATTGTCTTAATAAAGCTCAGCTGAATTGACTAGAGAAGTGACAAGTACATGCATCCCAAGGTAAAGTATTTTGCCAATTTGTGTTTTGAATGAGGTTAATCTGAAGATTTTAGCTGAAGGTCTAAACCTATGCCACCATGGACAGATGTCTCACTAAGTTAACAACTCTGTTAAACAGTTTACTTTGATACTTTAAGCCTTTTTTTTTAAGCATTATAAGATTTTTTTTTAAATCCTGGGATTTTTATGAAGATAATTTTAATCTGTATAAAGTGAAAATTTCACTCCTTAGTCCTCTGCCTTGTGGGTAGCGTTACCGAGTGAGCTTCAGTCCAGCTTTGTGGTGCATTGCTTAGATGAGTTTCAATTCTCACGACAATTAAAGTCAGCCAGCAAAGCTCAGGAAGATTTTTTTTTTCCTAGCAGGCGTATCTAGCAGATGAATGCAGGTGGTGTGAGGCTATGACTTCAGACAGCCCCTCAGCACTCTGGAAGGCTTATGTGGACTTTTGTGGGACTGAAAACAAGAACCGAGATTCACAAGGGTAAAGTGCAGGTGTCAAGTAGTCACGAAACAGCATGTGGGTTGCCAGTGACACTGTCTGGACCTCAGCCGTGCATCACAGACAATACCTGCGTGACTTGGTTGTAAGCTCTCACCCAAAGGCTCAGTGTAAGGCCCTTTTGGGGGTCCCCAGCTGTGCAGCAGAGCCAGGGGAAGCCTCACACCACATCTGCTTCTAGGCACAGCCGTCCGGTTTAGCCCTAGCCACTGGTGAGTTTCTCCAGGCTGATTTTGGACTGTGGTGAATTGAAGTGCTTTGTTCTCACCACTGTCATCTCAGAGCGGTGGTCTCTGCTGTGGACCACAGCAACCATCTCTGGTGGGATGACTTGCATCAGATAAATTCTCAAGGGGATGTTTGTCCGTTTCCCCAGAAACTTACTTCCATCCCTGCACCCAAAGCCATGCTTTAGTCTCAAAATGCAACCAAAGTAACCAATGCTAATTTAGAATGAATTTCTAATTATCCTGTGTAAAGGCTGTCATTGCATCTGCTAAAATCTACACAGCTGCAAATTCATGTTCTTAATGTAGACGTAATTCAGCTTTGTTCATGTCATCTAGGACTTCATTTTTATGAATAAGCTGTAATTCCTATAAAGGGCTTAGAACTGGACCAGGTACACGAACATAATTGTGTCAGCGCTGTTCAACCCTGATGTCATATATGTTGGCTGCCCTACTGGAAAAGACTTTTAATGGTATCTCTTCTCTTCAAACAATAAAGTCTTTTTGCTGGTGGATTATATCCTAGGGTTCTGCCTTCGTTGTCAGAAAATATTAGTAATGGGAGTACTTGGAATGTTAAGGTCATTGCTTTTCAAAGTAGGGAAGAAATAATCTGTAAGTCAGTGTACATTTACTCAGGTTTTTGCTGTGGATACTTTATGGTAGTGCTAAAGGGTCAGCTTCGTGCTAGGTCTTGAGTTGAAAGTGTGAGCGATGGCAGGAAGGGGCTCAGGAGAAGTGACCTGAAGGCAGAGAGAGAGCACGCGATGGAGCTGAAGGCACTGGTGGGAATAGGTGTGATACACAAAGCTGGACCAGCGGGTGACCGCTCACGGGTTATTTGGCTGCTGCTTGTCCCTTCTCCAGGCTGTCTTCACTCCTTTCCCTGTGTCACAGGCTGGGAAAGAGGGGACTCTGTAGTACTGCAAGAGTGGAACAGAATTTTGCCAGTGTGGTCTTGGGTCTGAGGAGAGAGGTGTGGCCTCAAATTGAGTCCTGTTTTATTTTAAAGCTTTTTACAAAAATATGCCATTTTATATGCTATTTTAGGTGAATAATTTTGTATCTTTCCTCTTCTTTCATCACTTCAAAGGACGACCAGAAGTACCACGGCAGCCTTTGCCACCAAGACCACCCCTGCAGCCCCAGCCTGGCATATCCCTGCTGCCGTCAAGGCCAAGGATACAACCCCCACGACAGAGGATCCCCCTCCAGCCACCAAGACCTCTTCCACGCCCAGCGCTGCCAGGATCAGGAGTTGTGCCATTTCTGCCTGGAACCACCGGGATCATCTTGGAGACTGGAGAGGCAGGGCCTCCTGGCACTGTTCTAATGTCAGGAAGAGGGCGGCTTAGAAGCGTGGATGGTCAAGCTGGTCAAAGTACCATGCCCATTGCTGAAGGCTATGCTGGAGCACCAGGTGAGAGAACCAAAATAATGGTCAGTCACTCTTGTCTAAGTGCAATGGACGTGCCAGGTCTTGCTAGAGACGTGATACTGAAATGTGTTGCACTTTACCAGCCACCTTGCAGCCTTTCGTGGGTGCCCGTTAGCAGCTCTTGCTGCTGGGAAGGGGCTCACGGTGGAGATGATTTGTGAAGGGGCTGTTGCAGCCTCCAGCTGGCCACAGAAGTAGGGGAAACGCATTCGGTGCCAGTTTTGTTGCCTTTGCCAAGGCTGCACAAAGCATGAGGTCAACAGGGCTGATGTAAAATCCCTGGTAACTACAGCAGTCTTTGCCGCTAGGGAAACTAATTTTTTTCTTGCTGTAGTGCTTGCCAGTGGATTTAGGACATTGTAGTGAGAATTTCGTTTTCTTTGCCATGACCACCCCAGTTTAACAATAACTGAACATTTCACATGAGATGCTATTTGGTAGCTATTTGATAAGTTGCTGTTCAGTACCAAAGGATGCTTTTTAGAATGCTGCAGTGATATTTAGTCATAAAGGACTCCATGGTGTACTGTGTCACACATAATATTTTTCCTTTGTAGGGTATCCAAAATTATCTCCTCCTACCACAGACTCACAAGGTAAGGCTGCTGTTTCATAAAATTCTTTACATGTGTACTTAATCTTTATTTCAGTCCCTGGAAAGTCACGGTTGAGAGAGCAAAGTGTTGATTTTTAGTATTTAGCAGTGAGGAAAATCTGACAGATTTTTGCTATACCTAAGCTTTAAAATTTAATCCACATCCTTTGAAAAGATGAGGTTTTCGAGGTTTTGAAAAATAATTAATTTTGGGTTATTGTTACTTACTTTGGTGGGTTCTTTTTAAAATACGAAGGGTTTCTATTTCCTAGCAAATGTCAGTACTGACCTTTTTTTCTTCTTAAATGAAAGAATATGTATTTCTTTCTGACAATTTTAATATTTCTTTAATGAGATGTGAATAAGGACAAGACTAAGATCTTGAAGCACTGTTAGTATCTGAGGTAGTGCGTGAGTTGATCCTCCTTTGGAGGGGAGTTTCTGGTTTTGTTAGAATCTCAAGGGTTTGTGTTCCTGACTGCAGTGAAAGCAGGAGTGCTCCCACTGACAAACACAGTTTAAAAAGATTCAAAATGCAGTTTTCTTGGTTTGGTGGTGTTTTTTAAATTAATTATAATATTTAATATCACATAATTTAATATGGATTTGTATGATAAACAGGTATAAATCCTGTGTGAGACATTCTAGTTGGCCTTGATAAATCCATTGTTAGGGTGCTGCCTGCCCTACAACCTCACACTCAAGATATTATCAAACCCCGGGGAAGAGTATCCGCGATCAAAGCGAATATTCCCACACCCTCTTCAGGAAGAATGATTTCATCTAAATTTGTTTGAGGAAATATGAAAAATAGAACATTAGGGCTTTATGGCATCCAAAATCCTACCCTTGGGCCTTAGTTTGATGGCCCTAATAAAATCACAGATACACGTCCTGAAGACTGGTCTGGGGACTGACAGAGTTGTAAAGAGATGAAACTGTAATTCTGGTATTTATACTTTGTAATTAAAAAATCTGTCATAGCCTTAAAGCAATCTTTTTGCATTTGAGGATTGTGGTGGTAAGAATGAGCAGCACTAGATGAGGTTTCTGGAAGAGGATGAGAAGTAAAGAAATGTTCGTTTATCTTGATGCCAGCAAAGCCGATATAGATGTCGAGATTTCTGTGATAAATGGATTTCCTGGGGGTTTTCTTCCACTTTGTACAGCCTATTGCCATTTATAGACAGCAGTATTTTAATAAGTTTATGCTAAAACTGTGTGAAACAGTAGGTGGATGTTGAAAGTATTGAAAAGGCAGGGTACGGCAGGCACCATGTGCTGCTTGGTGGGACGTTGTTGCAAAGAAACATTATCACCCTTGGGATCCAGAGGGAGCTGGGCTGGACCAAGGAGTTCCTTTCCCTGATCCCTGTTCCTGAAGACCTATCTAAATCTGATCTGTCCTATAACTTCCCCCCAAATGCCTTGCAAACCCCAATGGCAGGTACAGTCATAGAAAACAGAGAGGCAAGGATGGTGCAAATAGCTGTTAGACTTCTGTGGAGTTAGAGCGTTTATATCCACTGCCCTCATCGTCAGTGTCTGCCTCTAAACAACAAAGAGAGAGCATTCTGGGGCAGAATTCAGCAGTTAACAGTGTTGTAGAAATTAGCAGCTGGAGAGGGGAAGACTTTTGGCTTATTGGAGGGAGAACTCAATGCTCAAATAAGGCATCAAGGAATCTTTAGTACCTAGTTCGTGCAGGACCACAGTTTATGATGTCTTTGCCAGTCTTCACCCAGTGCATTTTGTGGTACTGTAGTTCAAATTTGAAAGAGGATCAGGTCTTCTTGTACTGTAATTCCTAAAATAAGAAGCTTGTACTATTAAATTGGCTTTCTGAGTACTCCCTTTCATTTCTGTTTCTGAATAGCTTTTGTTGTATAAAAGCACTGCTCAGGAAGAAGTTGAGGGCTCCCACTATCCCACTTTAGTGCTCTTCTTGAATGCTGAGGCACAATTTGCATACTTTTCAATACCAAAGTATTGCTTGAGTTCTTCAGATTAATTAGCTATCTGTTTGCATGCATCTCACAATATAACGTTGTAGGTAAAGATCTTCAAGGACTTAGAAGTATTAATGAGAGAGCATAAGGCACAATATTACATACTAACTCTATTTTCACAGGCAAGGAGTTTATAACAAAGGTGAGTTAAGCGTCAGGACCTAAGTGCATCCACCTAATCCCTTTTAATACAGAAAGAATTGAACCAATTGTTATTTAGAGAAACATCAGCAGCCAGTGCTATTGCAGCATAGCGATTTTACGGTTATGAGAATTTTTGTTTGCTGGAGCAAAGAAAATTGCAGAGGCAGAAGTAATGAATTGGCTGATGAACTGGTCTGGGAACTGATGAGAAAATGCATGTAAGATCCCAGGTCACACAATTAGGCAAGGACAGAGCCAAGAAGAGGATTTGGATGTTCTGATCAGCATACAGAGGGTCACGGTGAAAAAAATTCACTGAGAGCACAAATTGTCTTCCCCCCCCCTTCCCCTTGATGCAGTCTGCAGTGCTGCTTGTGTCCTTAACCCTGCAGCTCCAAGGGAGGGTGGTTGCTCCTCTCTAAAAGAAATTGTAATAAAGAAAACAGGGCTGAGCTAGTGAGCCCTGCCCCTGTGTAAGTGCTGCTGTATGTATCCATGCAGATAAAGGGCTAAGTTTGGTTTGAGCTTTTTAATTCTTCTTGCTTATCTGATACTCAACCATCTTTACTTTCTCCATGTGACTCCAGGGAGTCAGCCTGTAGGACACGTATCAAATTTAAAGGCATGGGGTTTATTGTAAGATTTACGTTGTTGTAGGTTGTCCTTGATTTGAAGAAAGAGTTTACTGAATACATAAATTACTCTGCCGTACTCGTGACGGGTTCCGCTGCATGCTTAGCTCTTTTTTTTGATTAGTGGACAGGGAGCAGTATTCTCATTAGTGCACATCTCAGGGGGAAGCCTCTTTGCTGACTTTGAGGTAGAGAACACGCGATTGCTCGCAGTTGCACCAGTGGTTGTTCTTTGCTGCTGTTTCATAGAATGATTTGGGAGAAAAGTATCTGTGTCTTCATAACACACTAAGTGAGTTGTCATCCACATCAGAAACTCTGTGACTTAGAGCAGAGCTAATGGGCCCAGCTTCGTTGAGCGCTGGCTCTTGGAAATCAGTGTGGTGCTGTGCTTTGCTGTATGGCCATCCCATATGCAGAGAGGATTTTCCAGAAAATGACATGTGCTAGGGTCAAACTGAAGAGTTGTTTGTTGTTTTTTTTTTAAAAAATAGTCATGTAGATGATAAATTGCTGATATTTGTGTACCATTTGCTCCACCTGAAATGATGCGTTTTGCCCTCATTTAGATTTAGTTGTATTGGCCACACAGAGAAAATCTGACATATTCTCCCTACTCCTGCCATATGCAAAGGAGTCCTAAGTGCATCCTGACAAATTAATTACCTACGTATGGTATCTCTTCTGTGTAGATTCTTGGAGCCCTCATTCCAGTTGCTGAGTAATTGTCAGCAGCACCGTTACACTCTTATTTTTTTTTTCCTTTCATCTTGATAGAAAATGCTTGTGCTGTGCACTGTTTTGTTTTGCTTGATTTTTCCCCTCTTCTTTTTTCTCCTTCTGGCCTTTGGGCTCTGTGGGAGGCATGAACTGTGCTGGGAAGTCAAAAGAGAGGTGGAGAACCAGAAATACAACTAGCAGATGCCTGGAAGTAGATGTAACCTAATAAAGGCCACCCATGTATCTTCTGTGGTCTTTTGACTCCTCAGAATGCATTATTGCCATGATCAGCTTAGATTGCCATGAACATGCATACCTCATCCTGCTTATGTGTATATATCTATCTGTCTTTCTCAGGTGAAACTTTCTTAAATACATCTAAAGTCAAAGGGTTTTTTCCTCCCCCTTAAGCTGTAAAACTGTGGTTGAATCTTTTGCGAAACTTTTTGTCTGCCTGGCAGTTTCTTCATCAGAGCTGTGCATGTGGTTCCCAGCTTTTAAATGTTTTAAAAAATTTCTTCCTGAATTTATAATTCCACAACACTTGACTGCTTAAGTGAAAGCAGTTTCCAAGCCTGGACCTTGCCTAGAGAATCTGAACTTTGGTCTTTGCATGAAGAGGAGTCTTTGCAAGTGGGAACCTGTAAGAGAAGGTGGTTCACCTCTCTGTAAGGTTCTGCCAAAGCACTGCTGAGAGCTTGTGAAAGCTTCAGAGAGGCACAGCTCCAGCTGGAAGCAGGGAGGAGGGTAAGAGAGCACAGACACGTTGCATCTCCTGTGCCTCCTTACATTGCCCACTGAACTGATCTACTGGATATTTAGAGGGCTTTTAGATTTCTCCTTTGGACAAACTCGGATGATGTGCTAAACTTGGCTGCAGAGCTGAAGCAACTTCAGCATCAAACTGTAATAACTATTTGAGCAATTACTGCAGGAAAATCTTGAAGGAAGCCTGGTGAGCCAGAGCGGGAGTTGCTCCCTTATCCGGGTGACACCAACTCAGACAGAATTGTAGCTACTGCAAACGGAAAGGCCAGAGCTTCTGGGCAGGTGGCAAATAGTTTCTGCTGTTTATGCAGTTTATGGCTGCAGGGGAGAGGAACCTGTCCAAGTGAGCCAACAAGAAGTTAGTTGAGGTGCGTTTTCAGTTGGTTTGAGTCTCAGGTGAAGCTGAGAATACAAAGAGATGCTTTCTCTAACTAGCCTGGTGTTAAGGTGGTGGAGCTTTACAGAAGCTGCTTAAGTAAGTAGACTTCCTGCAATTAATTTTGGTCCTTTCAGATAACCTCATCTTAGCTCACAGGAGCACCTGCAGGCGCACGGGCAGGTAGGAGTAATGAAAAAGGGCTTCTGTCTGTTTTCTGGCTGTGAGACGAAATACCAAATAAGCAGAGATAGATACATGAGATCTACATGAGATAAAATGATACATGAGGCAGCTGGTTACTAGCCCCTGAGGGAAACAAAGGTAGTTACTTGCCATTTCTGAAGTTGCAGGCATGTCTTCCCCTTGCCTTCCCCTCCCACTCTTCCCATGCCAAGTTATTCAGGAAAAAAAAAAAACCAACCAAAAAAGAAGGATAGCAGATCATTTGTATATCCACACTTTAGGTGAAGTTTTGTCACTTTTAAACTTCAGTTTTTAAGGGATATAATCTGAATTGAACATTGGTTGCTGATGGGCATCTCAGATTGAGAGGAAGAGAAAACCAAACATACATTTTAAGGAAGGCAGAAGAAGGAGCAGGGGTGAAACAGCATGGAGAAGGCATGGATCCTAATCTGAACAGGGTAGAACAGAAAGAGCAATTGAGGACAACTTTAAGAGTGTTAGTTGTTTCCCGAATTGCCCAACCAAAGCACCAAGACTTGACTTCTTCTAGTGGTGTTCCTGCCTTAGGGGAAATGTTCAGAGGGAAGGGAACTAAAACGGGACTAACAAGTGGTTGATCACTAAAGACTTGCCATTAAGTCAGTCTGTTAAAAAAAGAAATTTGTCTCAGTTGTCCAAACTGACTGTACTTTGTCTAACAGCAGTGTTCAGCTAGTAAGCAGAGAGCCACTATAAAATAGCTAACGTCTGTTTGATCTGCTGACAAAAGAAGAAAAAATTGAGTGAAAAGTTGCCTAAAAGAGAATTGCAAGAGAGAAAAGCCTTGGTGATGGTTCTCTTTGCTTTAATACCAAAATGTTACTTCTTATAGTTATTTCCACTGCCGTCAGCAGTGAAGGTAAGAGATCTAAGATGTGGGCAGTTTCTCAGCGTGAGTAGGAGAGCTGTCACAAGCTATACACCTTACCACTCCTGTTGCCATTGTGATAGGTCCAGAGAGCAGAGATGTCCATGGGCAGTCTCAATCCTGAAGAAGGTCCCTGGCAGAAGCATTGTTGGATTGAGGGGTGGCAGGATTTCTGCTGCCAGCATTTACAAGCCATGTACCTTTTCCTTAGAAGGAGGAAAAAAAAAAAAAGAGAGGTGGCTGTGGCCAAGGGGGGAATATTATGGTTCTCAGTAAATTTTATGGTGAGACAGCTGGGACCTGGGCCAGCAATACGTATTATGCTAATTCTGGCATCTCTCAAGTGACAGAGTTAGTCCAAGTGGAGTATGTGCAGTAATGGAGACACTGGATTATAGACCATGCCAGGGAGAGGCTGTGTTGTCATCCTGATGTGACTCTGACTCACGTTGTTACCCATTTTAGGACCTGCTGCTGCTGCGGCGGCCTCTCTGGTGTCCTTTTCTGCTGGCCTCACCCAGAAGCCTTTCTCGAGCGATGTCGGCGTGGTTCACTTCAACAAAGTGCTTGTGAATGACGGGGACTATTACAACCCCAATACAGGTAATGGCCAAAGGATGGACCCACAGAGATGGCACATGGGCAGGTGGCACGGGTTACCAGTGTTTGATGCTACCTCAGGCCTTGCTGGCAGCCTGAACAAACAAAATAAGCCCATTGAAAGCAGACACACCAGGGTAAAACCTTCCTCTGGATGTGGACAGGCATGCACTTTGCCACTGCTGGTTTTCCATGGCTGCCCAGTAATACTCACCCCTGCCTCTGGGGTTGTGCTTCTCACTCCACCTCAGGCCAGCTGAGCCCTGGTAGCCAGGTGAGGTTCCTTGGTAACCCACGTCACTGCAGCTCAGGCAGCTGGGTCACCCCAGGGAGAGGAGGGAGGGAGGTGACACGTATATTGGTGCCTCTCTAATAATGGTAACTGTTGACTGCTTCCTTCTAAAGCAGAGTATAGAATCATAGACTGGTTTGGGTTGGAAGGGACCTTAAAGATCATCTAGTTCCGCCCCCCGTGACATGGGCAGGGACCCCTCCCACTAGCCCAGGTTGCTCAAAGCCCCATCCAGCCTGGCCTTGAACACTTCCAGGGATGGGGCATCCACAGCTTCTCTGGGCAACCTGTTCCAGTGCCTCACCACCCTCAGAGTAAAGAATTTCTTCCCAATGTCTCATCTAAATCTCCCCTCTTTGTCAACTTGAGGGTGTTCAGCATGCCTTAAGCTACTGGGGACTTGCACAGCATGTGGGTGCCTCTCACCTCTTCACCCCACTCTGAGTCCTGGCAGCTGCTTAGGCCAGGAGGTTTCTAAACGTAGACAGGACCTGCTTATGTAGGTAGGAGGACCGGTGGGCTCCTACAGCCTTCATGGCTGCTAGCAGTTGGTCACCTGCCCAGACTGACCTTGTCACAGTTGTCTGTACGTAGCAATGGGTAACCCGTGTCGCTGTATGTTTATCATCATGCTTAGGGCATTCGGGTCTCTCCATTTGGAGTAGCTCTGAAAAGCTCAGTGTGTCTCTCTTCTGCAGGCATTTTCACATCTCCGTATGAAGGGCGGTACCTGATCACCGCTGTGCTGGCCCCAGAGAGGGATGAGTACGTAGAAGCCGTGCTGTCCGTCTCCAACGCCAGCGTGGCTCAGCTCCACACCGCTGGGTACAGAAGGGAACTGCTGGAGTATCACAAACCCTACTCGGGGAAACGGACCTGTGGTGGTCCTGGGACATTCCACCTTGTTCTTCACCTCAAAGCAGGAGATGAAGTAAATGTCGTCGTAACAGGAGGCAAACTGGCCTACACAGACTCTGACGAAATGTATTCCACGTTTAGTGGAGTTCTCCTTTATCCTTCCATTTCTCATGTTTAGGTTTACCTTGAACAGGAGAGAAGGGTAAGATATTCAGAAGAAATTAAGTGTAATAAAATTCAAAGCTTTAATATATTCAGTTTATATATTTGATTTCAGTGATGGGTTTATAGTCTATACCGAGACCTTTTCCTTGTCCCCTGTTTCCAGAGGTAGCTACAAAAGAGATGTTTCTGTAGCTAAATTAACTGCTTCCCAAGCCCTTGTTTACCCGTACAAGCAGAACAAATGTTAAACAACAAATATGTTCTCAGTAGATACTTTTCCACTGTGCTCTCGCTATTCCCTATTCAATTGCCTTTGCAGTCTTCTCCCTAGTCTATCACATCCTCCTTAGTGTATCAAAGTTTACATCTTCGCTGAAGTTTACAGTTGTGGTCAGCTATTTTCATGTGTTCAGTAAAGCAGGGGTGAGAAAGCAAGGTTGCATCAGATGCAGTTATCACTTCTTAGTCCTTGTGGTATTTAATATCATGTTGGGTCAAGTGCATTTGTGTAAACAATTTGTTCAAAGCAATTGCTAACCGTGGTGGTGGAAAGCAAAACGATACTTATCTGCAGCAGTTTTCTTTTTTACTTTAAGGGCCAAACACAGTGCTAAGAGATGAGCGACTCATTCCAGTCCAATGGAAGCAGCTGTGCTGGGAGAAACTTACCTTCCCTCAGCTTCCCACCGGGCAGACACGAGTGTAAGGTGCAGTTGTCACTACTGAAAGAGTTGTTGTTATTATTATTATGACAGTTATTTTCAATTCATACTGTAAAAAAAGACGATCCGTTACGCATGACGCTCTTGAGATTAAAGCTTGGTGCTTGAAATGAATAAAACAGGTCAGAAAAATACAAATCATCTGTGCTTAGTTAGAAAAAGTAGTAATTTTGAAGTTTAAAGAAAATTTACAAAGTTTGTTTCTGGAACTCCTACAGTATTTGCTTTATAAAGGAAGTTTTGTATTTGTTGCATTGTAAAAAACAAATCAGAGGAAAAATCATTAATAATAGGATAATAGTCTTATTAGCCAATACTGTCAACTGCACAACCCAGCCGTCTGTGCTGCGTCTTCATTGTAACAGCCTCCTGCATCAGTGCTCTTCAGTGAGGTTTGTTCTGATATTCAGCATCTGCTTACATGGATGAAACAACTTTCTTAGCTTAAACAGATAAACAATTTGGGGCAGCAGTATTTTACTTCTCTTTTTATACTAGCTACTTCTCAGTGGAGCTAGCAAAAACGATGTTTGGCTCTTTCGAGTTAGCATTTTCATCTCTTTCATGGCTGAAAAAAACCTGAGAGCAGCACTATCCAGCTGTCACCTATAGATTCTTATATAAACTGATCTTCTTTAATAGTCTATTCACGCTACATAGAGTTGCATTTATCATAGCAGTTTGTGTAGTAGATTTCCCTTCTTATAAATCCCCAACAGCTGTTTGTAGCCTCAGAACAAACAATTCCTTTAGGTGAAGGAAGAACTCCCTGTGCTCTGGGCAGCACAGCACGCTTTAGCTGAAGCCCTTCCCATCTGAGGAGGTCAGATGAAGACTCATGCCTTTGTTGCTTAAAGTTTTGGAATAGATAACTCCCCTAATAACCCCGTTTCCAGGCGATGAGATGGGGCCTTCCCACAACAAACTGTCACATCCTGGAAGTTGAGCTGCTTCTGAGCAAAGCAGGCTCCACAGAGGAGCTCCGAGCCCGTCCCAGGGCAGCAGGGGTTGTGCCCAGTTGTGAGCACAGGAAGGAAATTGCAAGCAGAGTCCTAAAGCCCCTGGTTTAGGAAGATCCCTCGGCACCTGATTTTCAGCAACGAGGGTGTTACTGATAAGCAGAAGCCAGGACTGGATGGATTTTGGAGCAGGGTGGAAGGCTGTTTCTGTAGGAAACTACTACTCAGTAGCCAAAGATGTACGTCAGCTGGCCCCTCACAGCTTGGTAAAGGAGCCACCCCATCTCATGTCCCGTGCGTTGGTCTGGAGCTGTGCTGGAGCACGAGCCTTAGCGAGCAGGGAGCAGCCACGGGCTTCTTCAAGGGGGGCTTGGTTTTCCTTTGTCCTAAATCAACAGCCCCTTTCTGTCCCGTGCCTTTCTAGGTCTCAAAATTGAAGGCACAGAGAGGAACAATTGTTTTCTGTGTTTTCAAAAGCCAGTTACATCAACCAGGGTTTTTTTTTTGGTTTTTTAAAAAGTAATTTCTCATTCTGTACGAAGGCCGGAGAGGCACTTTTCCTTTTAGGATATATTTCAGTCTCCTCAAGAAAGCTGTGTTCTCTAAGAAGTTGGCTCCAGACTACGTGTGACTCAAGCATTGTTAGATTATTGTTGCCTGTTCTAAAAATGACTCATGGAAACAAACAAAATGAGCTGAGTGTTTAGGGAGACCTAGCTGGCAAACACTGCTTTTTTTTTTTTTTTTTCCTTTTTTTCTTTTTCCCCTCCAAGTGAGACATTTTTAAGAATCAGCAGTGCAAGCTCAGTGCTAGAGTTGCAAAAGTTGTATCATCTAATTCTTAAGCTAACCACTCTGGTAGATTTTAAATCCAACCCACACACCTTCCAAGCCCGGTTCTGCTAATGGGACAGGGCTGTCTTCTGCCAGAAGGTTTCTCCTTGTACTTGGGGTCTGCTGCTGCTCAGATACAAGGGCTCATCCAAATGCAGCATAACTGGTGTCTGCACACAGGCAGAAAGCATTCCCTGAACAATGTCAACTGCAGGGATGTATTTTAAGGACACCTTTTAGAGCTTGTAGGGGTAGTTTCCCATCCACCATCTCTAGCAGCGCAGTAGCTAAAGCTACGACCTTTGACAAGGAACCTCTGTCTTAGATTCCTGCCTTTGTTGAGAGAGACTTGACCTTTAATTTCCACCTCCTCAGTAATTGCTGTAATCAGGGTAGGTGGCTTGGTGCCTTCTGATGAGGTTATTTTCCTGGGGCATACAAAGTGGAGCATTCACCCAGCTGGGAAGATCACAGTGCTGTGGCCCCTACAGAGCAAAGGGAGGGGGGAACCTGAGTTCCAGTCTCTGCTCCAGCATCTGCTTGAATAAAACGTTCATTAAAGCAGCAGCTGGAAGGGACTGAAGCACAGACACATTCATGGGCCTGCTGAGGGTTTGCTCTTCCAGAACAGCCCAGCCTCACAGGAAGGAGCAAGAGCCCTGCTCCAGAACACCCTGAAGCCACCAACCGAGCATTTACATCTTTGGTGGCAATCAACAACAGAAGGAGGAAATACCGGCACCGAAAGGAACATTTCATGCTGGGGGGGGTGATGATTTGACTACCACAACCAGGAGCATCCACAAGCTCACATAGGAAGCATCTCTAAACCAAGAAAGCCTTAAAAAACCCCATAAATCCTGTAGGCAGGAGCTGTAAGGCAGGTATTCACAGAATCACAGAATCTTAGTGGTTGGAAGGGACCTCTGAGATCATCGAGTCCAACCACAAAAAAACCCAAACAAACAAACAAACAAAAAAAACCCAAAAAAACCCACACCCCACCAAACGCCCACCAAAAACACCGCACCCACCAACTAAACCCCACACTCAACACCTCCCCATAAACCAATAACCTTGGGCACTAGAGCATGCCCTGAAGAGCCATGTCTATACGTTTCTTAAATACCTCCAGGGATGGTGACTCCACCACCTCCCTGGACAGGCTGTTCCAGTGCCTGACCACCCTCTCAGTAAAATAATTCTTTCTAATATCTAATCTAAATCTCCCTTGCCGCAACTTCAGACCATTTCCTCTGGTCTTGTCGTTCGTCCTTTGGGAGAAGAGGCCAACACCTGCCTCTCTACACCCTCCTTTCAGGTAGTTGTAGAGGGCAATGAGGTCTCCCCTCAGCCTCCTCGTCTCCAAACTAAACATGCCTAGTTCCCTCAGCCTCTCGCCCGTTTCGTAAAGCACATAGTGCAGGGTGTGAGGAATGCCAGATTCTTAAGCAAAACAGTATCTGTTGTGCCAAGTGCTCCCATTTCACAGCAAAAGAGGAGGAAAACCAAACCATACCAGGTGAGGCTGTACAGAGGTGTGTATAGAGCCCCTTGGCCAGGCAGAAGGCAGGGTGGTTGGTTTCTCAGGGACTGTCCAAATACCAACACCAGCAGAGTCCCCAGGGCAGCGCCACACATCAGACAGGTACATTTCCTACGGCCAGGCCGTTGGCAGCAGAACATCTGCAGACAGGCTGGCTGTCAACAGCCACAGACTCTGCTCTGGCCAAACCTGGGAAGTCTGTCCTACAGCAGCGATGGGGAAATAACAACAATACAAAGCAGTTGTATCCCCACAAAAGCTTGGAGCAAAGCAGGAATGCCAGTTTTCACCACAAAGCGTGTAAAAAAAAACCAAACCACCTACCTCATTATTTTATTTTCCTATTAAGGCTTCGGAGACAGTGGAGACCTTTCTATAGTGACTGCTCAAAGCAGTGACGATTTTCAGTGGCATTCCACCCTGTATCCTTTCCACGTACACCAGGTTAGTTGCAGCAACTTTGTGTGGTTCTGCTGAGGGACTCAGTCAGCCTGGTGACACCAACCAGCCAGCCATGAAGAATTACCAATAGTCAAGGAAATAGAGCGCGCTGTAAGTAGAAAGCAAAGGAAAGCAACTTGAAACAAAATACCCATCATCTCCCAGCAGGGCTTTAAAACGCAGTGGGAATGCAAGGTGAAGGGCTCCCCAGCTGCAGTGAGGAGATTCCAGTCGGGACTGAATTGTTTCCCGAGGACACACTGTGTGTTTGGAAGTGAGTTTTATCTGCTGGATAAGTCAGTCCTTGTGTTACGGCCCAGTGGCGGATATGGATCTATGTCACCAAAGCTATGAATGCGCTTCCAGCCTCAGCGTGGAGCCGGGAGGAACGTGTGCCCCCCCGAGACCCGGTCAGCAGGCAGGCTGTGGCTGCTCCCAGATAACAAGGGCACAGAGTTCAATGTGTCACCTTAACCAGGAACACCCAGGGGCTGTGTCCTGTCAGCATCACAGGACAGGCTGGCGCTGGAGCCGGCACCAACCCTCCTGCAACGTACCCTGCAGGCTTGAGACAAGATGCGGAAGAACAGCTGTGCCAATTCTTTGTGCATGGGAGACTTCAAAGAACATCTTGTAACATGTTTCTACAGAAGCAGGTTTTGGCATTTATCCATTTTGCTATCTTGATTGTAAAAAAAAAATAAAAATCAACAAAACCCAACCACATGAATTTTTCAGCAAAGAACAGCATATTTGAGAGTATGCTTTATGTGTGCATGTGTATACATATAGTCATGTCTAGAGCGAAAGAGCAATATCCAGGAACACGAAGAAAACTGTGTGATGGAAAACAACTGCAGATATGTCCCAATAAAGCCTACCTGTTGTGTGACGTCTTGATGCTCTTTGTTTTCCAGCGAACACAGCAGCACTGTAAGCCAAAATTGTTTGCGCTCTCCTCCACCACCTTTAAAACTGGAGCTTCTGGCTCCTCGGTCACACTTGCATGGGTATTGGAAGTGTTTATTCAGTGGCAAGCTCTCTTCCCTGGGCTTTGTGGTACACAGAAACTTTGCCAACAGTTCTTATCCATCTTAGTTGGTCTATTCCATTCACCAAGAATGAGCAAGAGTAGAGTATTTCAGTTGGGAGGAACCTACAATAATCTTTGAGTCCGACTGTCTGACTGCCTCAGGGCTGACCAAAAGCTAAAGGGTGTTATTAAGGACATTGCCCAAACACATTTTGAACACCCACAGGCTTGAGGCATTGACCACCTCTCTAGGAAGCCTGTTCCAGTGTTTGACCACCCTCCCAGTAAAAAAATGCCTTCTAATGTCCAGTTTACACCTCTCCTGTGCAGCTTTGAACCATTCCTACACATCCTGTCGCTGTATCCCAGGGAGAAGAGCTCAGCTCTCAGAGGGAGAGCTCCCTCTCCCCATCCTCTCCTCAGGAAGCTGTAGAGAGCAATGAGGTCACCCCTCAGCCTCTTTTCCTCCAAGCCAGACAAGCCCAAAGTCCTTGCCTGCTCCTAATGGGACATGTCTTCCAGCCCTTTCACCAGCTTTGCTGCCCTCCTCTGGACACGTTCAAGGACCTTTGCATCCATCTTAAAAGGTGGGGCCCAGAACTGCACACAACACTCAAGGTGAGTGCTCAATGAATTTCACAAAATTTTTAGAGTTGGAAGGGACCATAGAGATCATCTAGTCCAACTCCCCTGCTAAAGCAGGACCACCCAGAGCTTGTCAGAGCATGTTACTCAGGACTGCATCCAGGCGGGTCTTGAAAATCTCCAAAGAAGGTTGCACCAAAGCTGAACACAGTGGGATAATCACCTCTGTTGATGGGCCGATGATGCTGTGTTAGATCACAGAATCTTCTAGGTTGGAAGGGACCTTAAAGATCATCTTGTCCAACCGTCAACCTAACTGACAAAAATAGACACCCGCATAACCAACAGAAAGCAACACCATCACTAAACCATACCTCCCAGCACTTTATCAACCTGTCTTTTGAACACCTCCAGGGATGGTGCCTCAACCACCTCCCTGGGCAGCCCATTCCAATGCTTGATAACCCTTTCAGTGAAAAAAATCTTCCACCAAATTTTTCCACCGAAGATGCCCCCCAGGATGGGGTTTGCCCTCTTGGCTTCCAGGGCCCACTGCTGGCTCGTATTGAGCCTGCTGCCGGCCGGCACCCCCAGGTGCCCCTAGTGCTCTCCATCCACCCCTCTCCCAGTTCACACTTGTGCTCAGTGTTACTCCACCCCAGGGGCAGAGTCTGCCATTTGCACTTGATAATTTTCAGCCCGTTAATCACTGCCCAGAGCTCAGCCTATGCAGATCCCTCTGCGAGGCCTTGTGCTCATGGACAGGAAAGAGCCCGTTCTTGGCAACTGTGATTCTAGAAGCAGTGATTCTGTTCTTTACACACACCCAAGACAGAAAAACCTGTGCAGTGAGAACAAGAATACTCTGGTAGGAGGCCATCATGGTAAGCTGGACACGGGAGAAATGCTTTAGCAGCAGATCTGGACGTTCGGCACACACAGGACACACCATCCTCCTAGTGCTTGTACTGACAGCCACGCACTGCACACCACAGACCAGTAGTGAGACCCAGGTGTGGAGACGGGCAGTGGAGAGAGTGGGCTGTGAGGTGCCCTCGGTGTGAGGAGAAGGGAGCAGCGTGTGAGCAGGACCCCGGGGGGAAGCCACCAGCAGCGGAGGGTCTGCTGCTGCAGCAGCAGATGGCAACGCTTGAGCAGCACCGCAAGTGACACGCTGCAGGAGGATGAGGAGGCACAACACCATTCACAGACCTGTCACACTGTTACCTGTGACTGAGAGGGCTGGATATCCCAAGGCAGGCAGCTGCTGGTTAGCTGCATTGACCAAAACCAGCAGGAGACTAGGAAGAGTAAGTTTCTGCTGGAAGCTTGAGGCCCCTTTTCCACGATGGTCTCACAATAATTGCCTCAAGCAATTTAACAGCTGTCGGGGAAGACAATATTCTTTGCCTTGAAAGGAAAAAGTAAACTTGGATGGAATTAGGATCAAGCTCCAAATTAGGGCAGATTCACAAAAGCTCAAACCATGCTGCTGTGAGACTTTCTCCAAGGCAGCTCGTGCGTTGCCAGGTTGTGCATCCCTCACCTGATCTTCTGTATCACTACTGCACCTTCGCTTTTGGTACAGTTCCAGCCCACTATCAGTACTGCCACACAGCGTCAGTTTGGTGACAGCAGTTATTTACCAGTTGTACAAATACTCTGAAAGAAGTAACCCGAGTGTGAGAGAAAGCAGATGGATCACAGTCCTTAAGAACAAACTGAATTCCATGTAAAATACAAATACAGTTTAAATAAGCCCACAATTACTAAATTAGTAATTCCAGATCGGAATCCCCAAGTACAAAGTGAAGAAAAATTTTAGTTTAAGTTTGTTTATTGTGATAACATTGTTCTGAACATCAATAAACATTGCACTGAAGTGTGGGTTACTGTACCCAAGATAGTCCAGTCTTAACAAAAACCACTGTATTGGTATGATCACAGATTTGACAATTTTAAACACACTACCTTATTAGTGATTGAGTTGCTTAACAATCAAGTATTCCACATCTTTAACATAAAAATGAAACAAATGATTGAAGAGAGTTTTCCCACCCTCAAAATAAACCAACATTTCAACTTTCATCTGGAAGTAATTAACACTGTAAAAAATAGCCCAAACAATTCCATTCTATTCAGCAGGATTTACCTTCGGAAACTAAAACTTCTTCAGGCAAAAGTGACACTTTAAAGGCATCTCAAATTCACTATGTATTTTTGATGTTTCACTATGAATTTGCGTTACAGTCATTTAAACAACTCTCATTCGTATGACGGCATTTTCTAGAAGACTTGTATGAAATATTAACATGAAATCTCATCTCTCATGTCTTTACCATAAGTGGATTCAGAGTTTCCTTCAGAAGTTCCATAATGGAGTTGACACAAGTGTTAAAACTTTTCCAGTTGAAAAAGAAAAAGAAGTTTTAAAAGGAGTATACTGATGACAAGAAGCCAAGGGTACTTGAGCCAAGATTGCACATGCAATTGTATACTCTTAGGGATGAGAGCCCAACCTTTTGAAGTACAAACATGCTTGGTACAGTTAAAAGGAAAAAAAAAAATAATCCAGAAATGTGTACCACTGAAGTTACTGATCTTTAAATCATTATTGAAATGGGCAATGTCCAAGTCACTAACAAGTTTTGAATTGCAATGTTCCACATTTATTCCCGGATAGGTATGGTTGACTCAGCCTTTGACACGGTTCCAACGCTAAGAGGATCTGCATCTTCAACAACACAGTCTTAACAGGGGTGTGCGTGTGCCTACAGACACACACACTTAGAAGTTCCTCTTTCACAGAAAGAATGATTCAGCTTGCGCTAATTTTAAATAAGTACAGCACAACTTGTTCTCAAACATTAGTTTCAGGCCACTTCTCTCGACAAAGGTACCAAAGGACAGGCTAATGCATAATTCTTATTTACCCCACTTCATATTAATATTGCAGCACAAGCCCACAGTTTGATAGTAACGAGATGTCTTTTCTAGAGTCAGTAAAGTGCCCAGCAGCCCAAATCACATAGGTACATGATGGCAGGTGCAGCGCCCCCGTAGTCTGTCCCTAAGGAGGGTTAGCAACCAATCTGAATAGCTTGAAATACCAGCCAGATTTAGAAAAACAAAACAAAACCCCTGCCCGACTCATATCAGAAATACTCAAGAACACTTTTACATTTTATCAAAAAACAAATATCAAAAGTGTAGCTGTTACTGAGCAAAAAAGCAAAATTTTTAACTAAGCAACTTTTTGGACATCCCTATAATGCGAAGTGACAGATTAGCAGAATGAGGAGCTCTCTAACCACACGGCTCCCATATTCTAATTCAAACCAGCTGAAACTATATGCATCTGGAGGTATACCTGATACTATTTTTCCACACTGCTCATTTATTCAAGTCCCCTCCTTTAATTCCACAGCTTATCTTTATGACAATCTAAAAAGATGAATGGAAGCGAAGAAAAAAAATTAACCAAGTAAAAAAGTCAACCAAGAAAGATACAGCCAGACCTTGGTAACAACCTGCCCTATTTGGAAACCCATCCCGGTTTCATAAAGTGAATAGTTGGGGTTTTTTTAGCAAACCTGTGCAACACCAGGGCCACTAGGAATAAATTATGAGAATTTTGACATCCACAAAGGATTGTTTTAGGAGAGGCAGCTTCACTCCCTTTATGTAAAATAGAATCTTTAGCTAGAAATTTTCATCTTGTAATTAAAATATTTTATTTTGTTGGATTCTTATTTATTAAAAGCTCAAATCCCATTGATATTCAAAGCACTTGGTGATCATGAAAATTTCAGTTTCTAATGAAATCTATGGAATAAAAGGTAAGAAAAGGGAAAAAAAAACGGAATGATGTTTGTAAGCTTCTGAGAAAAAAAAGAAAAAAGCAGCAAGAGCAACATATCCTTTGAGTTGAATCCTGTGAAACCCATGTAAACACCGAGCAGATTGGTGACAGGACCAAGAATTTGCTGCAAGTCACATAAAGTGTTTTTCTCACTGTCCAAGAAGAAGGATGCCTTCCAATTCACTGAGGTGCACGGCACACCCTGACAGATGGGTGTGTTTTCTTTCCACTCTCACACTACTGCTTTGAAACAGAGGTTCCAAGGTGACTTTGCTTGTCCCCACTCTTTATATAATGTTCTATAAACACAGGAATACACTAGAGTTTTACAAAGGGAGGGGAAAAAAAAGTAATTTCATTTATATAGTGATCTAAAAATTATCCCCCCAAGCAGTTCACCAGTTGTCTAGTGTCAGCTGGTGGTACTTCAGCACTGTGGGTTAACGCTACTCAGTCTGAGAGAGGAAAGAAAGCATTCCTGGGGTGAAGGGGTGGGGGCAAAATCTTCTAAATGTCCTCTTCTGCAGGTAGTGAAACAAAAAGAGCTCCTTTCCTACATTCAGCCTAGGTAAGATGGAGCAGAAGGGCTGGCCCAAGCTGTTCCTGAGACAAGCATCCCTGGTGCAGGCACCGCAGCAAGGAGCAAACACCTTCAGTAAAGACCTTCTAAAGATCACTCACACTTCCCTGCTCCCACTGGGAGCTGTGCACGGGGCTGGGCTCACCCCGGAGCCTGGTGGAAATTCTGGACATTGCCCCTGGAAGGATCTTCAATGGTCCCAGGAACTTGCTTAAGGAGTGACAGAAAAGACTCTGTGCCCAGAAAGCCCAGTATTCATGTTTAAACAACTATAGTCCTTAAGCCCTCTGGGCTGGTGGTAGGATACATTCTCACCACAGATCTGTCTGAAGGAGGTTAAATGCACTAACTCAACCTAAAAAGCAGAGCTACCTTTGCCCTGAAGTATTTTTGGAGAGAGAAATACTGCTTTTACAGCTGATAAATACTAGATTCGGAATGCAATTTGTTCGCAGGCTCTGATCTGAACCCGAGGAATAACCAGCATGATGCTTATGAATAACCCAAAACTGAAAAAAAAAAAAAAGAAAAAAAAAAGGTCGTCTTCTGCTCTGCAGCATTTAACCATTTTCATACCTGGAATCTTACTATTCAGCTGCATTTCCTTCCAGCTACTGAAAACCTACAATATGGAATTCTGGAAAGACCTGCAGTAGACAATTAAAAAAATTAAATACATAATTTTTTCAGTATTACAATTCCCTGAATATAATCTGTACATACGTTTTACTGGCCTACACAGGATACACACACGTATGCATCATCTCTGTGTTCAAAATAGAAATAAAAATGCCAGCTCCCTAACTCTTACAGAAATGTTCAAGATTTTTCTCGATGGAGATTCAACATGACATAGTGCAGCCTGAAAACAACAAAAGCCATACAAGTATCTGAAGACAACTTTCATTTTAACAAGCTCATGAAATAGAGTAAGCATTTCATGTAAAAAAAAGTAATAAGCAGAGTTAGCTTTGAGTGTGAATTGTACAAGCACAGTCTTGTACACGTGACAAAAGGCATATTTACATTTAAGGAGGGATTTTATGTCTTCAGAGTCCGTCAGGCTAAGTAACGTTGACACATTTCCTGTACTTTAGCGAAGAAAGAGCACACTGGTCTTAAGTTCCGGCTCCTTTCAAAAATGGCCTAATTGCCCATCTGAACATTAGACCACGTTTCTTATTAATAGGTCTGACATTCTATTTGGCAGTTTCCATACGCTTTTTTTGGCTTCATTTTAGAAAATATACTATTAAGACTAATAAAAAAAAAAATATTCTATGTTTACAATAAGGTCTGTATTGATGAAAATGCAAAGTCATAGCTTACTTCAGCATTTAGTTGCCCTGAAGCACTTGGGTACCATGACCATCAATGACAGGCCAATCTCAAGTGCCTTAGAACAGGTATATAAAGACAAGCAATAAAGAAACAAACAAACAAACAAAAATAACCCCCCCACAAAAAAAATAGACAGTAACTTTGCATTTTCTTTGCTTTAAACCAACAGAGTTAAAGTGATTTTTTTAGTAAGACTTATGGTACCAATATATAAATTAGCATCTTTGTTAAGAAAGTTCTTCACATTTAAACTGAAGTTGAGTTGCTGAATACGAAATTCCATCTCGAAGCGAGAAGTATTTTTCAGGCCAGGTCATCCATGTTAAGGTCAGGAAGAGGCTCTCTCCAGTAGCAAAAGGAGCTGAATTCTGGGCATGGAAATGCAGAATTCCGTTCTTTATTAAGCAACGGGAACACATGTTCTACAAGCTCACTTAGTCTGTAATACCTATATTAAGAAAGAAGAAAGACCATTATTTACAGTCTAGTCACTGTTCAACCGTAGCCAAAAAGGAGCTTTAGAAGTCTAGACCAGAAAGCTTTAGTCAAATAAGCCATCACTACTGCAGAAGCAATTGCAATTTTATTTCTACAATTTTCTTTTTGAAAAGTTTCAGTTAAGTATCCAAATCTTTAAGTCTGGCAAATAAGATTTTCACATGTTGTATGTAACAGGAGATCAAATCATGGTCACAACTGCAATTATTTTGTAATCTCATTCCTAAATACTTTCTTAAGCTGAAATAACAAAAATGATCTTACGAAGATTTGTTTCCCTTAGTCCGTTCTTGGATCAGTTCACCCTTTGGATTCACAGTAAATATTCTGCAGTCTGGAACTCCCACTTGCATGTAGGCATATACATCCTGCAAAAAGCATGAACAAAAACACATGCTTCAACATTTCCTTATTGAACATGATAGAATAAACAATTTCTTGAAGATTGATCCAAAAAAGGTACAGTAAAACTGACTTAAAAAAAAATAATCCCCTAAACAGCCAAAAAACAAAACAGAAAATTACCCAAACCCATATACACACCATAACAAAACATTCCTCCTGCCCCCAACCCCTTAATTCCTGTTCCCATGCCTGGGACCACAAACACGCACAAAATCTATACCATTTCTTGTGAGAATATTCCTCTTAGTATACCCTCCCTCTCTCTCTCTAGCCCAATTATGATAGCATTGATCTACAGAGCAAATACAGGAACTGTACAATAGGAAAAAGGGTTCAAGACTGAGAAGCACTGAATTAATATCCTTAGGTTATAAAGCTATCAAAAATGCTGAAAAAGAATATGCAAAGGTGGAACATATTTAATAAAATCCTGAGAATACTAACACAACTTTATAACCTTCTTTTATATAAGGAGTTCTTGTACCTCTTATTTAAAGTATCTACATGTGGGTTTTCTTGACCAAACTCATAAAAGCACCAGTGTCCCATTTCCTTATTCAAATTCAAACAGACACAAAAAGAAAAGCCTATTTCCTTTGCTTCCCAAGTATTTCATGCATTTTAACCCTTTAATTAGAAAGGGGCAGACTTACATTGGGCCTGTTTCCAAAAGCAGCATAGAAAGGCTGTTTACTGGGAGCAAACAAATTCTTGATATCATTCAAACACTCGATTTTGAACTTTTCAGGCTTCTTTTCTATTACTTCCCTAAAATAAAATTTCAACAGTCAAATTCTAAATCAGGATTTGATAAAGGGTATCCTCCTTTCCCCATTTATCTGTTATTTACATTCCCATTGCTTCCTGTTGCTAGCATTGGTAATTATATAGACATTGGTGAGTAGTTTTCCAAAATGATGCAAGAGACAATAAAACATTCTCTGTTTTCCAACATCCATAGTAAAAGATAGGTGAATAACCTACGCCTATGCTAAGTAAATAACTGGATGAAATTCCCAGTTGTGAATGCAGTTTGTGAACTGCTTTTATTTAGATGACCAAATCAAGTACACAAAAACTTGTTAGAACTCCTGCCCCTGACAAAGAGTGCAGAAGGTCTATTAGTGATCTTAATGGAAGCTGCCGTCATTGCTAGCCATGGAGCAAGTTGCTTTTACTAAAAAAATAAGCAAAACTAAAAAGATTTTTCCACTATTAGCTCTTCCCATCAAGAACAGGCAGACTGGCTGGTTCAAAAGATCAATGGAGTTGAACCATAACTTAACTCCATATTGTTTTTGAAGTAGCCATGTAAGGAGCACTCCCAATCTCTCAAGATCACTTAGTATCATTTAGTCTGTGTTCCCCAGCTTTTTTTCTTTTCCCTCTATGCTGTGTAGTAGCGCTGCACTACGATCCTTGCAGCTATACCTGAAAAGACAGAATTGTACTAGTATAAACAACCTATTAGTGATCAGTCACGGACTAGGGGAATGAAGAAAATGGAAAATGAGCTGCTGTGACTGACGCCACTTCTCACACGCCTGCAGAAACACAAGCATGCTGCAAGTGAAATCTGAACAAAACAAATAGCTTATAGATGATCACTAGAGGTACATCAAGTCTCAGCACCCAGCAGAACGTTTGGTTACAGCTGTAACGATTAACATGTCAAATCTTTATAATCTGCTTCTTTCTCTGAGATGGAGAAGAAACAGATGTATGAAACCCCAGTGCTTACCTATGAAAGGCAGAAAACAAACTGCTGGGGGACAACATGAGAGGGCCCCTGGGGAGAATTGTTCCTTTGTCATTCACCCAGTGTAGGTATCCTCTGGTTATATCTGCCATCCCAATGGCACGGGCAGAACAGTACAGAAATTTGTAGCCGTTTCTACAAAAGAATTACCAAGTTAGTTCATATTCCTGCTGAAGACTTTCTTTGCCAACGTAAGTATGTGGTTATAGCAATGTCCAGAGGCCCCAGTCTAGGTACTGACTCGTGGCAGTGCGCTGCATAAACACATAGGAAAAGACTGTTCCAGTGGTAAAAAAAAGTCTGCAAGGCATATAATAGCTTACATACATGATTCACTCAAAACTGAGAAACAGGAGGTACAAAAAGAACAGGGATTGCAATACTAAGGTGACAATTAGATAGGCTAGATTTTGTTTAAATAAGTGCCACACCGGTTTATCCAGCTTCTTTCACACCAGCTGTAGTGACAGCAATTACTTAAATTATCTGCATCACATAATATTGGATGCCAGATCTCCTCTCTTGCTGTGTGTATTTTTCAGGTTGTTGTTGGAATTCACAGTGCAGAGTGAAGGACGGATAACAAGAAGCATTCATCAAGCACCTAAGTTTTTCCTGCAGACTTTGTAGGTTCATCTGTTGTACAGACTTATACACAGCTATTGCATGCACAAAAGGCTTAAGCATTCATGTGCATTTTCAAAGACCTGATTCAGTTTGGCAAATAATTCCAAAACAACTGGAATTATTCTTCTACGATTCACTGAATACAAGTTCAAGTTATCTCCCATGGACTGCAAGGGGCCACAGATAAAATTTAGCCACAGTGTGAAGGTCAACAACGGATTCTAAGACCCCAAATATTTTTGGGGAAAGAAAGACTACTAAACTTAAAAACAAAGATAAAAGTAGATTATTTTAAGTGAATCATGAAGTGTTTAACAGTTATCATCCTAAGATCCTCCTCAGTAGCAAGTATTATTTTTGGCATCACTTTTGAACTAAGCAAACACCTCACTGCTATTGCAAGGGGGAAGGCACACGGGCTGGCTCTGCAGGTTCTTTCAGGTCCCAAGGTGAGCATGTTCAGTTGACTCACCCAGAGAGGGGAAGGGTGATTATGATTAATTACTTTTCTACTATTTCGCTGAACTGCATTGGCTTATGTCAGCAGCACAACAAAGTGACAGCCAAGTGAGCCAAGCCACCAGCCTTCTTTTTGTGGCAGTGGCAAGTTGTTTATTTGGCTTGTTTCAGAACATGAAATCTAACCTCAGGAACACTCACTTGAGTTTGGCAGCAAACACATCAAACCACAAAATATTTATCCATTGGAAGGACACAACTGGGTTTGAGTTTACATTGTACCATATTTGTAATAGGCTTTGTGATCAACCTGAGTTGGTGGAAAAAGACATACACATGACTGTTTGAAACTATTGCTACTATGGTTCTCTTGTAGCCACAACAATATTACCCACTGTTTTTAAGAATTAAAATGCAAAATCAAACATTTGAGAAGAAAGAGAACTAGTGAAAGTGGGGGCTTCCATTCCTGTAAAAGCATACATCTGGGAAAGCAACTTAGTTTTGTTTGTGGATGACAGAAATAGCTCACTTCCCAACATTTAGACAAACAAGTTGTACTAAACTGCATAATTATTAACAACAATCCAATTACCTGCCAGTTAATTCACAAATTCCAGAAAACCCTAATTGCTTCATAGATTACATACTCACTCATTTATGGAATGATAGAGTTTTGCAATGCCCTGATGAGTCCAGTCCTTGCCAAACTGAGGGAGGATATGTCCTAAAGCATCAGACCTAAAAGCAAAGAGATAGCTGATACCAAGTATACTAATTTGGTTAAAGACAACCACTAATGAACATACAATTTATAATGAGTATTTACAGAAGAAGTATCTCTGCAGAAGGTCCTAACGATTTCAAAAGAGAGTAACTACTCCAGACAGAGCAATTAGTACAGCACGCAAGTCAGTTTCCAAGTTAACCTATGGCTGCTAAACCTAGAGAAGTCTAACTGAAAGGACAATAGTCACATGGTAATTATTATCAACTTTGCATTATTCTTTTAAAAGACATTTTCCAGCTTGCTGTACATGCAAATCCAAATTAAAATCAAATCAATAAGTTTTTTCATGTTAATGAACATTAAGTGTCTTCCTGAATGTAATTTCTTCATCTTATTTTGAAAAGCAGGATCAATAAAGCAAGACACAAAAAAAAAATCAAAGAAAAGAAAAAAACCCAATGATACTTACTTTGTTATTGTTCCATCAATGTCCGATATGATGATTTTATCATTCCAGTTCCAGAGATATATTGTTCCTTCACAACGGCAAGTCCCTTGATACTGGGTTGTAATACTAAATACGACATCATTGGGGCCATCTCTGAGCTTCAACTTTGCCTTTGGAATAAAACAAAATAATTGAAAATAAAAGTTGCCCTCATTATAAAGTTTTTTAGAATCATAAATGAGCTACAGAAAATGGCTCATATATTCTTCCTCATCTATTTTGATTAACTCATCAAGAAGTGAATCATGGTTTAACAGTGACAGTTTTGCTGGCAAAGTCTGTTTTGTAGCCTGGGTACATGCATTTGTCCATAAATCCCATATTTGCTTACAGCAGCAGATAATCTGACTCTCTGCTACTTTAATTCTTGCAGTTACAGTAGACTTACAGTACTGATAAAAGGAACTCCCTGTTTGCTATAGTGAGAAACAGCACTTCCTACTTAGTGGGTGCCTTTCTCAAAATTCTTCCCTGATGAATGAAGATAATACATTTAGGCAGCAGCAGAACTAACTTGTAAGTCAGAAGACAATGAATAAACTGCATACCAATTTAAACGTGCATTAGTACACTGTTCAGATCCCAGGATATCAAAATTGCCAAAGCCCATGATGCCATTTTTTTTTGGCAACATATTAATATAGAAGTTTGATTATAGAGCTTTGTAAGAAATTATTATTTTTTAATCCAAAACCACATTATTAAAAAACAGAAAACAAAATATCAAAAATTCCCTGCAGCTGCCCACACTAGCACAGGAAAATACTTTAAATTTTTTTTTAAATTTTAAATTTCCCCATTCTTTTCTGCTACTGCTAGAAAAGTAACCCAATGATAATTTTTTACTTTGTGAAATGTATTTATATGTTGCTTCTCAAAAGTGGGAAAAGTGCAACTCTTAGAATCAGAGTAGAATTATGAAGCATCCTATCTACAAGAAAGGCATGCCACTTACTATTTGGTCCGAAGACAGTCTAAGTGACTTCTTATAAGATGTAATGTTTCCATGGGTTGGATGCTCTACTGGGGAAGAATCTATTTTCAGTGATTCCTTCAACTCCTGTGATGCTTCATCACTAGAAGAATCATCTTCTGGAGGTCTAACATGATATCAACGAGAATAAATGTAAGCTACAGAAAATCTTTCTTTGATGGTGTAAGATTCCTACACAAGAGTCATTTCTGCTTGAGGATTTGCTACTCGTCTGATAGCCCAGATTAACAAAGTCCATGGTCTAGTGAATGCCCAGATAAAGCTACTATGTGCCAATAAGCAAGTAAGACTTGTAACACATGCTAGTACTGGTGGAGCTCTAAACATTACTATTACTAGCTGGCTCCACACACGATGGGTTTAGTAAAGACACAGTGTCAAGGGGTCACTAATACTGTGTTGATGAATTAAGAAAACTGCACGCGAAAAGGGATACTGAATGAGTAAAGGGTTTGTTTGTTTTTTTTTTAAAAAAAAGCTGCCACAGTTACTAGGTAATTTAGACGGTGGGTGATAAGTTAGTGGAGTAGCTCACCTTTTAAGGTTATTCAGACTTATTTTTCTGCTAATTAGAGATTTAAAGATTAAAAGCAGCATTTAATTTCTCTGAAGTATTCAAGCACAATATATTTAGTTTTTTAAATCTTTAAGATAGCAACAACATTTACAGGTACCTTTGTAAAATCATGGAAGAATATGAAAATGCATAAAAATTACCTAGACTGTACTACATAAAAATTACCCAGTTTTGTGCTAAATACTGCTAGTTTTCAACCACAATCTTGGGCAACTTGTGCACTGTAATTAATACTATTTTATTTTTTCAATTATTTAACGTTACAAAAAGTTGCACATTGTTTAAATTATTCATACAGTATTAGGCTTTTACACAAAAAAAAAAAGAGAAAAAGAATGACAAACAGTATCTCAGAAACAATACCACTATATTTACAGAATAGTGGCCCATCGCTAAAGGTTACCATATATGTCTTTGTTGTTCTGTCAGTTATGTTACGATTTAAGAAGTAAACACAATAGGATTTAGGAAACAATTGTAGTGTATTTGTAGCTCCTACAATGTTTGCTGCTACATTATTTTACTGAATTGTTTGCTAAACACATCTGGTTCCTCTTCAGTAGCTTAGAGGAAAATGTTTCTTCCCACAGTACATTTCTACTGAATTCCTCATTTGAAGGGGGACGGGGGGAAAGACACTATTCAGTCCACAAAACAGTCTTCAGGCAGGAACACACCTACTATTAACTTGCTCTTTTATAGTTGCTGGCAGTTCATTTGCTCTTGGTGTCTCGGTTTTCCCCTCCTTTGCCTCCGGTATCTAAAGCAACATGATAATAAAAAAACATATCGACATTTTAAGCATTTTAAACTGATCCAAGTGAAATCACAGTTCACACACGAATAGCTATCCATATAGTACATAAAGCATATTAAGTCTCAGAATCACTCATTCTATAAATTATTTAACAAAAGGATGCTTATGAAGAAATGATCCATTAAAGCTCTTTATTATTTCAGGAAACAAAACTGCATGCCAGAAGTTGAGAATTGCTAGTTTAACATCCATGAATTTAGCATTAAAGGAGTTGTCAACCTCTAAGCTTGTAAAATACACTGAGAAGTAAATTTAATTTAAATAAGCTTTCTAAACCTTTAGCATGTACCTTAGTCTAAAATTGGGTGTTTCAGTATAACATCTATTATGCAGCACTGCAGCTACTTATTTGTGTATATATTCCTAAAACATACTGCAGTGACTGAAGAGTAGCTCTGACAACCACTTATGGCTTAGGAGAAAGAATTTTAAGAATATTGTATAACATCTGAATACAATAAATTTTGGTGAAGCCAATAGTAACAGCCAATAAAGATGTAGTATTTAAGACTATAACAGCTACAGCTACTGCTACTGCAACACTGAGTAACTCAGCTGACAATCAGTGGCAGAGAGCTTTATGAGCAGCGTTCTGAGGCACTACTGAAAAATTACAATTGTTTTTTCATCTTTTACCAGCAAAGCAAAGGAAAAAAAAATAAATAATCAAAATAAGTCTCAGTTACCTGTTTAGTCATGCTTTCTCTCTTGCGCCAGAACCACCACCTTCCGGATTTCTTTGGCATCTTTTCTTTGACCCAAGACTCGACAGTAGCCTGAAAGATTTGGCAGGTTTTAAATTTGTATAGAAAACAAAATAAAGAGATAATGATGTGTTACTACACACAAAATCTTCAAAAAAGTATAGATATATCTATTTACCTTAGGCAAACTCTTCTGAAACACCTGCAAACTCAGAATCATTGGAGCAGCCAACGCCCAGTTATAATACCTGTTTTAAAACATATTATTGATAAGGTATTACAAAACCTGACTATAGGTCAATATATATCAGTGTGCAAACTGCCCTTTGGTTGATTAAAATATATACTTGCTCCCAACAATTAAAGTTTTCTGCAAGCAGAC
The DNA here is from genome assembly GCF_001431845.1 of Calidris pugnax. Lineage (NCBI taxonomy): Eukaryota > Metazoa > Chordata > Aves > Charadriiformes > Scolopacidae > Calidris > Calidris pugnax. The sequence continues at coordinate 21,137,250 of NW_015090810.1, read as the reverse complement.
GTATTTTAACATATACAATTCAACATCAGTGATAATTGCTTGAAAAAAAAATCTCACTTTGGTTAAAGCTATATTTAATGCAAATCTTCAGTTCAAAATTATACTCTGGGACTTAGAAACAGATCCATTGAAAACACAAATTGCAATGGACGCTGAAAAATGCACTCTCTTTAAAGGGCAGATTTCAAATGAGATCTTCTATGACCCAATTACACAATATAGAGAATTTACCTGTTATAAATCCTTATTACCAAATTAGGATTGTCTATGAGTCCAGGGTTTTCAGCAAATTCATGATAAGTAATAATATGTTCCATGAACTTTTCTGCAATAGAAGCAGATTTTAATTAAAAATATTAATATAGAATCCCAACATGGCTGATTAGTTTGTATCTAGGAAAATGCTTTCTATCATTTCAGAGTCTTTGCTGATCTTGCAAGATCACTGAAGATATGCTAATATGGCCCACCTCTGAAGAGTCTTGTGACTGCCTCCTCAGCAATAGGGAAAGCCTCGTACCACTTCAAGAGCCACAGTAATGAGAATTAAGAAATTAGAACAAAGATGATAAGGAGGAGGAGGAACTAATTGAGTTCACAGGCTGAAAAAAGAGATCCATGCTTGTCTAAGCAAGTTTTCTTTAAAAATTATTATGGCAGGTAAGGATACACTACAGGAGAAGGATGTCGTCAGCTTTTCAGGTGTGTTTAATCACTGAATACTAATAGCATTTGCATGACGAGTGACTGTACAAGTTTGCAGAAATTCATGATTTAGTGTAAAACCCCTGCAAGGAAGTCATAATTTTTTCACATCAAATCAGTATTACTACCAACATTACCAAGAGAGGTGTTTTGAGCCTTTATTAGTAAGCATGCAAATTTCACTTGATGCAGCAGAGATTGGATGACCATAAAAATGTAATGCTAAAAATGTTGCAGAACATGTTTATGAAGATTATGTGCTCCTAGAAGCTCCCTCATAAATGCATATAGCTTTGATATTAAAATTAACCAGATCATTAAGAGAGAAGAACCAGCTGGTAAAAATCTAAAGGTTAACATTTAGGACAGGAAAAGTAGAGCAGGAAAAAATATGGTCCAACACAGTAGTCAACGTTTTTTTAATCACTTAAAAAAAAAACCACCCAAACCCAAAAAAACCTCCCAAACCAACTAAAAAAGAAGAAAAATTGCCAGGTAAATTGGAAAGAATATGACTTGTGAAATTTATATAGGACTAAGCAAGTAACTGCAGCCAGAAACAAGAATGGTTGGGCAGATAGGGAATACGTAGTGCAAAAAATGAGATGGAAAGCTTCTCAAGACATCAAGTGCTCTTGGTTAATTTGAGGTTAAATTCTGCTATCTCTGCTTGGCAAATGCTTGAAAATTTTAGAAAATGAAAGATTATCTATTCCCTTATCTCAACATGAATATAATAAGAAGCCAAAGCTTTGCAAGGTGGAAATTAGAGCTTTCAAGCCACTTCATTTGTCAAGCTGCCTGAGCTTTATTACTGTTTATGTTTTAGTCATTCACATACCTTTAGAAATCTCTCCATTTTCATTGAGACCTCCACAAAGTGAAAGTGTAACATCAGGCAAGTCCATAGCAGAATCAGACATGCACTCTGTACCGCTGTCAGCAGCAGCACTTCCTACTGACTGGGGTGACTGGGAACCGGAAAGGTTATCCGACTCTGTCCACTGCCTGAAGCCCGGATCAGAATCACTAAGAAAAGAAGCCCACATTTGCCGTGAGTATTTCACTTGCAAAAAAAATAATAAATAAATCATTTTGCCCTTGCATTTCTTTACTACATCATTTTACAATGAAAATTTAAAACCAACTGCGAAAGATGCACATTCATCCACAACACCAACCAACCAAAAACCAGACACAAACACACACTCCCAACCATTCCTAATAATGGCAGATCAACAGTTTCCAGTTCTCCTAACATTCACCTAAATTGGGAAATAATTGCATTTCTCTTCCTTGCAGCAAAATTGGATTTAAACAAGGAAAATATCCTCTACATTCTGTTTTTGCAGATCAGTACTGTGCTCCTCAATCTTTACCAGAAAGCTGTACAATAAGAATAAAATGAAATTGCCTGATGTTTTTACAATACTTCTTTTGGAAAAAGTACAATAGAAAAGAAAGGTGGCCTTTTAAATAAAAAGTATCACATTGTCATCTAAGGTCAGAGTTATTAGTTTGATCCCAAGTAATGTAATCAGCAAGTATTGAAAAGTTTACTACTTTAGTTTTAACATGAACCAATAAGCACCTCTTCGTTATGAAGCTGTATTTTTACCAAGGTCTTCCTAGACAGTTACTCTTTTGCAGAGTATTGCAGGAGTAAAAAAATCCTTTGATTTCATAAAAAGCCCGAATAAGAGTGAATTTTGAGACTGAGCCGCCTTGCCTCATTTTTTTTTTTTGGTTGGTCCTTTTTAATATTAAAAAAAAGTTGTAGGGGATCTACAGGGCATTCAAAAAATAAATTGATGTGTGCTTTTCTAGAGCTAGCAATATGGCAAAATAGAGTGCTGGTGCAAAAGGTGTGTGCAGCTTAAACTTATCCCCCCTTTATATTTGTAGAACATACAAGTTCCACAAAGATGGCAACTCTCAGTAACGACCTCCCACGTGATCTTTCAATGCGTTTCTTGTCAAATCAGAAATAGATTCTCACAATGAGATCATTACTGATCAGTACTCCGCAAAAGCCTAGAAACCTCAAGTCCAATTCTTTTTATCAGAACTGGAGCATAAACACCTAAATCATACATGTAGCAACTCACATATCACAACTGCAATACAACCCCAGATCCACAGAACCAGTATGTAAAATTACCTTTTGGGAAAGTAGAGTGCTGCAACTTCAGGTTCCAATGCTTTTAGGTCCTCCAAGTAAATATCGTCAGGCCCCTGATGATGACTTCGCTTGTGCACCCCTGTTAATTTTAACAATTAAGATTACTAAAATGAAGCTATCCAAACACATTAAATACAAATATAATTGTGGAGAATTCACACTTACTTGTGGCATTTATAAATCCAAGAGTTTAATTATAGTTTTAGTCAGATAACACTTTAATAGCAAAAATTGAAAAGACATATTAATACTTTTTCCACTATGGCCTCGAATTTGGTAGATGACACAAAAGGAAAGAATCAAAAGCTTTATTACATACCTTTCTTTTTTGAAGGAGAGTCAACTTTTGCTATTGCTTTTGCTTCTGGTAGAGGGTCCACCAACAGTCTGGAATGATGCTCAGCATCTAATGGCAATGGATCTTGTGGTTCTATGATTGCAGAAGCAAGAGAATCTTTAACATCCATCTGCTTAAGCAGAGGATGAGTTCTTGGCTCAGGTTTCAGCACTGTACAGACAGAATCTTTCACATCATCATCATCTTCAACTTCATCAGAGCTGAGGATGACCCTAAAATGCGTCTTCTCTGATGGAGTAATGGTAGCTGTCCTACAATGTTCCAGTTTCTCTTTCTTGCTTATCTGAAAAACAAAACTCTAGTCAATCCTTTCACTTCCCATGTTTGTTTTACTCTAGTCTAAACATTAAAGTCGTGCTCATGGTACAAGTCCTGGTCACAAGTAAACCAGGTAAGAATTTACAAGCATTTTAGCAACATAAAACACGTCCCACCTTATTAGCAAAGTACCCTACAACAGAAGCTTCTTACAATAGCTTATTTACAAGTTCAGTAAAGAAACCGGCATAGAAGAAGTACTAACTTGATCAAACCATGGCAAGAAAAAAAGCATAAAAGTGGATATATCAGGGCTTCTGTCACCAGCTGTCATGTTAGATACTAAATTTACTCTATCAAGGCTACAGTTCCTCTGGAATGAATTAGAACCTAGCCTAAAATAAAGGCAATTAATTCCTAAAGTTGCTTTCTTTGGTTTCTAACCAAAAATTCAAAAATTTCAGATTTTTAGTACTAGGTTTTCTGGAATTACTTTTTGCTGACCAGCTTTTGAACTCAACAAATTCGACTACTGGCCAACCACAAGGGGGTGCTACTTTCCTATTTCAGGTGAATTATTCTAAAGAGCAGCCGCAGATTTCCAATCCTCTCTTAGGACACAATTTTAGATATGCCAAAACTCTGTTCACAAAGTTAGAGACAATAAATATATTTACCTTGGTTGATTCTGGGAATCCTCCCCACGTCCATTCCATGTGAGATTCAGATCTGAGCAAGCTCTCAGCAGGTTTAACTTCTAGTTCTGAATCACTTTTAGGGCAGACTGGCTCAGAGAAAGGGCTAGCAAATCAACAAGAAAAAAAAAAAGAAAAGAAAAAAGAAAGCTACAGTGTTTAAAATGCATCTGTTGTGCAGCTACTGTTGGTAGAGTTTTCTACAGCTTAACAGAGCTTCAATTATTCGGCAACATGGCAAGAAGCCCAGCAGGGTTTTCAGATAGTGAGAAATTAGGTTAAAACCAAAATCACATTAAAGGACTTACATAGCGATCACTCTAACCAGATTCCTCCACAGTATCTGCAGTGTAGGTATAGCTTTCCCCTCAACCCGTGTTCCATTTTTCAAACAAAACAGAACAAACCAAAAAAGTTTATCTAGAAGACACAAATTAGCTTTAAGCATAACATTTGAGCTTGCTATGCCAAGACTTCAGTAATAAAACTCCTGCAAACCTAACTCACAAATGCACAAAACACCACCAATTGGTTGGGGAAAACAAAAAGAACAAGATAACTTAGGAGGGGGAAGGGAGATTACTTGAAAACTTCCTTCAGATGTGTTTGGACTACATGATCTTTTGAAGTTCCAGCCTATTTTTCCTACAGTGGTTATTATCCATAAATCAGAAACAGACCTCTGAAATTTACTGTAGCTGAGACTACTACTTAGCCAGAAGAACTTACTCTACAAAATACTAGCAAGGTGTCATTTCAAAATCATTTTGCTCTTATGATCCCAGGGAGAAAAGGAAACACAAGAGGTTGTTTTGAAGTAGCATTTAGTGTTGGGACAGGTCCAAGTCTATCCTTTCTTGAACAGGGCAATTATATTGCATATTGTAGAAATTACAGTCTTTTTACACTTTGACATTCATAGAGTATTATGGGTTGCTTTTGTTTTGGTTCGGTTTGTTTTTTAAATGCGTATAAAAATCTCAATATTTGAATTTGAATTGTAAGGACCAGAACTGGACACAGCACTCCAGCTGTGGCCTGACCAGTGCTAAGCAGAGTGGGATGGTCACATCTCTATCTCTGCTAGTAATGCCCCAGGGGATGCAGCCCAGGACCCAATTTGCCTTTGTTGCTGCGGCGGTACACTGCTAACTCATATCAGCTGCTTGTCCACCTAGGCCCCCAGGTCCCTTTCAGCAAGGCTCCACCCCAGCCACACAGACCTGAGCCTGTAACCTCTTTGGTTATGCCATTCCAGGTGCAGGACTCAGTACTTGTCTGTGCACTTGTTGCACCAGGAGAGGTTTCACCTTGATATAATAAAGAAATTTTTTACAGTGAGAATAATCATTCACTGGAACAGCCTTCCCAAGGACATGGTCCTCATCGCAAGAGGTTTTCAATTTGTCACTGGACAGGGTGCTAAATTAATCTCATCTAGTCTTCATTTTCCATGAAAGGTTGGACCAGATTATTGTTTGAGGTCACTTTATCCAGGGATACAAAAAGGAAACCATTTAGAGATTTCCTCCCTCGGCTCTCCTTTAACAATTTCCTTTAGAAATTACATTTTCTGTACTGTTAGAAGGGCTTATTTAAAGTAACACGTGGTGAAAATTTTGTTTTCAGGAGGAATATGTACATATTTTCCCTATATGCCAACTAATTTGTTTTGCTTGTATCACAACTCAACTGGAAGCCTTCAGACATATTAACCTGTTTTGAAGCATAATTCTTAATATCCAGCAATAGTTGCAAAAGACTGCATACTTCAGGGCTTTGAGAACCTAATCCTGCTCCACTACTCCCAAAGTAGAAGTTTGCCATTATCATTCTCAGGGAGAAGTCTTTAGTCAAAATGTCCATGCCTGTAATAGTGGTCTAACTCATGCTAACGTCGCTTCTTTAAACAGGAAGAACATTCAAGGTATCAGGTATCAAACAGTTAACGGTTATGATTTTTGGTTTTATTCTAGTGAGTAAGGACAAAAAAATAAGTGTCCTCATTGAAAAGACTGAGGCAATTATCCTCCCTTAGCTGCCTGCAAGGGTTCTGAAGAGCAAGACGACCAACCTCAACTAAAAGATAGTTACCTTTTCCAACCTCGAATTTCTCTTTCATTGTACAACAGCTACATTGTAGGATCTTTGGTGGCTTAGGAGAAATAGTGTCATGCAAAATTTCTCTTCTCCTAGATGGCTCACATG